>NC_086292.1:12376514-12694920 GCF_963924245.1 Chroicocephalus ridibundus
AAAGAAGAACATCGAGAGAATAATGACTGGTCAATGTTTCAACTCATTTCTGTCTTTCAGAACTCAAGTTCAGTTCTACGTCCACTGCTTTTTACAAGGGAGGAGCACTTAGTCACTTTTGCTTCAAATCACTTTTCAAGAATAAAAATAGATGCCTACTATAAGAATTTGCTCATAACTTCAACTGGATTTAGGTCAGGAATATACCTTTCAAGAAAAGAAGATTGGAATAATAGCAATCTACAATCTTAAATAAAATTTGACAACGTGTCAGGAATAATAAGTGATTGACACCAACCCCATGTTTCTTTTGACACAACGAATAAGTTTGTAGTGTTTGGAATATGTCTAGGAGGAAAAAAATAAAATAGTATAAGACCAAACACTTTTATAATTACATAGATTTTGCATATTTACAGTTCTCAGAGGTAAAAATAAACAGACAATGACTAGCCGTGACACTAATTTGTTAGGCCATAAAGTTTCATGGCCCTAGTACATTAGGAAAACTAAAAGCTCTAGCACCTTTGCTAAGAGTTAAATGGTATAAAAGGGTTTTGTCTAAACACTATATCTTTGCTTTAAAAGATAAGTGCAGGCAATTAACCCGTTCAATGACCTCTGACTGCACATCCAGCTAAGGAGCTCCCTCATGACTCTATACCACTATATCACATTTTTTAAAGATGAACAAAGCAACTTGGACCCAGGGTTCATGCAAGGTTTATGCAATCAGGAGATTAACAATGTTTGTTACTGTGAGAAATAAAAGTCTTTCCCTGGGAAAGTGAGATTTCATATAACCCTTATGTATATTTATTCAGTTTGGAGTCATCAGCTTTCTGTAAAACTACGGTGCAAGAGGCTGTGCAGCTTATCCTTGCCAGGGTGGAAGGAGGTGATCTGCAGCCCGTTCTCTGCCCCATGTCCCTCCCATCGCACAGGCACAGCTGAGGGGACAGGAGTACGAATTCACAGCCCCATGCTCCTGGAAGGGTTTTTGTTGCATGGCAGAGAAGGGCCAAAAATCTGATGCCTGTTAAGACGTACTTTGCATAAAAGAAAATCAGAAGACTCAGTTTTGCAAATACTTAACGAAATCATTTTCCTACAATGAAGAAATATTGATTGATTTTCACCATCAGATGGGGAACTATCAACCACACAGAAAATTTGAGGAAGCCAAGTTATCATCCCTAAAAGCATTGGGGTGGTTCTGTTTGTTTCTTTTTTTTTATACAGGGGGAAAATATTCTAGTGGCTGAAAACGCTTATAGACATTTACCTTCCAAGGATAAGATGGAGAAAATAAAGACGCTCGCAGTGATGATAATTCAGAATGGGATAAACATCTTTGTGAACTATCACTGGTATTGCATATCAAGCTTCCTGTGTTCATGAGCTCACTAACAAGTGAGTTCATAGAAATATAGAAAGTTTATGATCCGTTACAAGGAAGCATCTGTGCAAAATGAATCCTGATTGTGGGAACTTGTAGAGGGAACTTGAAGAGTTATATTGCTCTGTTGGGAGAAAGTATTAGATCACAAAGTAACTACTCAACCAAGGCTCGGCAGAACTACTCTAATTTCTGGTGATTCCGTCCAATCTGCAGACTGCTAAGTATTTCCATGTGTGAGCAGTGATAACCGGTTACATCGATGTGGTAACCAAGCCATAGAGATAGATGTGTGCAGGACAGAGCAGAGAAGCTGAGGTGAGAGTGAAAAATTACTTCTGGCATAGCATTATACAGAGAACTAAACAATCCACAAACCGCTAAAGCTCCATCAGGCTCGTAGGCTTGTACACGTATATCTTACTATGCCGCGATTTTCATAGCTGACAGAGGATAGATTATTTTTTTTTTTTATAACACCTACAAGTATTTATCTTATCTGAACTGCTAGTGAGAACACATTGCAAAGACAGAAATAACTGAAAATAATACAAGGTTCTGCTATCAAGCAACAAGCTGTTATTCTCCAACTTGGCAAAATCAGGATCTCTACTTTCTGAAAGTAGAAATCAACAACTTCCCAACACCACTCCAATACCACTGGAGGCCTTGTTATTTAAAATAACACATGGGGGTTGCAGGAGCTTTGTAGCACCTCCAGGCTTGTTTCTGACCATGTCTGGATGCATGCCATGGCAAGAATACCATCTGTACAGGTTCTCTGGGTCACACTGGGCGTCCTCCTCACAAAACTGTGGGTACTGAGAGAATGTAGTAAAAGTATGATGTAGGTGGATTCATTACACAGATGAAATTATTTTAAAGGGATAGAGAAACTAGGAGGTCATTTTTCCATCTCAGGAATACTATTAACAACACAAGAAATAGAGTAAGGTAAATAAATCTACCGATATCTCCACGTGACCAACAGGTAGGGTAACAGTTGGGTTAAAATCCACAGATTAGATAAACAACAGAGAAAAGCAGCTAATACATTTTTAGGCCTGAAAATAGCATTTGGCCCTTCTACAAAAAACAAGTGAATTTTGTCTTCTGAAATGAGACAGCAGATAGAGTCTGCTTTGCCAGACTAAGAATTACAGAATGTCAGCGCTGTGGACTACTTAAGAAACTAGTCTAATGGGTAGTGAAAAAATATCAACTCTCTAATACCACAGCAAAAGAGTAATGTTACTTTTCGAGAATGTCTCAGTTTAAAGAGTAACAGAACAAAACCAAAAACATGAACTATGAAAAATATTCAACAAGCAGATGGTGTGAGAATAATTTGGGAAGCTGATATCCAGTTAAAAACACTGCCTAATGACTGACAACGCAAGGGATTGGTGGCGTTTGTTATGTAAGTGGGTACGCTGTGTGTTATCCTAGCTGGAGACCAGCTGCAATGTAAAATTACAGAAAGGAAGCAAAAGGAAAAGAAGCAGAAGCAATTATTGCAAAGACGAAATAGAGCAGAAAAGTGGAAACATGGAATTGAAATGAAAGCATGGCAATCAAGCAAAAGTAGCAGGAAAGTAAAATGAAAATATTTTGTTTCCAAACAATTAATTAGAAAACTAATTTAGGATCTTTATCAACCATATCTGAAGTCTACTGGATATGGATCACAAACTCGTATTGCTATTATTGTGTTAGTCACCATCCTTTTATCAACTCTATTACTTTACATCACACTTTGTTCATGCACTTACCTATAATTAAGCACCTCTCTTATCCTGCATCTTTTTAACAGTCCAAATCACCTTGAAAATGCCGCAGGGTGAAATACTGACATGCCTTTCAGCAAAGATATCAGAAACAAGTTTAAGAACATCAAATTAACTGTGACTGATTTTAAGAAGGATCCTTCAAGAGCACATCTGTACTTGACATCATTCTGAGCTTGGTTAAGTTCTAACAATGTATTTTTACCTTGCAGCATATCTGGCAAACCTTGTTAATCTTTCTAGGGGCATGTATGTCACCAGATTGGTGATAACACATGGACTGCATTTTAAGAAGCCATATGTCATCTCTCTAGAGGCCTCTTAGCACTTTTGAAAATGCTGATGGACAGTGTAGTCGTTTCACTGTGCCCTGTCTCGCCCTCTCAAAGTGATTAGCTACGAGAAAGCTCGGAGAACTGCAACTCACAAAATATCTATTCAGAAACTCTCCCAATTGACAAAATATTCATGGATCTATTGTCAGAATATCCAACAGGGCTTCTGCAGAAAACCAGGCTTTCAAAATCATTTGCTTTCCCGTTTTCTCCAAGGAAATACACTATAAAATATATGCCACAGTAATGACCAGTAATTACTTGTATAAAACATCAGCTTTCACTAGAGCTACCTTCCACTTTTTTGCATTTACTTCCCATCTTTATTCAGTAAACATTTACATAGTAAATATCCCTCATGGACATTCAGATTTATTACTCTTATGTCATTTTTCCTTGCAACTATAATGAAGATTGATTTAATCTCAACAGCATTAGCCCCTTGCCAACTGAATACTGTGTTGTTCTCATAAGTCAGTAACAAAATTCTTTATGATGGCGGTATTTACCATTCCACTTTCTAAAATATTGGCTTTCGTAAAACAAAGTTTATTCATTTACAGTTAGAAGATCTCTTACACTGAAGAACCAAAGATGGTGGGGGGGAAAAAAACAGAAATATTTTTGACTCTTCTTTGAAGAATCATCCAGTGAGTTATGAGTATCTCTCTGCTAAGAACTCTAAGGGGTTAAATAATTTATCTTTTCAAGTGCCCCTGAATTAAATGTCACTTTTCTCATTTAGGTCACGCAGTATCAATTTCATCAAAACTAGATCATACACTCAACCGTGTGTTGCTAATGACTGCAATCATTATGATCTTCTCACAAAGCATCGCGTCTGGGAGAAGTAGCTATAGCACCACAGCTTTCAGAATGAACACGAGGTCCCTTTTCTGTCTTTCTCTTTTCAGTTTCTTTCCATCTATGAGGCACATATCCATCTGCTAAGGTATTTAAGGAGAGAGTAATTTTTTTTTGTCTCAAACATGTTTTTTCCCACAGGGATCATTAAATGCTTGTATTCATTGCTAAAATGGAAGGATTTATTAAGTTTCCCTCCTGGATCTAGATCACCATTAAAACTCTTTTCAACTGTTTTAATTACACTTTCCTAGCTGAACTTTAACCACATGGCTAAAGCACCCCCCACTTCAGTTTATTCTGCTTTCTCAGGACTTGGAGAGTAAAGACTGAAGTGTGTATTCATGTTTGACAGAACAGGGTGAATACAAGCACATCCTAAGATAAAGCATTTAGACATAAAAGCGCAGATGTTTGGCTTTACTAATACAAGTGTTCCCAAACTACCTTTAGAACTTCAATGAAATTCACTGCTAACAAGAATTAAAAAATTTTGACAAAGCTGGCATATGATTTATGGCATATGCATGATATGGCATATGCAAAATACTATCATATGCAGGAATCCACATATGGCAGTACTTTGAGATCACTAACTGAAAAAAGATTGGACAAGAACAGTGAAAGAACAAGAAAGTCAGCAGCGCGGTTGGTATTACTGTAGAATATTAATTACACTATGGTGACTTTTCAAATTGTTAAATGAAGAGCTGATTATGTTATCATACTGTGCCTTTAATGAAAGACCTAATTGTAAAATTGCCCAGTATTTATTTTTTTTTATATATAATTGACATTTTTAAAACATAGTGCATAATTATGTGTTGGGCAAAGGTTTACATCTTAGCGAAGACATAAACTGAGTGTCCTTGTACTGATGTCAGGTGATTCATGGCAGATACATTCAGTTCTTCAAAAAACTATTGAACGGTTGTACGGAGGAACGCATCTGTCAAGGAATATGACAAAAAGGCTTTGTTCCAGTCTGGAATTCTCTGTAGGGATCCCTGTTCAGCTCAGGTGCCTTCCTCTGCACAAGTTGTTTCTATGCTGTTCTTCAAAATACAACAAAAAATATATTCTATTAAATACTGTCATAGAGTACACTGGAATTTATTAATACAACTGTCCTGACAGGATAGAAAGTATTCCTTTTTCCGAATGAGTAGAGAGTACAAATCACACATGGGAAATAGTTTCTGTGCCTTCTAGAGAAGATTGGGCCTAAAATTGGACAGACAAAACTTTTAAATAATTGACTGAAAACAAAAAGTAACCTGGGTCCAGGTTAAAATTTTGTAGCATTCTCGATATCCTAATTATCTTCGATTTTGTATTCCCATATAATTTTGAAAAGTGTAAATGAGAGGATTTCTCAGCTTCATTCCCTGTATTTTTAAAGCATTTCTAAATCTATCCTTTCATAGGTCAACAGAAATACATGTTAAAATATTCCAGCTTCAAATATACCTTGCCTATGACATATGGTCTCTACCTGAGGAAGATCAAAAGCTACACAGTGAAAGTGATTTATGAAAGCTTAACTTTAAAGAAAAAAATTTCATTTGCTAGCTTGAGATTATTTTAAGTTCTTGGTATGATTCCAATACTTTCAGGAGACTTGTCAACAGCATGGCTAGACATATGCAACTTAGATTAGATAACAAGAGCTGCGAAGATGCAGCAAGAGCAACCTTGAACATATCAAGAATGTAAAGTACTTACTGAAACAGCTAGCCTGGGCTGATGTTCGTGCTGTCACGTCTTCACTATTACCAAAATAAATCAGATTATGGCTTGGTTATGTAAATTTACTCAGGCAACAAGCAGAACTTTGGATAGGCACGGGAGCTCAACAAAACGCAGGGAGTTTTGCATAATTTTTAAAGCCTTTTTTTCTATTTGATATATTTGGTTAATTCACTATCAATTCATAACTGGTTTGGTTGGCTAAATCTGATTCCAGTGTGCGGAGAGAGTTTCACATGATAATGCGGTATTCCAGCTTTGAGGGGCCATATTAATTCCTCCAGACGGTACTCCCGTACCTCTGACTCTTGCTGTGCCCAGCACTATGCTCAAGTTATTTGCTCTTATTACTAACCTAATGCTATTGACGTATCTACTGCTATTGATGTTCTTACTAGAAGAACATTTTGAACATAGCCTGCTGCTACATAGGCTGTTAACAAATGTCCGCTTGAGAAAAGCGGTTTCAGGTACAAACCCCCCAGTTTATGCTTCCTTCATCTGCTCTATCAATAGAAGCAAACTAAAAATTAGACCAGCATTCAGTAAACCAGCTTTGGGATTGACCTTCTATTTTTTTGTGTAGCTATTTCCTACATGCTTTAGAAATTCAAAAGAATACAAAAATGATCAAATATGCAGTTTGAGAGGCAAACAGAACAGGGCGAATGTAATCAGTACAGCCCTTGGTTCTACTGAAGAAAGTTACTAATGCATTTGCAGTAATTAATCTCCAGACAAACCTGTTAAAAAAATTCCTAACAAATTAGTGGAGCAGAAGGCCACTGGTTGTCAAACTAATAAAATTATTTACTGTATTTTATTCTGATAGAAGCTAAGTGCTTTTCAAGACTTTACAAAAGAGCCTTACTTTGTAGACTAATTTGAACTGCCTAGAGACCAGTTTCCAGAAGTATTTTGGTTTTTTTTAAAAAAAAACCTGTATTCCCTAACACAATGGAACAACCAGCTGTCAATCCATGCTGTTAAAAGTCCAAATCAGGTATCATCTTTTTATTCCATCTACTGGTATCTAAAAATATTTTTAGAAGCAAAATGAAGCATGTTTTTATTCCCAGAAGTGTTGGCACCTTCTTGACCGTTCTCGTGTTAATTGGGTCCAAATCCTGCGAAGTGGTTACAGGTACGCACTTTGACTTCTGAACAGGCACATTCTGGTTCCAGCTGAATCCATATAATTATCCCCCAAATTACTTCATCATTTAGCATTCAGTCAGCCATACTCTATGAAGTCCTGACTATTTAATAAAAAATTAAATATGCGTGCAAATATGAAGTATACTAAAAAAACAATATGTAAATGTCAATCTGGGAAGAACAGCACCAGAAAAACATAAATCATGAAGACTGGTACAAGAGAAAGCAATAGATCAGATCTGCAGCAAATGTCACCTGACTTTATTCCAGCTTGCCTTTAACGTGTGCAAGTTTGCTGAAGCAGTTGAGGAATTGCGCTTTATTTTGTTGACCAGTTAATACGTATAATTCTAGTATTTACTATATCTTAATGAAGAAGCACTGTTAGTGATAATCTTCACAATAAATACATATTTTACGATTAACACATTATTAATTTAGCAACAATTTATAAGTATTTAAGTACTGCCATTTTTAAGGAGAAAGCTCTGTTTGAATGTTGAAGTACTTTATTGTGCACTGCATCTAAAATAGGATTTTTAATGCAAAAGCTATGGATCAGATAAGAACTCAATGTGCAAAAAAAAATGTTTTCATGTAAGAAAATCTGAACGATTCCTATTGACTGATTCATTTTCTGGACAAGCTGTATGTCCTCTCTGAAAAATGGGGGCAATGTGTGTGTGTGTGAATTTCAGAACTTCACCCTGAAATTGAACAGAAACTGAAATTTGGGGGCATCTAGCTACATCTAGATGTAGCTCGTGGAAAACAGCATCTATAAAGAGGTCCAGTGAAGAGTATCTTCACTGTAATTTTGGTCTCCTGTGGCTCTGACTCATGACCTCAGGTTGTGTTTCAATGGACTGTTGATCCTAAGAATTTAAAGCAATTTGTGGCATCTTGTATTTCAGGAGGGCTCTCTTAATGCCTGCTGGGGTGGATGGACATTTTCCTCTGCAGTCCTGTTGTCTGTCATTTCCGAAGTAGAAATAAACAGAAATATAGGACCTGTAGGAAGACTGTAAAGCAATGAAAGGACTTATAATTACAGATCACATAAAAGCTGTACATATAGCCTCACCTTGTTTATTGCTGAACTTCTGCTCACGTAATTGTGGCAAGTTACGGAGCTATTTTATTGCAATTCTTGCCCACAGTCCCTAATTTCTACTTTCATGTTTTAACCAGTAGTCTAAAATACATCAACTCGGTGAATTAATGTGATATGCAGTTCAAGAGCCACTTGACGTTTAATCAGACTGGAGGTACGTTATTTTCTTTTTAAGTGCCTAGCCAATCTGCTGCTGAATTTGGTATCCTTGCTATTCATGGTATTTATAAATATTTGTTGAAACCAGATAAACTTATCCCTTCCCTCATCCTCATAAAACACTCCAAGAAAATCCTAGGTTTTAATGATTTCTTGAGCAGAGTAACAAATAGTCTGTGACTAGACTTCTGTATACAGGAGTTCTTTTTGAAACTGTGCTGATGTGAAGTGAATGTAAACTAGAAATAACCAATTTTAAGACCTCTGCTGAGATTTGTTCTTTGACAATTGACAGAAAGACTGAGAAATTAGCATTTTGGTAAAACCTTTATTTGTTTAAGATGCCTCTTAGCCAAAGAGACTGTCTGTACAAAAGGATTAACCTATTGACAATGACTTTCTAAATCCAAACTCATTGAATAACAAGTACTGAATGTGTTTACCTTTCTAATGCACCCACAATTCACAATGAAGCAGGCTTTCTTGAAAAGGTCAAAACGCATGAAGAGCTGAATTTCAATAGGAAAACAGAAAAATTTAGAGCTGAATAGAGTGGAATTTCTTTTATACAAGAATTGGTAGGATTAAATGCATTTTTGGCTATCTAAATGAATAAAAACCTAAGAAAAAAAAAAAAGGGATTTTAAAAGACTACCTTTGCAGGCCTTTTAGGTTTACCTGATCCACGTTCAATTGCCTGTGTCTTAAATAAAACATCCAATAATTCCTCAATTAATCTACTATATATGAACTTGCTTATGAGGTGAAGTAAAGAGCACGGTATCCTAAACTACTTGCACAAGCGCATACACGCATTTATATTTGCATGTTCCCCACAGTTGCACATCACCTCTGGGCAGATAGGTTTAAAAATGTGAAATGAACCATTATAACTTATGTAAGTTTTCTTCTGAGGAACAGTTTCACTGTGTGAGGCAGGTACACTTGAAGGGCCATTTTCTGAGTTGATTTCTGAGCCAAGTTTTATATAAAACTGCTTTATATATTTTACAGGGTAAATGAAACAAGTTGATTATTCACCATATACTGAAGAGATAATTATTAAGATAGATCACTTTTTGGACACGGAAACATTTTTCTCAGGTAAGACTGCAAATGCAAATGAAGCTGTTTAGATCAGGCAACTGTCAGTAGGTTGCAGATATCATAATGTGAGTACTATATATATGAAAGAGAACATTTTTATAGAACAAGTCAAAAAATGTGATAGAATCAAAATAGAAGATGGTGCCTGTAAGAATGAAATCTTCACCACATTATGAAAATCTTACCTTCCCTTGAGTACTTTTGGCTACATTTTCTAAGGTTCTTAAATTATGCATGAGGCTTAAAAGTAAGGTTTAAAGTGTTACTCAGGCACCACATTCAGGTGTGGTTTTAACGGCACATACTGATGGATAGGCAAGTATTGCTTTCAAACATCATTTAAGCGCGTAAGTCAATTTGAGGCTTTTGAAAACTTTTCCTCAAATCTCTATTCTTATAGTTTTCAGGCAGCCTCTTTTCTCAAAATTGCAAACCTTTCACTATATCCAGAACACATCTGTCAGGACGTTTAGATCTTGTCCTGCACCATCACAGCTGGATCATGAATTCTGAACTGCACTGAGTTAACTCAACCTGCGCAGTATTTTATGGTGCCAGCAGCGATGAGACTTAAGGCCACCTTAAGCATGCAAAGCTGGCAAGGATATGAGACCCTAAATGGAACTGTTTTGAGGCGAGTCAATCCTGGAAGGCTTTAATGACCTGTACTGTTAGAAACAGTCCCCTAGTTGCAGACTATTTCCTTAACTTGGATACCCTGATCACAGAATAATGCCAGCCTTTCACATCGCATTATGAATATGAATGAAAATTTTCCTATCTCATCTTGGCTAGAAGATTCTTTTTCTGGTGGATGAAGACATGATCTCAGTCACAAAATCTTTCTCACTTCTGTGTCAAACAGCAGCAATAAAATCTGCCCAGAGTTTTCTGCTACTGGGAAACCCCAAATAGTATAGTATGCAGCATGACATAGCAGTTTCTTGATTAAGACAGACCATTGCCAACACAGCAAGTTTGTAATGTGCTTCGGGTCTTTTTTGTTTATTTTTGTTGGTTTTGTTTTGTTCTTTTTAAAAGAGTTTTAGAATGTACTTCTTCCCTCAAGCTCTCAAATTAAAGGAATAAAGAAAGCACTGTGCAAGCTTCTGCCTGCTGGCTGTTCTTTTTCTGTTCCCCAGCAGGACTTTCTACAGTACAAATAAAATCCACTTGTGTTTGAGACAGAGCTTTCTCAAAGGTGTCCTAAAAAGACAATGCACTTGAGAACCAGTGATCACCACATCAGTCAAGCTTCATCAACACCTACTATAAGTGGAACGAAAAATTCGGTGATCCTTCGTCCCACATTCTTATGCATGAGCTACCAAAAGCCTACATTCCACTGCAAGTGCCTGCATTGCTGGTGCGAAGATGATGGAGTAAACATGACAGAAACACTTATTAATGTGCTATTGAAGGTTTTAAAATTTGACAAAGATAAGCATGATAAAAGAACATGGAGAAAAAGGCATCATTATTGTTTTACTAAATATATGCTCCAGTGCCCAAAGAGATAAGAATGGTAACGATAAAAAATAAGAATAAAAAAAGATGAAGGGAGCATCTTATTCCGCTTACAGGAATACAGTAATGAAATACGATATAGCAGATGACCTCATTAAAATTGAAACAGTGTTCTGTTGAAATAATAATTCAATATTTTTCGAGAGGAGCTTGAAATGAAGCTCCTGTGTCTGTGGCTATAACTACACTTACATACACGTATATACTTCTACCTGCACATAGTTAATCACAAGTTTGCCCTTCAGGATACGTAACGTCAAATAAGTTGGGAAGAAGAGCTCAAATGCCAGCATTATGTAGAACTCATATATTTTCTTGTTCTGTAGTATAGAAACCTGGATCTTCATATGCAAAGTGAGTATCGTGCAGAACAAGCTCTGAAATGTAAACTGCTCAAATAATCAGACTGAAGCAGTCTGATTTTCAGGAATGTGATTTGGAAGACAAAAGATAAAGATTTAGAAGATGACTATTGCAGTGTTAATATATGTAAGTGACAGCAGATCATTCAGAATATTTCAACCAAAGCATGACTTTCCATTAATACCAGCTGAGACAAAGAGAGAAATTCAATATATGATAATGACAATAGAAGGAACAGATGTAAAAGCCATTCTTAGCCATGAAGCACAAGGAAATGACAATGTAATAAACCTATGCAATATATGTTTGAGAACGCTGCATCAATTTCCTCTATTATTTGAATGGAGACTCACATCCGCTATAGAAACTCTTAAGACCCTTCCCAAGTTCTGAATAAAAGAAAGGATGACTACTGTCAGGGGGAAATGCTTACGATGATTTCTGATGTGTTTCCATGCACAATATCATGGGGTTTTTTTCCTTTCTTCAAAATTGTGCACAATTGTCAGGTGCAATTTTGATTATTTAAGTTAGTTTCTAATATTAGCCAGTTTCTAATATTAACTAGAATTATTAGACAAAATGGAAATACCTATATTATTTAAATACATACTAATTGACTTCTGCCTAATAGTATATAGCAGGAAACAGTCCATAAATAATTTTATTTAGGGACAACGCTGCATTCATACATAGTCTTAACTGACATCAGCAAAGGCCTGTATACATTCAAAGGTCTAATTCATGAAAATCTGTGCCCAAAATCCACAACAAAGTTAAAAATTAAACCTATTTAGGCTCTTATGCTCTTTTTATATGACAACTTACTTTAAAAATACAGTCCACAAACAACACATTTTAAGAACAAAGGGTTCGGTAATGCAGCTTTGGAAAAAAAATATCTTTTTTTAACTGATGTCTAAAAAGTACTTAATCAAGTCTTTCCATTGCAAAAATTCGCTATAATGCTGTAAGTCTATGGCACTTAAAGTAAAAGTCAGTAAACAAGCTATGGAAACTAAGCACCTGGATTATAATTTAAATGTTAGATAAGCTAATACATTTAGAATAAAACCTTTTTAACTTAAAGAATGTGTTCACGTGCATGTTTAAGTGCCCTCTTCTTATTACACAGATTGTATATTCAAGGTAGGTTGCCACATCAAAATAAAAAATGGTTTGCTTTAATTTAAAACCAGTGTAATCAATTAGAAAATACCTTCTATGCTTGTCAGATAAGAAATGTTTTTCAGTAGTTGTAGGAATAGTCAGTAGGATTGGAATAACCTAATGAAGTAATGAAGAAAAGTGGTTTGTTCTACATACATGCATACAGTGTATGCATGACTTGTCATATGACTCTGTTTTACTATTTTAACAAAAGCTTCCTCTGTCAGCCTTTTGTCTATTTACAATGAAGAGAAATATGAAGTGAACACGCAGTGTTTCTGGCCCATTAAGAGCTGTAACTGCACATGCAAGAGAGCTGTTGAAACACTGCACTTAGAGCAGGTCAAAACTGTGACACAGTTGAACGTGTTTACTTTTTCCTCGCTTTCCTGACATGGTTCACTGTCATTTTCACTTTATTTTGCTTTTCTACTATGGTAGATCGGTTAAACCAATATTGAAATCGAGTGTCAGTGCTGAAGGCCGTACTAGATATTAACAGTCATATTGCAACTAACTGTTCACCAGATGAGGACATAGTACCATCTTCTGCGTGCGTGTAACCCTCTGTGCTCCTATCTTCATGAAATCCTAACTGTGATCAGGCAAAGAGCAAACCAAAAAAAATTACAAAATACTTCAGCTGCTAAGACTTCTGTTAACTGCTAAAGGCACAAGGTTTAACCTCTATGCTGAAAAAAACCCCACCTCTTACAATAAATTGTGCTTATTTGTTTTATACAGGCAAGGCTTTGGTAAATTAATATTATTTGTGTGTGTGTTGCTACAGCAGTGCAAAAAATCTAAAAAAGAAAGATACAATTTGGAGCACCTGGTTTTAAATGAGGGTATTAACATAATAGGCATGTCAGAAACTTGGTAGAAGGAAAATAATGAGTTGAAAACCCTAATATCAACAAATATTATATAGAAATAACACAGTAAATCACTCTGCTGGAGAAGTGCTCTATGTTGAAGAAAGCTTAGGACCAAGTAAAGTAAATAAATTACCTGTATCAAGGCTTCAAATTCCAAGCTTAAATAGAAAGAAGATTAGTATTGGACCTATAATAGTGACAACTTGACCAGGCACAAAAGAGACGGTGGAACGCTAAGGCAGATTGAACTGCAAGGGCAGAAAACAGAGCAGGATTGAGAGACTTCAATTATTTCTAGGCAGACAAGGTAAATGTCACAAATGGGTTTCTGGTTCTCACATCAAATTCACTTTTATAAAGGACAAAAGTTTCAGAGAGAGAGAAGTATCAGGATTTTCTTATGCAAAACAATGCACGTGCTGTTTGCTGTCCCGTGCCTCTCGGCGTCCCTTTTCCTCCCACCTTGGGAGCCCGGGAACTAAGCTTTTTCAGACTCACGCAACTGAATACTGCTGCAGAGGCAAGGCGCGTGACACAGACAACAAATAAAATTACAAATGAAAACCAGCTCTAATTGCACTCTGACAGAGGAAAAGCAAAATGACATCTAAGGAAAGTTTGTGTGTGAAGACACAGAAATAATAACTCTTCTTTGGGTGGAATTTAGCAATAGGGAGTCACTGAAATTTGGTTTCAGGCTGATGTTGTGGCCATATGCTGGCTATACTGGATATTGTTATCACCTCCAGTTCTGAGTTAACATATGGAAGGGAGCTCAGCAGCATACAAATTGGCCAGTAAAAGAATAAAATCCATAACAAGATGATCTTACTTCCCAAGGATGCTAGGGGAATATTTTGCCATAGATGAGGTACACCTTTATGCACTCCACTGAAAATTAGCTATACTGTTTTACATTCATGATATTGCTTCAAGTACAAAGAATTAGTTAGAAGTAAGATGTAAATCATAGGCTGGTTTGGATTGTTTATCTAATTCTTTACACATATATTAGTCACATTGTAAAACAGAGATGTCATTTTCCTTTCTCGAGCCCTAACTAAATCTTAACATTATGTAAATAGACATCTGCTCTTTAAAACACAACTGGAAAACAACCCACATTTACTACAGGATAACACAGGATTAAAGGGTATTGTCACATAATTTTGCTTTTATTTGCTTTGGCAATATCAAGGTCTAAAAGCACTGAATTTCACCATCACTAAATGTTGCCATTAATACGTTTCTTCAGAGCACAGGTACCATGGCAAGAACCAATGTACAGCAAATCACCACCGTTTATACCTAGCATGTTTTAAGGTAGCTACTCCCATTGAAAGAGTAGCCTCCAATGTGATCTGATTGCATCGATTTAAAATACGAGAAACATAAGGACACCAGCAAAATACGGTTGAACAAGGACACTTGAGTGCAATCCAGCTATCTAAATCAGGTACTGAGGAAACACATTTCTAAGTGCTCGTTTGCAGGTGTATGTGCTTTGTGGTCACACCTGTTTATCTTACTATAGTTGTTCTCCAGCGGAATTTCCATTTTTTTGTTTTTATTTTTTTGCTAGGAATTTGCTAAGATGTGGAGCTGGCATTCATCTACTTTAGTAATATCAAGAAAAGAAAGGGGAAAACAGAGACTACAAGGAAAGTGTCCCAAGTATTTCAAGTCAGGGTTTCTGAGGGCTTAATGAACCTCCACACAATAAATATTACAGAAATAGCCCAAATTAAGTAGCAATACAGTAACTATAAAGTTTGCAATAATGGACTGGCCAATAAATATTTCTTAAATTATATTACTGTGGTGAAGAGAATGTTGGTAGTCATCTATCATGAATCAAACCCCAAGATTATACTTTCAAGTATATGATCATTATAGCATGAGATCTTATGTTTTGCACATTGTAACTGATGACAGCAAATAACTGAAGCTGCTCATGTGAGTGGTATTTACTTCCAAGTATATGGCACAGAAATTTGTACAAGGTTCCATTATGGGAAATGATACTCAAAAGCCCTGAACCTCTAAACAAAATTCATAGATACACCGGTGGTATTGCACAGAGCAGTCTTTTAGAGGTTATGATGATAGGCAGAAATATAAGTTCTCAAGAGAGAACAAAACACAAATTCAGACAGATTCTGAAGTTCTTAATCACGGGCAAAGTGCAAACTATTTTAAGCGATACACCTGTCTGAATGAAGATGATTGTAAGTCATTGTAAAAATCTGAAGATACATCTAATAGTTATATTTCAAAATGCTACAGAAATGCTATCAAGGCTTCTAGACTCAAGATCAAGAAAATATTATCACAGTTTGAAGGTTCTATACAACAACAGAAAACAATGCTTATTCTTTAGTTACAGTACAATTTTCTGATACATTTGGGATAGTAGGGAACATAAAAGAAAAATAGAAACTGCTCATAATTTTTGACATTATCACGGATATGCAGCAAAACAGCTCTCCAGTCTATTCTTCATTTCACTTTTCCCTGGACAGAATGCAGACCATGCAGCTTTCCAAACACAGCAATATTGCATGATAGACAGAAAAAAAAAAATTTTATCTTCTGCTCTGAAGAGATGGGACTTTAACCTAATATGCAAGGGGCTGATTCAACTGAATATGAGATTTTCTTTATAGTATCCAGAAAAGTTATGTGCTTCTTTTGAGGATATGTCAAAAATTGTTTGAATTCCCTCAAGGGGGTTTGGATTTTTGAATGATACGTCCAGGAATACAAATGAAGATAGATCTTGAAATAACTATTTTTTTCTTTGCATTTCAGATGGTAAGAGTAAGCAGCATAAGGGCAAATATAGACATCTTTTATAAAGGGTTTATCAATACTAGACCATATCTTTTACAAAGTGGTTATTTCTAATGAGAAACCAGATGAGAAGTCACACAACCAAAAAAGTCCCCATCTTAAGCGTAAAGCAAGAAGGAAGTTAAGTGACCAACCTTTAAACCAGTATATAACAGTTGTACATCTCTCTCAAACAGTTTTCTATGATTTGTCTTGGACTTCAGTGCATTTAGCACATTTCAAGTACTAGAGCAGTATCTTTCAAGCTTTCATTGGTGTATAACCTCCAAACATTTGCCGAGAAACGTAGGGTCCTTGTTTATCTAATAGCTGGATTTATACATTCTGAAAATAGCTTTGTTTTTCTTTCTTACCCAGTATATTATTGACAATACAAAACAGAAAGCGCTTGATACATTTTTTTCTCACACCAGTTAGGGATATAATTTCTACTTAGGGCCTCAAGTCTTGCTATGAGGATCTTACCCTTCTTGGTACGCTAAAATATCTGAAATTAAGCATCTTCATTAAAAAGTACAGCATTTTATAACAGAAATTCACGGCCTCTTTTGGTGTTCTTTCCCAGCCATTATCCTTTTATACAGCCCTTAGTTCTAAGATAGATAACAAAAACTTAGACCAGAACATAGTAAATCTACACTATCTACAGGTTGTCTCTAACAGGGACAAAATGGGGATACATTTCTTTTTCTGTAAACATGGTAGCATAAGTGTATTTCATGAATGGCCATTTCATTCCAGGTCTGAGTGAAATAAACGCTACGTTTCACAATTAACAAAAGCATTTCTTCGGTGACTAGAAGAAGTACAATATGGTTTTCATGCTCCAGGATCTTGCTCTTTTCTTATATTTCATTTACTGACAACAGGATTTTAGGGAGCAGAGGAGAATTGTTGCACGAAAACCGTTTTGTTCTTAGCTGTATTTTAAAACGTAAAATCTAGAAAATGAATCCCCTCCTCCACTCCACCTTAAAAGATCCTTCAAAAAAATTCACATTAGAAGCCTGAAAATGGAGCTTTACTCAGTGCTGCTCATTGGCACTGTGCAGCTGGCACCGAGGGAATTGCAAGTGTAGTCCCAAAGGCAAGGCTGAAAAATTCTCATTCCACACAATGTAATTATTAACACCAGCCAGTTATTCTAATGGTAATCACTAAAAGTGACACATAAAAAGACATTATGCTTTGATACAAATCACAAAATACAAATTAATCTGAAGTGGATGCTGATAGGAGTTTCCTTTCTTTATGTCTGTAGAGCAGTCAGAACATCATGGTTATTACATTAAACAAAACAGCAGACTGCTATAAACCATCATTCTCTGAGCAACCTGATCTAGTTGAAGATGCCTCTGCTCGTTGCAGAGGGGTTGGACTAGATGACCTTTAAAGGTCCCTTCCAACCCAAACTATTCTCTGATTCTATGATCATTCGATCACCATTGCGAACACAATGTCTTGCAGTATGTCCGTGACTGAGGCAGGTTATGGTGAAGGTTATGGTGCGGTAAGTAACTGACAATTATATCTGGGATATCCTGAACATACAGAACTTGCAGAATTAAATATTCTTAGTTCTACTGTACGGACCTCTCTTTCTTGACAAACTGTTTTTGAATAACTTTTGGTGAAATGTTTCTAAATTCTGTTCGCTTTTTCTGTTTCAATCTTCCATAGAGCAGAACACAGCATATCTACTGTGCTTACTTAATATGTATTAGCCATTCAAGCATAACCTGAAGCCACCTGCAGCTACTTCACACGCTTTATCTCCATCCACAAACGACTAAGACAATTGTCCAGTCTGAGAGAAAACAGACCACATGATATGAGAGCAGTCAATATAGTAACACAATATAATAATGCTGCCTTCTCTCTACTTCATGTCTTCCTTGCCAAAAAAACAAAATTCCAAACAAAGCTATTTTTATTTGAAAACTCATGGAGTAATCTTTCTAGCAGCGATCCACTCACTCAAAGCCTAAAAATTCAGGGGAATAGCATTTCTCTGCCTAATTCTGAACAATGTATCCGCATGAGCTTGAAATAGTGATTAAGGGAGAGAACCTTACTAATTTTATGAAAATTCTTAAGGGAGCTGCATAGATCTCCCAAACATGTTACAGGAGCCAATATTTCAAAGGTCAAAAAGCAGCAGCCACAAAGCCGTTCCAGCTCAACAATCCTACTGCCCAGCCTTGTTTAAAATGCCGGAGCCCTGAATGATTTCCCAGGCAGAAATAAAAGAAAGAGATTTTGGTGGGAAGTACAGGAGGCATATGAGAGACAGCGGAACAGACAGACATTGGAGCTGTAGTAGGATACAAGAAAGGCTCCATTAGAAATGTTTTTTGAGGTAGTTCTGATCATGAGGAACCTGTAACAGATATTAGACTTTTAAGTTAGAAGCAATCAAAGTTGTTTGAAAGTGCTGTAAATAGAAACAAAGGATCATGTCCGGATTTCCAAAAAGCAGGATTGTGCATGCTTCAGTTTAAGGACTTTTAATATGGGGATATTATTTTGATGAATGTAAAGTTATTTCATATTTTGCAATAGACACTGCTGCACTAGGTAATATAAATTGTTTTCTGTATGCCATTCACTACATTTGCCTTGTGTTTTCCTTATTTACTACATTTTACCAGCTTATAGAAAGGTCGAGCAGTGGAAAATACAACCTGAGATTTTCAATAGCTTCCATGTTGCTTCCAAATACAAGTCAAGCAAAGGATTTCAATCCCTAAGGTGTTAAATATTTTGTACTGCTTGGACCTTGGTGACCATCCGTTCCCTCATGTTTACAGAGCTACTTTCACATTACAACCCTTTTGCTTAAAGCTGAGATTGCCTAAAGCAGTGTATTTTCAGGAAGGCGTTTTTAACTTTGTAATTTACTTTGCTTTCTCCAAAGGTTTGCTAGAGTTTGTGTCTGCGTTCTTTCCAAACTGCAGGTCTGGAGGTAAGTATAAAAATAAGCAACACAGCATTATATTGATAGGGATACTAGAAATACTTGTTTCTATATAGGCCCAATTTGTCTATTATGCAGGTTTTTATTGTATGCTAACCTTTGTAAATAGGATGCATTTTAATGTAATTGAGTGCCTGAATTTTCCAGAAACGTTTTAGGTGCAAAAATTAAAGTCTAAAATATATTTTTAATATTTCACAATTGACATATAGGATTAGCAAGGGAGAGACACTGATATTCCAGACTTCACTCATTTGCAAGACCATAGCAAGGATTCCAGCTGCTGAGCTATTTAGGTATCAAGAAACTGAGGTCCTGGCCTCCAGGCAGGAAACCGAACGAGCCTCTGGACACTTTGCAATTCACTAAAACCTCGTTTCTCTAAGGAATTGTTCTTACCGAGCCAAGGCCCTGGTGACCATTCCCTTTCACCAATTAAATCAATAGAACCACTTAGAACTACACAAAAGAGATTTCTACAAGAGGTAAATGGAATTTATATTTCACAGCACAAGCAGTAAATCTAAGGAAACAATAAAGATAACAGAACTAGTAGGAACAGGTTATTCTTTCACAGACATGGTGTACACAGTTCAGGAAACTGCAGGAGAATATATTATTTTCTATAGTTTAACAGAAACTCAAAAGAAATTAAACAGGCACTTACAGCCTGCATTGTCTGGTATTGGCTTTTTGTGGAGACACCAGTTACTGTACTGTGCAATACAGGTTGCATCCCTATCATCATTAGATTCCAGGCTTCAAATACCTTTGTTTCAGCTCTTGAAACAAATGCTACCTTAAAGGACAGGACATCAACACAATACCTAAATTTATAAGACTGAGGGAGGAAGGAAGATGTGGTTTTGCAACAAGATTTACAGCTGAGATCCTCCTTACACCAATGAGAGCACCAAACATTGAAATAAATGGAACTATTTCATTTAAAAGAGAGTTTAGCAGGGTCAGAAAAATGAATTCTGTATTCATTTTGAGTACAATCTCTTACTTGTTGTGAAGTATCTAGAAAGTTTAAATGCAATAACTTTGAGAAAAATATAAACCTATTCTGACATTTATCTCAACATAAAAAGGCATTATTATGGTGGCAGACAAAGCATTCTTTTATTTGACAAAAAATTCCATTGAACAGATTTTTTTTTATACATGGTCTAATTTCTTTAACATGTCAATATGATGTCCTATATGCTTTGGCAAGCTATTATATTATTTTTTATTAAATTTGCAAAGGGTATTATTAAAAAAGGAATTTAAATTCACAGCTTCTGGTAAACAGAAAATCAACTCAAGATGTAAATTCAGTGAGTCTGTGAATTATGCACAGAGGTTTTTCAAAGCATTGGATAGTAATTGTAAAAACTGTAGAAGTTTTTACTTCTACACTTACACAAATAAGTAAACTTCACAGTTCTCCTAATCCCTTCTTTACAGTGCACAAGTAACTACCTCCCTCTTATCTGTGGAAAGAAACCAGGGATCAAGACAAAAAGTAGGCTCAATATTGATCAAATCATAGTTTCAAAGGCTTCTTGATTTCAGATATTTATTACTACCTGCTATATGACTAATTCATCCACTGTATACTAATAAAAGCTAGCTTTAATAAAAAATTTAGTTAAAGAAAGGGAAAAAATAGCAACATTATTTCACAGTTTGCATCACCATCAGAATTTTATTATAGATTGGTTAAAATTTTTCACTAAAATCTTGATTAGCCTAGGCCTCTGTGACAGATTGATTATATTGAAATTTTCTGATGCTTTCTTCCAAAATTTTGCACAGGACTGAAAGAATAATGTCAGACTTCCTCTATAAAACTGCAAAGTTCATTACACAAGTTGTTCTTGTACAAACGCTACAGATCTGCCAAAATGTCTGATCTCATGAGATTTCAGCCAGACAGTGACTGAAAAACTGTTCCATTCACAATCTGATCAAACTCTTTAAAATGTTTGAGACATGATGACATAGGAGTCAATAATTATTTTCATTACTCCATCTTCTTGCACATTATAGCCTGTCAAATCTGTATTTCTTACAATTACAAAATACAATATGGGAATGCTGCTCATCTGTGTAAGTTTTTGTGTGGAGTTTTGAAGTTTTAAGTGCCCTGTGGACATCCAGGAATGCAATTTGTGCTCCAAGGAATCTGGAAGCTTCGGCTTTAAGAAAGGTAGAAGTATTTCCTGATTTATTTGAGAGCCGGAGGTCACTTCTGGCAAAAATCCCAGAACAATTCCTATTATTGCTTTGTTAGAAAAAAATATGTAAGATTGGAGCAGGAGAGCATGAAGCTCTAACTCACCAAGCCAAACACACAGCAAGCTGGAAGGCAGAGCTCAGGTCAAAAGCCTAAGAGGAATGGAAGCCGTGGTTGAAATAAAGAGTTCACCAGAAGACTCAGCACTGCTTTTAGGTCCCATGATAAAAAAAGAGAACTCTTATGTGGGGTCATATGGGGGACACTTTGTGAAAAGACTGCATTAAGTTTGGATGTGAACAAATCTGTTTCCCTTTAACGCATCACCTACAGTAATGGTAGAAACGTTTGCAACCTGAAGTACTCTTAGTTCCTTTCAGAATCCACAAAGTGTAACATAGTGGAAACTAAGTATGTCTTAAAGTAATCTTCTGTGCCACGCTTTCAGTGAGAACTTTTAAAAGGAGTATATGAAACTTTATTTAAATGCATGTGCAAAATTGGAAGCAAACCTTAGATCATCATAACTGAATATATATTGCACCTTACTTTGGCAATATGGAAAGGTTTGCAACACGGTTTCTTCATAGGATGTTTATGAGAGTAGCAAAACTGGGTTTTGGTATTGCTAGTACATGTAGGACTGACAATTCTAGTTCTGGGATTAGAGCTCTGAGCTCTGGGTTATGCTCTGAGGTGGCATCTAAACTGCAGGCCCAGTGGTTTCTAATCCACACAAACACAAACCAATTCTCCCTAAATCCACCCAAATCTTACAAAATTTACCTGCATTATTACAGAGATTCAAATTTAATGTCTTTTTCTTAGCACCTTAATAACTTTATGGATGACACTCAAAATACTCTGATATTTTCCTGTCTTCCTCTGCAAAGACATAACTAAACCCCAGCATCATTAATCTCTGAAAGGTAATTAAATTGATATCTACAAAGTTCTTCAAATTTAACCTAAATTTTAAGCAACATAATGATTATACAACAATTTACCCAACCTCAAACAGGAAGATTTCGAAGTGATTTAGACATGAATACAAAATAACATGGATCTAAAAATAAGCTTAATCTACTTATGACATAGGTGTAAAGAAGAAAAGATACATATCTTGATTTATGTGCATTTCCGAGGCCAGGGCAAAGTATGGAATCCATTATTCTTAAGTTAATTTCAGTAATGATTAAGAATAAAAAATTAACTGAATATTTCATATGTCAATAAATTCAATATTGTTAAAACAATGAAGTGACAAAGATCTGATGAGGGGAAAGGCCATTTTGACTATAAAAAGTTAGCACTTTTAAACTGACATGTCTCGATTTAATTTATGGTACTGAAAAATATGGCACAACAGATGAAATTAGTCTAGCATGTATTTCTACCTTAACTTTCAATTGCATGAGGATATGGCAAAATTACTTAAAGTAGCAGCTTTGACTACAAAATTGAATTAAAAGTCTGCATTACAACACAAAAAAAAAAAGATTTTTTTTTTCTAGTTACTATTTCTTGCTATACTCATTACAAATGACTGCATAAATCATCTTTGGGTTATGCTAATAAGAAGCATACAAATAGATTTATAGATATGCATCTATTAAGTTTGACGTGTATTGTGAAAACTGAATAGAAAAAAATCATACGCTGCTCAACACACAACATTCCTATCCCTTCTAAACAGCAGATTCAGAAACACCTTTATCAAAATATCGTGTCTTTAAAAGTACATTGCAAAGCTCTTGCCACTGAAACAGCAAACTGCCAGCATTAGGACAAGCATGTTATTTGCTGACCTGGATAGAATGTTTTTGCGCAGCTAGGAAATTCCATGTTCCAAGAAATATTGTGATTTTTTAATTTAATAATTTTACTGTGCCCACCACTCCTTTTTTGTTTACTCTCTACGCACACTCCAGCAAATAAGAACTGCACTTAATGGGGCAAAGAACACTATCTGTGTGTGGGGAAAACCCCTCCACTTAAAGATAAAATTCACTTTCTAGTCTAAGACTTTGTCGGGAAGTTGTGAGAATAGAAGCCTAATACATGCAAAATCCTTTTCTCAAAACTGACATGAAACTATGAACCTTTCTCAAAATAAGGAATTAACTTTAAGAAAATTCTAAGTTGATCACAGATCATTCACAAAAATGTCAGTTGATAAATTATTTACTGCAGAACATTGGATATTACTGTATCTATATGTATCGAATAATAAGCTACATGGCACTTCTGCCATTATTCAATTGATAAAATGAGCACTCAGGAAATTATCACTCTCTTTATGTCGAAGCGCTCAGAGTAAGTGATGGCAGCGATGACAAAGGAGACAGATATTCTTCTCCTTCTGTAATTTAGTTTGATAACACCAGGATTCCCTAGATTTATGAACTCTGACATCATTAAAATCTCAACATTTCATCATAAATCCTCAATTTAGAATAGATTCAAAAATTGTTTATGTCTTTCTACCAAGGGGATTTGATATAAACGACACTGAAATTAACATATGAACTTCACGAAAGGCTTCCTAGCAGAGGCACTCCAAACTCAGTGGAGCAATGCCTGAAGCATTAACCTGAGATGTTGTTTCAAAACTTCTCCCTAACTCAACTGCTCATGATCCCTGGTATCCTGCACGCATGTTCTTAACCCCTTCAGCCTGGGCTCAGATAGCCAATGCTTAGGAAGAGCTGAGTTCACAGTCAGTAGACTGAATATGGGAGTGGGTCATCATTGTACATACTCTGTCTACAGCGCACAATCACCCTTTATTTAACAAGTTGTGGGAGCCCTATCTTTGATCCTTCTTCCCAGCTTGCAGGGGCTTTCTAGGAAAATGCTCAAAGATGTAGGGCTTTTCTTGATGTGGGTATTCTCACCTGCAGTTCTGGAACTTTTTCTACTGTGTAAAAAACCTTCACATCTTCACTGAGGCAGAAAAAGCCCTGACTGAGTTTTCCAGGTAGGCACTCAAGAGAGATGAAAACCAGGCTGTAGCATCCATGCTCCAAGAAAATATTCTTCTATTTTTACATTAGCCAATGTGCGCACAAGGACTAAGGTATTCACCATGAGGTTTTGCAGGCCTTCTCTGTGACTGAGCTACAATTCCCCATCTCAGGTGGAAAATGGTGGAGGGTCCAGGATTACTGCTTGCTACGATATCTGCTAGAGCACTCCTTTTCCCCAAGCTGTGTGCTGACGAGTTACTTAGCCTGATATGGACATAGACTGGGCCAAATAATACTGGTTCCTAAGTCAATTATTTGAAAATAGAACTGGTAATGTGAGATTTACTGTGATACTGTTAACTTTGTAGTGAATTGAAGTGTTTGTAGCATCTGTAAAATTGATGGATTGTTTCTCATAGAGCTAGCAGTCCAATAGCAAATATGGCTTTTATGTGCAGGAAAGCAGCAAGGTCAAACAGCTGTGAAGGGTATACTGAAAACACAACTGATTTCTAGGGGAATAATGCATGCCCTAGAACTTACTATTTGCTTCTTTGAAATGAGAGCAGATGTGAAAATATCCACAAACGTCATCCATTCTTTTTTGCCGGCAACATGTACCCAAGATGAACAGAATGGCTAGGAAAAAAATTGCTAGGTTTTGGCTTTATTTTTAGAGAGGATTCAACAGAGAGAAATCCTTTTTCAGAAGGATTTTACAACCTGAAATATATGCTCAGATCTTCCCAAATGTAGAAAGAATATCTAGCGTGTCTACATTACAACCACTGGATCTCAGAAATTACAAAAAGGGAAGAGGGTATGGTTCTTTTATTTTTCTACTCAAGCATAAAATAATTGCAATGTGAGAAAAAGCAACGGTCATTTGAGTTTTACTTTTTATTCCCTTCCCTCTATATTTTCAGTTCATACTTTTGTCTTGAATTGGGAGGGGAGTAGGCAAATATAACACTTCAGAGAATGCATTTCTCCATAGCATGAAAAAGTATCTTAAGTATTCACAGTAAGAGTCCACTGAAAAATTCACTGGGAAAAAACACATGAGAAAATACAACTTTCGATTTTACAACTACATCAAATAACATTTGATCAGACCTTGTAAAGAACCAAGACATTGTGAAAAGCATGTGAGTTTATGATACAGTCTAGTTTAAGATCGTCTTTGGCTCTGACTTCAGCTTGTCATCACAGAAGAAACATTAACTGTTAATAGCACCAGTAAAACACAGGTATCTTGTCAAGCTGGGAAAGCTGGCATGACTTTGGCTATTGCCCAACCAAATAGCCCTAACTGAAGTGCTAGGAAATTGTGTTAAATAAATATGAAACTAGACAATTATTACAGATCTCTGTTTAATACCTGGCTTTGTTAGTCTTCCTGTGTGACCTTCAATGAGGCATTTAATCTTTTTCTGTATCAAACTGTAAATAGTTGTCTGAGAATGGCTATGGGATACGAGAAGGCATATAAACATCTAGCAAAAAGAGTAACATACATTATTCATCTGTTTTATGAAAAGCTTGGCTCCAATTGAGTAAATAGAGCTTTTCAATCTGAATTATAATGTATGTGTAATATTTTCTTTACGATGAATTCATTTTATTCACTAACTACATTATGCTCCTCAAACACCAGGAAAATGGTGTCAACCATACCTTTCAACATTTATGATGAAATTACAGTCCCACTTATTAACTTAGAGCTTTAATACTACTCCCAGCACCTCTTCAATATAAACTGGACTCTTTAAGGTAGGGAGTTACCAGACACCTTGCCTTGACAAAAAATATGCTAAAGAGTAGAGAGCAATAAGTCACTTATTTAAAACCATTTGGCAGCCTACCTGAAACCAAGTTTCATAGATTTATCCTTTTACTTAAACAACATTGCTCCAGTTAGTTCATAGCGGCAGGTCAGTCCAGCTGCCTTTCAGTACAGATGAAGCTATGAGTTCCTACAACAGCGTGTGCTCTGCAGGCACTCGTGGTTGCTTGGTGTGGAAAGCAGAAATTAAAAGCTGATTATACAGAACAGCAGTGCAATGACAGTAAAGTATTTCCCCCTCATTAAAATGCATATAATTAATTTCAAAAATCATGCTTGTCTAATAAGATGCCTTGCTATTTAAAGAATCTTAACTCTGCCATGATGTCATGAAAATAAATTCATAGAACTTCTTTCCTATCTCATTTAACAACAAGATGCAAATGTAACTAATGTTTCCCTGAAAATTGAGAAAAATATCAGCACAGTGCCTAATCAACTTCAGTAATGTTATGCCATTTATCACCGACCACAAGTGTAAAATTACTTCAGCAAAATAAATAAGCACCTCTTTCAGTTTGCATTGCACTTTAAGATAACTTCCAAATAGAAACATTTTAGCTCAGAGATGATGAACAACAGATTCAGATTTTACTTTAATCTTTCATCACATACTCCTGGCTCTGATTCTTACAGAGGCTCAGCAGAAGAAATTTATGAAAGTAGCTTCACTGAGTTAAGTGCATATATCAAATATTTATGATTGAAGAACATATACAATCATATATAATATATACGTGATTCAATGTTTCTGAATCCAACACAGTTGCAGAAAGTTGAAGTAGGAGCAGTAGCATTGACAGGAAAAGCTCTACCTTACTGCAGGGTTTTAGTAGAATAAGATATCAGTTCCTTCAACAAACATCTTACATACACCAAAGGCTTAATAGATCAGAGACAAAAATTCCCACTGCTTACATTTCTGTTACAGATAACCTTAGTGAAATAATTCTGCATCTGATAAGAAATTCCCTAGGTCCAAGTCAAAAGTAATCCTGCATAGCAATAATTATTAGCATGTAATAAATGAGGAACAAAAAAAATTGTAAATTTATAAAATACAATTCATCACCGTGAATCTGATACTAAACATCAGCAGAACATCCTAATTATCACTTCAGTTTCTGTTGAGCTCTTTTGAATAGAAAAAATTATTCATACTGATAATTTTTTATCATGTTTGGCAACCCGCCCTGCAGCCCCCCAAAATCCCAGAAGATGTGGGAGCTTTTTTTTGGATGTTCTAACAGGAAAGTAAGCCAATTATTTCTCAAAAAGGAGTGACGAATAAAATAACTATGACATTGAAGTTTTTGTGATAACAGTATATTTGAAAACAGTGGAAAATACAAATATTAACTCTTTGTAACTCAAGACCATGGCAATATCTTACATGTAGCATCAGACAATGTAATTCTGTATTTCGTCAGGTTAATTTTATAGAGTTACTTAGCATTTGTATTCTCAATTCTCAAACACATTCTCAAATAACATTCCCATTGATGGATCCACTGTCTCTGCAAGCAGCCTGAGCATTATAATAGAATGGTTTGGCTTGGAAGGGACTTTTAAAGGTCTTGTAGTCCAATGCCCCTGCAACGAGCAGGGACATCTTCAACCAGACCAAGTTGCTCACAGCCCCATCCAGCCTGACCTTGAATGTTTCCAGGGATGAGGCATCTACCACCTCTCTGGGCAACCTGGGCCAGTGTGAGTGATTCTTAAGTTGTCTTTCTTGATGATACAACATACACTTAACAACCTGTTTCACTGAAAATCTAGTGTAGTAGAGAGAAGCTGGGTATCCATACGCCTGTGTTCCCAGACAACTGTTGCACAGGTGGGCAGAAGATGCTCAGAAAGAAACTCCTGGCTAACTGGTTAGGAATTGCTGTTAAGGGTTTTGACAGGTTGAGCAGTACAGTTCTTCCTAAAAAAAGTAAGATTATGTTTTTCTGGACCAGAATCCTGAAAGGCCCCTCTAGCCAGCACAATTCATTTTCATCCAAGCAGTTTCGCTGGAACAAACATCAACGCATACATCGACTATCATACGTTAAAATCAAACATCAACAGTTTTAAAGGAATTCAGAAGTTTGGCTCCTTGTTTCTAGCGGATACCAGCCTGTCTATAATTAATTTTTTTTTGTTCAAAGCACCAAACAGCTTGAAAAAATAAGCCATGGCACTCAAAGCAACCTCAAAGAACTTTGGAGTAACACACGTGACCTTTTTTATATAAGATCCTGAAGCAAGGTGAGAATTCAGATCTTCCTGCCACTACAGAGTCATTACTGGAAAGCTGGAGTCACTAAGTTTCTTGGTTGGAAAAGAACTTTCTGTTGTATATAAAACTCAAAGGCACAAGGATTTAACATGTATTTTTCATCAAAAATAAAAGCCATAGCGCATAACAGTTTTATTTCAAATAACCAGAATAATGTAGCACTATATTACAATAATTTTTTCTATTGAGATGCTATTGAAAAGGTGTCACTTGCACTGAAACCCTAACTACTGCAAAAACAATTGCTTGAAAGATATGGACCGATGGATCAATGTTTTGAGAAACTCTTGTTACTGTTGTATTCCCAGCAACATTTGAACAGGAACCATTCAACACTTCACAGCCGCGTGTCTTAGCTGCACACAAGCCTTCCTTCCCTTGTTTTGATACACCTTTTATGACTCCGATTTCACCCAACGTCATAATTTCTTATAGTAAAGTCTTGTCAACTGCTGCACACCAGCTTCAAGTCTCAATCAAAGCATGAACGATCCCAGTGTTTGGTAAATATTTTTAACTTCACTGTGCCATTGGAGTTATGTAATTCCAAAACAATGCTCTTCAAATTGATTGATTTTATCAAACAAGTTTCAGTGGACTTGCAACTTTCCTGACTTTTCAGCTCAACGCTATTCAATAAACTACCTTGTCAGATTCTTATTACTCTGATTAATTAATCAAAGGCCATGACAGCCATAAACATGCAAATGGATTGAACTCTGGTACCCTCATATTTCTTTGCAACCCATATTTTCTTGGGCTACTAAACATATGTGAAGTAATAAATCTCAAAAAATTGTTTATCAGGAGGGATCAACCTGGAAATTAAGCAAGCATAATTTATCTTGAGATAGAAAATTTCTACTAAGCTCTAAATAAATGATGGTTTGCACCTTTTGCTTTAGTATCTTAGTGTGTTTACCAATGCTAATGAAATACAGTTCCTACTCTAAAATTGCTCCCTTCCTACCCTAAATCTAAAGTGAAAAAGTTTCTTATTCATTTACCAGACAACAGGCTTTAACACTGTATTGTAGTATCAACAAACAGTACATCAGTTCTTCAACTTGGTTATCTTGGTATAAATTAAGAATGTCAGCTTACACCAAATCTAACTGACAGTCGTTATCCAGCTAAATATCTTTTTATCTGTTGCTCTTTCCACGCACAGCGGGAATGCATAGCTGATGCCTCCACGATAGAACAGAATAGGAACCTAACTTGGTTCAGCAATATTATAAATCCAGCTGTTTTTTTTTGAAAAAAGGAGAGAGGAGAGAAAGTGAGGAGAAAACAAGGGGTGGGGGGTGGGAAGAGAGAAAAAGAGAGAGATAAAAGATAGCTAAGGACGTATGCCTTTCATCCAGTACAAACAGGAGTATGTTGATACCTGATGTCTCTTCTCCAGACCTAATACAAACTCCAAAGCTGAAAATGCTATTTAAGTTTCCTAATAACCAACTCAATGCAGTCACACTGTTATTCGAGGTAGACTGAATTGCACCAGTTCAGGCTGCCTAGAAATCACTATGCCTTTGCAACAGGCAATAGAATGGTCCTTTCAGGAAGAAATTTAGACTGTCTCATCTACCCAATGTTGTTAATATGAACACCATTAAGAAGACAGAGTTAACAGAATCATAAATAAGTTCCAGTAAACCTACGGATGACTTCAAAAGTAATACAGCACTACACCAAAATTCAAAATCATCACCCTGCTGCTTTCTTACTGTCTTCAGAGTTGCTGTATCAAGCTTAGCTGTGTCCTTTGTCTGCTGAAGGCTAAATCTTATCACACTATTGACAATCTAATGTCAAGGAACTTGATTGTTCCCTCTCCTTAACTCTCTGGTATCTAGGTTTATCCAGAGAAGTATATTCTTCCAAAGACTGCAAGTTTTTGCAGTCTAGTAAGTAGTCTACTAGAATCAGTGCTAAGGCTTCTATTGAATTCCAAGGACCTCAGATCAGATCTTTGGTGAACCTGCAACTCATCAATACAAAGATGTCAAATTTTATGAAGTCTGGGATTTAAGTTACCCGGTTTTGAAAGGCGCTCCATTATTCGGCAATCAGATATAATGGGAATATCTGTACCAATCGCGGAGAATTTCAGTTTGAATCAGATAGTTTCAGCTCTGTGTTATCATTTAACCTGAATTCCATTTATCTATTAAATGTCTGCTAGTCTGCAGACTAAAGATTCAGAGTTTTCACTTTAAAAGGTTCAGAGTTTTCATTTTATGGCATTGCTATTTTCTAGTCAGGCGAATAAGTAAATAATTCAGAGATCGTATTTACGCACAGTTTGAGCCTTCAATGAGTTCAACCGAAGAGAATGGTGAGAAGCATCTGAGTTATGCTGGATAGGGACAGCTATTTACACTGCCAAACTCAGGCTACATCCATCAAAGTAAGGAAGTAGATCAACAATTTTGGTGTTTGTCATCACAAGGTGTTTAGGTTATACAGCTCCAACATGTTGCATCATGTTTTGATGGGATGGAGCAAGAGAAAAAATAAAAAAAGCTATATACATATATATATATATATATATATAAAATCCACACATAACTGTGTTGTATATATATTATTTTGGGAATAAGGAAATTTGAAAGGAATTGTCCCAAAGTGGCTGGTGTGATGGCAGAGATAGGAAAAAGATATGAGTACCACTATGCAGTGTATCATTGCCATTTCTACTTTCACAAACACTATCATGTGGATTTGGTTAAAATAGGAAATTCTAACAAACTGAACAAAGGGGCAGAGACCCTTACCTACAGAACGGCCAATGCACCTTTCTGCAGTTAATGACATTTGCATTATATTGAATTTCAGATAACATATAAATCATAAATTTAATCTTCCTTTAGATTGAGATAGGTAGGACGTTCCTAAAGAGGAGAGACTTTCCGCATGAGTTTCTGCCATTTATGTAATGCTGTTAAGAAGTATCAGAGCACCGAGAAATCATAAGATTATAGTGCTTAAGGATTTGTCTCTGCTTGCAAAGATTTTTGAGTATAGCTATTCAAACAGCTTTAAACAGATACTACATTTTAAAAAATCAAGAGCATAAATTCTGGTGGAAGCTTTTGCTTGAGTAATCAATTTAAGAATCCTGGAGATAGTCTGAAGAGCTGTCACCACTGGCAGAGAACTGCGTAGCGACTGACAAATCCTACGCTACAAAAATACACTTAAAAATATGGAGTAGACTCAGTACCACCATATACAGGGCCTGGAAGTCCCTCTGTTTCCTTTGTTGGGTCTCTGTTGGTTTAAAAGCAAAGAAGAACCCCCAAACAAGTAAGTACTTACAATACAAGATTAACTTAATTATGGATGTACATTAACATACTACCCACACGTTGGCTAAAACATGAAGATCTAATGCTCTGGGGGGAGGAGGGAGAAAAATCTAATTCAAGTGCTTTTATTAATCAGTTTAATGGAACCACAACTCAAGAAATAAAAACATTTGTCATAAAAGTAGCTGCCATATTATCTTTGTGACAGACCATTTGAGACACACAATGGTAAAATCTGTGCCCTTATTCCCTGAATTAGGATCATCAATTGCCTAGAATTCTTCTAAAAGCATAGAACTTCATTTTCCCATTACAATTTTGTATCAATTTTTATGGACTGATAGAAAGCACTTGTTTTAAGTCTGAGGTGTTTGTCTCAGATTTAATTTCACTTTTTTTTTTTAAAACCTGACCAAGTGTCCCATCACAAAGAACATATTCTAAGGTAAATTCTAAATTGCTGGGCAGTGGACTCTGCGAAGAGGTCAACATTTTGAGGAATGTGTGAGCACATCTTCTAATATTAAAAGAAAATTAAAATAAAATAGATTAAGTGATGATCCTCCAGAAGTTTCAAACTTCTACAGAAAAATCAAAGCTAGCATCCAGTATAGGGTACTATGAAGTGACAAGAGGGTACAAGTGTTCAGTCAGCTTCATTAGATACAAATTCTGATAGGGCCTTACTTAATTCAAAATAACTTCCTCCTCCTAAAAAAAGTAAACACCACAATGATAAAGAATTTTCTTCTTATATTTAGGTTTTGACTCATGAAACAAATTATACTGAACACAGAAATACACAGTTCCTGCAAATAATACCCAAATCCTCACACACAACCCTAAATCTGAAATAGATTTATCTTGAAACTACGTCGAGCAATTTGAGTCTTACATCTTTTGATTTTGTTAAACTCTGTACATCCAAGGTTCTGGTACAAAATGACGGAGATATTAACACTGTCAGCTTCTCTGGAATAAGTTACCAACTTTGAAGAAAGCTTAGAAAGAGAATCCATTCACACTTGATGGTGAATGCTGACTACAACGTTGCAAAGTAACACTTCATAGATTGATCCAGCTCACCTAACAAAAAACGTACAATCTTTCCTTGTTTTCCCTGCTATTTCTTTGTCAAGCACTTGTTCACAGATTTGCACTGTGATGAAGAGGATCCTGAAAGTAAAAGCCAAATTAACCATCCACATTATTTTGCATCTCAGTTGAGTTCTGTAACTGTCATCTTAAGCTTGCTCTAATTTCACAAATAGACTGAATTAGTTTGAATCATAGAACAATTTGGGTTGGAAGGGACATTTAAAGGTCATCCAAGTCCAATGAGCAGAGGCATCTTCAACTAGACCAGGTTGCTCAGAGCCCCGTCCAACCTGGCCTTGAGTGTTTCCAGTGATGAGGCACCTACCACCTCTCTGGGCAACCTGCGCCAGTGCTTCACTACTCTCACTATAAAAAAATTTTTTCCCTATACCTAGTCTAAATCTACCCCCTTTTAGTTTAAAACCATTACCCCCTGTCCTATCAGGGAATACACTAATAAATATGCTATATTTCTAGACACCTATTTTGCTGGATCTGTGAAGCAAATAATTCTGCCTATCAGCTTACTGCAAAGATCCAGCAGAAATGTAAAAGGCAGAAGCTGAGATCAACCACCACTCCCGACCAATTTGTTAATTATCATGCCATATTTAGCTACATCCTAGTGCTTTTATCCTCAAGCTGGGCTTCATTTTGTGACTATTTTCACTTCAGGAGTTTTCAGGGCATCAATGCATGATGCAGCTGTACCAACCAGAGCTGAGCCACAGACATTCTCAATCGCTTTTCCACTTAAAATGGTGGGGGCCATGGGGGTACTATAAAAGAATTCTTGTATGGAAGGACTTCAGTGCACACTTTTTTCTAAGAGTACTTTGCATTTTCTAGGAATGATTTCACTAGCGTGTTTATGACCCATCAGATTCTAATGAAGGCAGAATTATTCTCTCCCATGCAGTTAAGGTATTGCTGTATTGTGTAAACAACCTAAGACCAAAGGTCATAACAAAGCTAAGGTTTCTTTCAAAATAACATAGAAAATTCATAGTGCTTTCAGGATTAGGTACCCAATTTTCCTCATTTATCTAATCAATAGCTGCAGTAGTGATGATATCAAAATAAGTGAAGTGCAGGAAAAAAGCCAAAATTTCCAAGAGAACACTGAGAACCTCAAAATATTTTCAAACAGAAGAGTGCATGGGAACACCCATCCCCCACCCCCGATTTCTAGAACTCAAACTGCTGTGCTTTCATTGAGGAAAGAAATAGAAAATGAAAGAACTTGCGGTAGCTGCAAAGTAGTGTATGTGCTGTAGTTAGAGCAATAAAAAGGAAGGGTACGTAATTTTAGTTTGCATAATCATTATAGCTGGCCATTCAAGCATAAAAGTGGATTTTCTGCTGTAGCAACAGTTTTAGTTTCCGTTTTTCATCATAAAACTAATTAAAAGTAGAGATGAGTTGAACTGCTACTAAAAAAAATAATGTTTGGGTATATTTGGATACTGGATTATCCATTAAGGCATATATCACTTACCAAATACAGTTCACTTGTATCAAGTTCAAGCTGTGCCACAGAAAAAGCTCCAGAGGAGTTTAGCTGAAGTGTACTTCCACAGACTTAATATCCCTAAAATTACCCTCAAATATGTTTCTTTACCTACGACTTTCTAAAAAATAATTTCCTTTTTCCCTGGTAGTTGATGAAAGACAACGTTCTAATGTTGATTTGCTAAGAGGCAACAATTACTACAAAAGGTGTATAAAGCATTCAAGATGATTTATTAAATGCATACAAAACCCCCTTTGTTGCTCTTAGCTTCAGCTGTGTCACAGTCCTATTTAAAGTACATGTAAAACTAATGGAAAAATTGCCTGATATAGAAATATAAGCCTGAACTCTGGGTAGCCAAAATGTTTTAAGATCTAATCCACCAAGCCTTCCACTTGTTTACTCCGGCACCAGGAAGAAGTGTAAATGGAAGAGACAGTTGGTGCAGTAGATAAGCCATACCAAAACTCAAGAGAGATTTTAATATGAAGATAATGGATGTGTGTTAAAAACAGTTACCAAAGACTTGATGGAATATAGACCTGGAGGCCAGAAGATGGGCTAATGAACCATAACTTCCCATTTCATATTTCTAGAACTTCATATTTGAAAAGCAGAATACACAATGCACACTTTTAGAATCCTTCACTTACTAGCTGAATGTCCCGTCCTCCCCAGCATACACAGACAGGCACATATACAGAATTAGTTATTATATTTCAAAAGTATGCGGTGTGCTGGTATTCTTACCCCCTGGTACCTGCCTTGAGCTGCTGCTGGGGACAGGGGACCCCAAGATGGCCAGACCTGGGATGTGTTCCACAGATCAGCCCCAGCCACTTGTGTGTTATGACAGTCCTACAAGTCAGAAGTACTTGAAAAGTTCTTTTCAAGAGTATTGAAACAACATTTTCCTCAAAATATATGCATTTTTTTTCAGATTTTCTATTTAGATAATGCAGGCACCTGATCTTCATTTTTGGGGAAGCAAACGATTTGAGTAAACCCTCCCCCGTCTTGAATATTAGAGCTGTCTCCTAAATGCTTGCAGCCTAGTAAAGTAATTTAAATTCTGAAGAAATATGTATCAGAATCTAAATACAAATATTATTAATAACTAGTTTCGTAACTACAATAGCTTACAGAGCAGGATTTAATTTTAATAAACCTGCAGTACTCTATAGGTATGTTCGGTTATATATTCAAAACTTACTGGTATTTTAATTGCTTTATTTGTCATTGTTACAGATTTTTGCTATAACCATTACTACAAAGATAAACGCTTTTTGTCATAGTTCATCAGAAGAAAGTTATTCAGATTAAGACACCATAGCAACTAAAATTGCAGAATAAAACAATAATTTTCAAAGTGTATTTTTTAGTTATACCTAGGATCGTCTACAAACTTATAAATGCAGGTTTAAACGAACAGTTATATATGCCAAAGAGATTAAGAGAAGGATCAAGCACTGCTAATAACTGAGGAATAGAAAGACGCATAGAAATACAAAGCTGGAATTTTGCGTCCCTGAGAAAGAAAAGAGCAATTTCAAGAGACATGGAAAATTGCACATGACTGATGAGAATCAAATTGATTGCCCTAATTTCTTTTACATAAAATTCTCTTTTGAGTACAGGGTATACCCATTAGTATCTTCTAATATAATGAAAGTTTCTCAATTATCTGTATTTATCCAATGGTTTTACATGTGGGTGATCAATAATGGTCACACAGCAGTCAGCATTATTAAGGTCTTAGGGTAACTGCCCAGAGCTTACCTGTAAGTCTACAATACAGTCTAAGCAGAAAAGGATAATGAATGGAAATTGAAAGCAAAGAAAAGGAAATATTCTTTTTTTGTAACGTAACACTAACTCAGATTAGTTACATGATATTATCTGCAATGCTTTCAGAAGGCTAAATAGACAAATAACGTTTATTGCTATGCAGTATCAAATAACTGAGCATTTCAGTCTTTAAACCTCCAGAAGGAACACTTCCTTTTTAGGGCTGGGACCATGCAGTATGATTAGGCCTGAGTCTTTCACCTTGATTAGCACCGTGACTTACGCATGAGAGGAAGATGACAGAGTAGATACATCCGTGGTCTGATTCAGTACAACAAAATCCTCTGCTCTTTCTTAAAGCCAGAACATGCAGAACATGAAAAATTTTATGGAAGTGAAATTCAGAGTTTACTCTGAAATTTTGTGGTACAACTATGCAGCCCAAAATAGATCTAGAGAAACGTGTCTATGGTTTTGTTTAATATCCATATTTTTCATACTCCTGTCAGTCATGTCTTTAGGTGCACGCACAAGAAAGGCCTGTCCTACATCTAATTAAACAAGCAGGCATTTGTATCCGACAATATTTTACACGGCAGAGATAAATTGGAGGCCAGCTTAGAACCTCCAGGCACATACTCTGCCAGGTTAATACAAAAGCAACTTTGTTAACTCAAGCTAGAAAATAACTAACATATTAGTATATTCCTTCTAGCAGAAGTTAGATTTATAGTCCTAGTAGGGTGAAAGCTGTGGCCTTGTGTGGACCGGTAAACGTCAGTGCCCATGAGCACTACTAGAAGCTACCAGGACCCATCACTAAAGTAGTGCCGCATGTCAGTTTATAAGAGAAATATCTCTACTGTATCTAATAATTAAATTCAAGGGACTTTCAAACAAATGCTTTATTAGTTAAAAAGTTGTATTTTTAATTCCTCTAGCAGAGCTGAATGAAAATGAAAATGCACATTTTAATTTAACCTCTGATCCAATTCTACAAAGTGATCACTTGATAAATTCTTCTGCTTCTTTAAGGCCACCCCTTAGTACAGAAATAGCCTTGTACAAAAAGCCTTGTAGATTTTTTTTTCCTTTTTTAGCTTTTTCAGCTTTTTAGCATAAAAATTAAGCTAAAAGCTTGCAAACACAGTGTAGTTTACCATAATTGCATGTAGCGCAAACAGGCTATGAAACAGGTGTCAGAAACAATTTCAAGAGTCAAACAACTAAAGGTCTGCTTACACTGCAAAATGCTTCAGTGTGTTACCCATGGACACTTACTCCAGAGTGTGTTGTAATTCTTCCTGCTGAACTTCTCTTCACCTTCCCTCCCCAGTTCCACTCAGGCAACAGCAGCTAAACTAAAGGTTGACTTAAACGCAAGGATTCAAATGAACGTGTTCTATCACCGTATAGACAGTTTTAAATGTCCTTTCAGGATCTTTTAGATTGTTTCTATTAGTAGGAGAAGCTTGAGTCCTGATTCAGGCGTCTATTTGACATGATTAGCATTACGTTATAAACCTAATGTTACGACACTTTCTATTTGATCCCAGCTCCCTGCCTCATTCCAGCTGGCACATCAACCAAAGGAACTCTCTTGTCATGTAGTTCTCAAGGTCATATTATTACTTCTTGTTTTGGCTGCCAAGCTTCCTTACTACTTATTTCTATGTTTAGCTTTTCCTTAGCTCAAAGTCTTCTGTATAGGCTTCTTGATACTATTTTTTGCATTCAGGTCCCAAACGTTCTTGGTCTATATGGCTCAACTTCTCCTCTAGACTAAATATCACACCTGTTGGTTCCCACTGTTCTGCTGACTGTCAGTAAAGGAGTTTATTTTGCCTTTCAGCCTAAATGAGTAACTGGCCATTGTGTCCAGCAGCTTCACTGAGCTTTCACGTCTCACTATACTCATACTAATTTATATATATGCATATGTATACACACACATATACGTAATCTCCTTTACAGGAAAGATACAGCATTTTCTATCGGTTCCCATATCTTCACTCTTCTCAGTTTTTTGAACACTTAACATTTTACTGCTGTGAAACTGTTTCTGAGAAAATATCGAATCTGCGTGGTTTGGTTCCTCTGCGATTTCCCAGCCTCAGTAGTGTCAGCCAGCCAACGCAGAAGAGACAGAATGTCTCCAGACAGCCTATAAATGCCACCTTTAGAATAACAACTTTGCGAAGTGTACAAGAGGTAAGAGAATCCTATTAGGTTACTAATGACCATTTCTTTCTGCTAGTAACATGGGGGAAAAGCAGGAGCTTCCTCTCAACCTCCATGCCCAGCACGCAGCTCAGACCAAAGTGCTGAAGTTTCCAGAGCCGCCTTCACGTTGCAGGTACTGAAGGGATTACCGTAGTCCTAATGATCAAGTACATTTTACATCTTTTAAGTATCAAGTGGTAGTCAAGGATGGGAGATTAAAAGTTACAGAAACTAATTCAAGCAAGATTCTTTCCTATCTATTTTTACCCTAGGGAAAGGCGGAGATCAATTTTCACAACCTTTAGACTTTCTTCTGAATATTCCTGAACAGATATTTTCCTAGCTATTAAAAGGAGGATCTGCTGCTTGTTCCAGATCATTACTACTTGCCTTTTTTTTTTTTTAATAATTTATTTTCAGATATGTATTTCAGCTAGTATACTTGGCACCATTTGTTGGGTGAGCTTTCAGGCTCCTCTTTAAAAAAAATGTTGTTCAGAAATTTATATTATTGCAGCAATTGATAATCAAACAGGTAACAGATCTTTTCAATTTGGGATTCTTCAGATGCTTGTGTATACCTGGACTGGACTTTCATGACCAGCTCAAGCAGAACCTTGTCATTAGATACGGCACTCGGCCCTAAGCTTCGCAGTTTATTTCTAAGGAGGTACTGCAGAACTGAGCCACAATTTCCAAAGCATTTCTCAATAGTTAATCTCCTCATGATGACATTTAATGAGTGTCACACTTACTGTGTGACAATTGCGAAGTCCACTCCCCGTCCTGTCCCATTTCTGTAAAGGAGAAATAACTGTTTAAACAGGCTCATAAAGGGCTTCAAAAGGGATGGATGACCAGTGCTATGAGAAACAAATACTAAGTAATGAGAGACAAGTAAAGTATTATTTCATGATAAAAACCATATCCAGTTACACTGGATACTGTCTCCTCCAAGGGGCTGTTTATGCTCTGACTGAATGCTGAAAATGAAAAATACACCCTCTGTGTTAGACGAGGAAAAGGCCTTCCCTCTTCCAGGTCATTGCAGATACCTCTCTCTGCAAAGTAAACCAGATCCCCCATGAGACAGATGCCCATTGGTACTGCAGGAAAGGCTAACTTACTTCAAAATACTCTGTCTTCAAGGAACAGAGGTAAAAACGTTTGTGCTATAACAAAGTATTTAGACTTTAAGAAAAGAAATGCATTACAAAGTACCTCTTTGGAGGCTGGAAGTTCAAGCGCTATAATTTCATGGTTCTTTATTCTTAAAAATAAACTGGAAAGATTTATATGCACCCTGGGAGTGGCAGAGGGAACGATGCTTTCAGTTAAGTCACAGGAAGTTCCATATCTCTACAATGAGAACAGAGTCAATCCCCATACATATTATGTGGTAACTACAGTCAAGGAACTACAGCCACGCACCTTTCATGGGTGCTACAGTGGCACTGGAGCTACCTCCTTAGCACCCATTTCTGTATGGAATTAAATGAGTGGTTCATTGAGCTTTGCCTCCTCCTTCCTTCCTTCCTCTCTTCCATATATGTGTGAACTGTCCTCCATCCCTTCTGAAGGCCTAGTCCAAGCCAGGTTTTAATTAACAGGAGTATTCCCATAGACCTCAGGTCACCTTGGATGACCCTGCAAAACTCCAGCTGTACATCATGTCAAACAGAGTAAAACCCAAAATCACCTCTACAAACTTCTGGTGAGCTTGTCTTGGTTTAGGCTGGGCTGGCCGCTGAACGAATGACAGATGCTTTTAGTTCTGTTTTACCTCAAACCAGGACATTGCTCGGGAAGATCCAACACAGTAACAGAGGCTTTGGGATTCCAGCATCGTAACTCCTTTTACTGAAAATATTTTGAAATTAATTTCAAGCTGGCAAGCTTTGTGAAACACAAACAGCTAAAATTGGCCAATCTACTATTTAGATGAAAGTGAAATATGTGCACTTTTGTTGTTACTGTTCCTGCAGAGATTAAGCAATTTTCTATTGAACTGTTTATTGTTCAGTACTATAATTTACAATATGAGCTGTGCCAACATTCTGAAAGAAAGACCCAAAGAACATTAGTTTCTGTGCCTTTTTAATGAAATAAAATTTTCCCCCAAACACTAAAAAATGTAGGAATTGAGAAGGTTCCACTGAACTCAGCATCTGCGCTGCCTACTGGACAAGACAAAAATACCAATCTATACAGTCCTCGCCAACAATGAAATTTAACTTTATACTTAAAACACTCCTGTCCCCCCATTTTAAAATATTTGCATACCATTTTGTCATTGTAATCTTTGCTGTGTTACAGGACCATTATTTGTCACTAGCTGTGAAATAAATGACTGCTTCTGAGTTGTATTGTCTGACTATATTTCTGCATATAAAAGAGAAACACAACTGAAAAAACAGGACTGCATTTAAATGTATGTAGCAGGTACAAGATCCCAGCTGGAAACTGGATTTGATGGTGAGTACCAGTGATGGACTACTTCCTGTGGAGGATATCACAACGTAATAGAGTAGCAGTTGAAACAACACTTTCAGTAACACATTATACTAGCTTCATTTATCTGTTCAATGAATAGGAAATCTACTTAAGCCACAGTGCCAAGATATGCTATTTCTTTTCCCTCAAATGCATTTTTCACATTGCCATACTACTAATGGAAAATGTGTTATAAACAACAACAAAAAAAATGTACTTTACTCACAGAACACTTAATTCAAGCACTGAAGATTCCAACTGACGTTTCTATCATTTTAGATATGGAGGAGTTTTAGTTTTTGTTCTTTTTCAAACTTCATGACTACTTTAAAAACGATGTATTCAGTACCAGTTAAAAATACCTATACACATCATAGTTGTCTGTCAGCAGCACATAAGGCATATAAAATATAACTGCCTTCTATATACAGCATCCGTCATCAGCTTTTAAAGTGATGGTCAGTAGTAGAGGGCTACTCCACATCTCTCTTTCATTTGCACGCTCAAATTTCAGTAGAGGCCCAGAATGCCTTTTGCCAAATTCAATTGCAAAGAAAATTGTTCCCAATTTACTGTGCTGTGACCTTAATCACGGTGAAGCATGCCTTCATCATTTCCGTGCTTGACCAAAGCAGCACGATCCATGTAGTAGCTCACTGCTGAGTAACAGGGTACCTGGACTGATCCAACTCACAGCTGCCCACTCTTGAACCGAGACAGAAGGAAAAGCACACGAGGTGTCTCTAGCTTACAGTGGTTGCCAAGTTCTTCTTAAAAATACATGATAGTATCTCCCAAGATAACACAAAACAGTATGGTATCCAAAATTCTATCATGAAGGCTATCAATTTTTCATATCAGTACTGTCCCATGCATAAATGACAGAGTTGGCCTAGACTCAGGACCACCTACAACGTCAGGCATGTCCTCTCCAGTGACATAAAATGCAGAATGCAAAAAAATGTCTAATGTCATCTTATATAAATAAACATTAAATTGCATTAATGTAACAATAATGTCGAGCAGAATGAGCAATGATTTCCTAATTTGTAATCACTGAATCATGTCAGGTCAGAGGCCCATTATGTGATGCTAAATACCACCAACAGTTACGCAGCTTCGTTTTTATGGAAACAACAAAGGTAGATGAACAATATTTGCACCTTCTGAATTTAGCAGTCTATTTTCTCTACATTCAAAATCAAAGTACAAAAGCTCATGCAAGAGATGACTTGTGTGACAGAAGAGAACAAATGAAAAATTTGGAGCTGATGGATATTTATAGGTTTTAAAACATTTTGAAATTTCCTGGGAAGGGAAAGGTGTTGCAGGCAACAGCAGTACTGTATTTATTTTTCAAATTTACTACCTATTCAACAGACTCTTTTAAAAGACACACAGCTATAAAAGGCCACTCTTCTGCTATGACAGCATTCTCCACACTCACTGATGATTTTGCCAGGAAAAGAAAACATTCCTGGTACTATTATAGCAAGAAAATGATGGGAAATAGCATCATATTTTGATGTTTAGGTTCATTGTTGATATCAAGCAATATTCAGAAATCTTTGTGGCCTTCAAAGTTTACTTGTTCTTCAAATTTTCGTTCTAATTAACAGATTCAGGTGATCCAAGTAGCAACAGTCAAGCTTCTTAGTGCGAACGTTTTAGGCATGCTGCCCCAATCCACATTAAATTGTTTTATTTTCAGTGCTGCATGGCTGCATTTTTTGATAGCATGGAGCGCCATGAAATAAGTTTTTGTGATTTGTGAAGGGCACAGGCAATCAAACACAACTTTTATGTCACTACCACTGCATAAAAGCGTATGTTCACTATAACATTCCAGAGCTATAGGAAATGCCAAGTAAAAGAAAAACAATGTTTGATTGTTTACTCACTTCATTTATCCCACATTTATGTGAAATAAATAAGAGAGCTATAAAGGGTCTCCAGTGGCACACCACATTTAAGTCTTGCTGTTGAAAAGCTAAAACATAATAGATAAATACCAGAACATTTTGGAGAAATATAAGCTATTCCCTTCCCAGTACAGCCTATATCCCAAAACACTGCAAAAACACAGGAAAAATTTAAGAATATGTATTAAGTTTATATGCAATTTTTTTGTGCATTCTATTGCAGTAAAAAAATCTGGCTTCACTTAAGCAAATAACCATTGCTATGTGAGTGTTTTGACAAATAACTCCAATTTATTCTTTAGAGCTTTGGTCTGTTGCAGTGGGAGGTGGGATTCTTTATCATCTGTGTTGGCAACTGTCACAAACTGCCTGGAATCCTGCAGACTCCTTAGTTAAACACATACTTAATTGCAGTTAAGTAATATGTAAACTGCACTTGGTTTTAGACAGCAGAGAAAAATGCCTGGTTACTAGACAGGTATGGCATATGTTTTCAAGTTTGTCATACAGATGATCTTTTACTCCATAAAACTCAATGTTATGGTTAACAGGACCAACGGATATGATTTTTGGACACGTGTATCTTGTCACGAGATACACAGATTTTTTGAGGGGGATTACCAGGCTAAGAATTTACGATACACCAGGTGATGCACTGTAACTGCCTATGTTTAAACTCTTACCTGTAGCAAACATGAGCTTTGTTCCCCTCAGAGGAAAAGGGGAGCTACCTACACCACATTATCCTCCTCGCTATTAAACAGAGACGTCATAACTTAAGAGCTTAGTTTACTGCAGTGTAATTTTTTGGATGCCTCTCTTTGGTTCATAACCTGATTTTAGAAATCATTGTAACAGTTTTAATGACAGACTGTTAGTAAACTCAGCCCTGAAGATCGCTGTTCCACTGTCACACTCATATTACATGTTGACGTTTCCATATTAAAACAGTGATTGTCACTCTCATCAGAGCTGTAATGCATCAAATCTATGTATCGCCTATTACAGTGTCCAGTAACTGAAGCTTCAGTTTAACTTGGAAGAAAATCTGTCTGGACAGAATAACCTGCGGAGAGGAAACTCTTTGTCACCCCAGGCAGTTGGTGACTTGGGTTAAACTTAAAACTTACAGACTTTCATCTCCTTTAAAGAAACGTTTACCCACTGTAATTGCTTTCTTATTGTTCACATATAGTGCCAATTCTCTCTGGAACTTTGAGTCTCAAGATTTCTCATCGAATCCAGTTTTTGGAGTTTAGTGTTTATCTTCTTTCCTTAAATGTTTAGCTTTCTACTTCTTAATGTCATTAAATTTCTCTTCAAATTTAGAAGAAAACACAAATGCATTATATACTTCACTCTGCTATTCGATAATTTCCACATAAATATACTGTGTTACAAGGTATTTAATCTAAAAATAACATTTCCACCTTGTCTCTCTCCTTTTGAAAGTTTCCTCTACCTTTAGTGATTTTCTTTCTATGTAACTTTTTTTTTTTTTTAAAAGAAACTGCGACCAGGAGAGATTATAATAGTGCAAGAAAAGGGTTACTGTTTAACATTTTTTCAGTGGTTCTGATTCCTGGTACATATTACATATATGTTAGGTTTACTTAAAAAAGCACCGTAGCATGTGGACCAGTTCCTCGCTAACGATACCTAAGCCTTTCTTCCAAGGCATTACAGTCAAAGCCCAGTAACAAGTATGACCAGCTGGACTGGTTTTCTGCCATGAAATACATGTTTAATTCATCCAAATTGGAATTCATTGTCCACATAGGGCTTATTCACCAAGTTTGTAAAAGATTTCAGCGAGACCATCAGCCTTCAGTACCACTGCAAGGAGAGCTGTCTTCTGCAAGCTCTGACACCTGCGTTCAGAAGAGCAGTAAATCTATCATGCGGTGCTGTTTCTAGTATATACTTCAGGTCTCTTGGCAACAGCATTAACCTTTTGCCACAGTGAAAAATGCCCATTTTTTTCCACTTTTTGGTTTCTGTTTTAGCCCTTTTCTAATTCAATACAGTACTTTACATTTCAGCCAAGGCTATTTATTAGCTTTGGCAAGTGACTTTAAATTATGTCCTCGGTCTATTATCCACTATTTGATAGACAAGATAGCATGTCTTTTTCTTAAACAAAGGCACACTAGTTTCTTTTTATCAAATATAGATGTTTTCAAAATAAGTTTTTTAATTAAAGCTTGCCACCCATAATTTAATAAAAATTCCTCAATCAATTTATGAACGTAATTGACAAGAATTAAATCTTGAAAAGACCACCACAAAGCTGCAATAATGGAGATGGATGCCGCTTAAAGATGTAGATAAAAAAAAAAATCACCATAAAAACACGCTGACACTATAAATCAAGTTCCTACAGTAATAGAGGTTCACCTGAATAACAGTCTACGTGTCTTGAGAATTTGGTTCAGATGTCTGGAGATAACATAACCATGTTGCTAAGGTAACAAATGCGGGGTTTTTGATTGGAAGAATAAACAGGCATGTAACACCAGTATAAAATCGTCAAGTAATATCTTGATGCCCGAGGGCTTTTCTAGTTTATATATGGCACTTTGCGTAGATGCTTGATATTCATCTTTCACAGCTGATTACCCCTTTCCTCATTTAGTGATTCCTTTAGAAACCAATTGTGTAAAATGGAGAAATAACTAAGGATTCAGAAGAAAGAGCGAACTGGACTGTGAAGGCAGTACTACAATCCTACTCAGCTGCTGCATCCAGGAGCAAAACGCTGAGCATTTTTGTCTGAAGCAACGCAGAGAGTATGTCAACTCAAAGCAACTCATACATAAGGGACCTTATGTCATTGCATGAATAAAATAAGGTAGCATTAGAACCATGAATATTACAAAAAACAACAAAAGGATCTGATTCAGTTTTTAAAGTGAATTACATTGGAATCTTTCCCCTTTTATGTTTATTTTCTATGAACTGTGATATTTCATTTGCACGAATCTTCCTGAAAATTATATTACAAATTGCATTATAATGGGAAATCTCAGGGCTCAGAGAAAAGTTAGTTGCCCTCAACACCCTAATCGCTATCCTAATATTATGCCAATTAAACGAACTAGACAAGAATTTCAACTATAGAGATCTCACTTCACATGCTTAGACAATACAAGACTAGGCTCAGATGACATTATACTGCAGCAGTGCTTTTCACCGATGTCTCATTGTCACGTTTTATTCAGAGAAGGCAGAGTGTGATGTTTCCATTTTGGAAACATCCATAGAGGCTTCCATTTTACCTAAGTGCAGCCGCCCTTTGCTTCTACAATCTTTTTTCCTTCACTTCCTTCCTCCTATCCAACGCCTTCCTCCTCACGGAGAAAAAAAGCATTAAATACAGATTCATAGAAACTTGAACAACTTACAGATTTGAATCAGACATTTATAGTAACAAATTTACCTTTAGCTCTGAGGTTTTGAGGTTTTTATTCCCTATAAATCCACTACTTGCACTTCTGGGAAATTACCATCTTTCCATCTACTTTCATGCAATTCAAACCTATACCTTCTTTGGGAAGTGAGGTCAAAGGCAGAATACAATTTGCAGTACTTCCAACCTGTCTACGTGCATCATCACTGTAAAAAGAAGAGTTGCTTATAGTTTAATGAATAGCGTTCAGTGCTTTCCCAAGCTAATGAGCGGCACCTAAGTCATATTTTAATACACGATTCGCTGTCTGAGAAGGAAGCCTATTTTGGCCCTGGCAGTTGTTAGTGATATAGTAACAGGAGGTGACAGCATGAAATGGGGGTAAAGGAGTGAGATATGATGGAAGCGGCAGGATCCCGTTGAGCTGGAGGAGGATCAGAGCAGGAGTTGTGTGAAGGGCCGACAGGGACACAAAGAACAAATGACTGAATTAATGAGAAGAGCTGGGGAATTAGAATGGGAGTTGGAAAGAGGAATGGGGACCTCTGAGATAGGAGGAGTGTTAAGTTTAAGAAGAAAGTACCGGGGCTGTCATACAGGTGGAAAAGGATGGGCGGAACATGAGGTGGAATATTGGTGAACTGGGCATTTTATGTCAGGAGGAGGAACAGAGAGTTGATAGCAAGGGGATGTGGAAGTCCTCTGTGCACAAAGGTGAGAGGCTGCCCTTTTGGGGTGCAAGAAGGGCTGGGACAGGAGACTTCAGGACTTTAACTCTGGAGCAATTCTATCTGTGATCCATTTTGGCCGTAGACATCACGTACACACCTACCAGGACTCTCACCATCCTCTCCATTCAAGTCAAACGCAGTCGCTTTTTCTGAAATTCTTTCTAACTGCGATGCTTTTGGGCAAAACAGAATGACAGTGAATCACTGGGAAGGAAACTGAGATTGCAATCTGAACCAAACGACTTGCACAATTGCAGCACACTAGTTTATGAGCTTTCCATACTCAAGAAATAAAAAAATCATCTACAATTAAACCCAAGTCTTTAAAACATTAACATAATGTAGTACAAATATACTTTCTTCTGAATATATAAGATGTTTAAAAAGACAGAGTAGTTTGAAAATGATGTCTTCATACAGTACACACGGTTAGTCTGCAAATTATATATACCTCCGCTACAGGAGCATGGTAGCGTATTCCTTCATATGACAAACAAGCCTTAAATTATACATAATTAACCCAAAACACTGTTTGTATGTAATAAACATTAGTTTGAACACCGAACATTTAAGTTTTTGCATTCTGAATTGAACATATTTAATTTCATTAACACTTCACCTGTTTTTTCATCATCAGCTGCTTGAGATCTGTTGTGCTTATACATACATCGTACATGAAGCTTTAAAATAAAGCATTTGAAGCTATTGCAGACATTTTGATAGTTGAACAAATGCTGTACATAACTGAGGTAGAATAGAAGAAAACAAAAATATTTCATAATATGCCAAGCAACTGGCCACCATACGCTATTCATGCAGAGAGCTACAGGTGTTCTTATCATAATCCTGACAATTACTGTTGTCATTTGTCATCTTCAATTATCACATATTCAATAGTTGTTCTCAAGAAAAGAAACGGGGAACAAAACATATCTACAGTAGTTTAAGTGAAATAGCAGGTGATTTGTACATCACAGAGCTCCCTCAGCAAGTTCTCAAAAACAGTGCCCAATATTGGAATTACAGTGATGCACAGCCCAAGCTCTTATCCTCCCATATTAACAAAATGTTTCTGACAGGTCTTTCAAATGCCTTTTCCCTTAAAAATCAACCTTTTTTTTTTTCCTTCACGTCTCTGAAATAATCCTTCCATAAAACAGTTCATCTAGCTCATTGATATCTTTGGTACCATCTGGATAATTCTTTTTTATAGTTTTTGAAAGAGAAAAATATTTCAAGAAGAATGAACCTAGTAATTAATAGTGATAAGTATTTTGCGTCACATTGAGAGGTTGGAACAACTTGAGATTTCCTGTTTGATTGGTGAGAGGATTTTGTTGTTTGTTTTAGAACCTCTAATTAACTCCAAACCTTCATGACGCAGTAGAAACACCAATGGGAAGAACTTTTCCCTGTACAGACATAGACCATCTTATTCATAAGCTGAGAATTAACTGCGGTCTTCGGCAGTTACTGGAAGTGGTAATTAGCAAAACGAAAACACAGTTCTGCACATTTGCTCTGCCATTTCTTCTCGGGTTTTTTTTTTGCTATTACCTGGAGCATTTACATTGCAACAGCCCTTGCTACTACTTCCCATCTGAAACCTTAATTATCATTAGCAACCATTTATGATATCAAAACATTCTATTATAATTTAAGGCTAGTAAAGTGCTGTAGAAATAAATGTATGCTTATGAAACAAAGTTACTTTTAATAAAACCATTTCAACAGCTTTTCAACAGCTGCTGAAAATAACAAACACCCTAATTATAACATCGTGGATTCTTTTTAATAAGCTTTGGAGGAACAAAAAGATTTTTCTCTCAGGCTGAAAGGGTAGTATGTTGCATACCATACTTAAAGTTCGGCACAGCAGAGAAATATTTTTCCATACATTATTTCTACTCCCCATTTGAATAATATCGCAGGTTTATTGCGGCATGATAACTCTGAATAGCACACATACTGAGCTGTTTTGAAGTAATTACTACATTTTTTCCGCTAGGGATGAACTGTCAAACATAAATTATATAGATACTCGCACGTTAAAAACCATACCCAATTTTCCATAGATCTTACTCGTTGATCCTTGTAATATGCTGGCTTGCTCCTTCAAGTACTAGGAGGCCTCAGAGCAGCCACATCTGTAAACCAGGTTAAACTTGATTTGCTTACATTTCATTTTTAAAAGTATTGTGACTCAAAGATATATGTGTATCCTGAAGGCTTGTCCATGGGATTTAAAAACAAGTCTCCTGAGTAGGCGAGCAGCTCGCTGGTGCAGTGAGATATCAGCAGAGTGTATGATCAGCCATGCTTAGATCAGTCTTAGCCATTGTATCTGGCCTTGGCTAAAGATGCCACTGAAAATAGATGAGTCTTCTCCTCCTAAATGAAGCAGGCTGGCTTGGAACTAGTCCAAATTTTCCAGAATGGCTTGGCTGCGGTTACGTGCATCTGATCACAGAAATTTAAAAACAGTGAAATACCATTTCCTTCAGTCTTGAGGTTTAGAGGAAAACAAAAAAGTTCTAAGTGTCCCGTCTATCAAAATAGTAGGAGGATTCTAAATTCTGAATAACCTTGATGCAGATGGAAAGCAACAAAACAGCTATATCTCAGGTTTGAGAAGAAGCATCACAGAACTGACAAGAAGTGACAAACGTTTGCTTCACCCTATAAGCTTGTTTAACAAGCAGAAGGGAACAAAATGTAATGTGTCCATCACAGGCATTCTGTTCAGGATTCAAGTGGTAACTCACAACCTCAAATACAGAATTTTAAAATGAAAAAAACCTGTGTGTTCATTTCTATTAAACTAGGGCAAGATGCAAACTCACTGTGATAGCCCTGTCATCCAGCCTTATCCCCAGCTCCCCAAACTTGCACAAAGAATGTTGCAATCAGCTTCAGGACGATACAAAATCTCCCAGACCCTGACAGGCATAATCCTTTGGTAAAATAGGCTTCTTTATCTGTAATGCTATCACCTGTCAACAGAAGTGATGTGATGCCACATCAAGGACAGCATACAACGTGATTCAGATTTAGATTTTTTTAAAAAAGTTTTCTTTTCATGAAATACTGATTTACAGATTTCTGACAAGTAGTGTAATTATTTGAAGTACTTATGACAAAATGGCATAATTTGTCAATATAGAAAATATAATTGCAAGGTGACTAGTCAAAATAATTGTCATTAAACCACTTTTTAGATACTGTTTAGATGATGATATAATGAGAACAACTACACAATCCAGTTACTGACATGGAAATATTTCAAACGTCTCAGGAAGAACGTAGATAAGAGAAATGTTTTCTGTTTTGATTTTGATATTACAAAGGTGTTTAGTATTGGTTTTTTTACTGTGGACCTGTCACTGAAAGTCTCGAGCTTTGCACAAGACAAGACCATTAGTCTGCTGGTACTGTTCTGTCCTGTGTATTCTTCTGGAAAAGACACAGCACTTCTGCCATCGTTTTATACCAACCTGGGTCCCTTCACAGTGTCTCAAGATGATTGAAAAATAGTATTTTCTAACCTGTTTTATGACTTCTTTTTTTAGGATTTCTGACAGATCACTACATTTAAGCATTTATTCCATGCATGCATAGATTTTAAGGACAGAGGGGATGCTTTTATGATCATCCAGTTCAGCTTCCTGCATAATTGTCCCTGCTCATTGCAGGGGGGTTGGTCTAGATGATCTTTAAATGTTCCTTCCAACCCAAACCATTCTGTGATAACACAGAAGCAATAAGTCAGTCTGCCAGAGAAAAATCATATTAGAAATACAGTTTATCTTTCTTTAAACAAATCTGGTTTTTATTTAATCTCTTCAAGTGTCAGCAACTTCATCACATTCCTACATAAAGATCTGTTTTCTTCTTTACCATGGGGCACGGTTGACCTAGGATCACCCGGGTATCTTGCCAAATTCCTTGCTGTTATGTAGCACAGCAGTGATGCCTGTGATCCCTCCTATCCTCTTTCTGTTGCAAACAATAACTTTAGGTTTTGGTCTTGTAAACAAGTCTTAAGTTTATAATATTCAGTACATAAATGTCTTCAGCCTGTACAGTGCAGGAGCATTCAAGAAAGATGTTCCTTTGCACACTTCCAAGCTTACTACGCAAACTTGAGACTGACTGTATCATACGGTTACCCGTAATTGTAAGGGAGCAGTCTTGCTGAATCAAATGGTGCCTTTTCATTCTACATTTCCATATTGCTACAATGTTTAATGGCCCTATTAAAAATTAAAGTTTAAGTTCTTGTGTTAGTTTCCTCACTGATCTCGTTATCCCTTTATCTACTAGTTTACAACTTATGTCAAGATATTCTCTCATATATGCAGCTCTAGATACTTTTTCAGAAGTCAACCTTCCTCTTGGAAAAACTAGGGAGAGATTTAGCTTTTTTATTGTAAGAGAGATGCTCCTTGTATTATTTGTATGAACCCTTTGCAGTTTCAACTTTATTTTGAAAATATGGTCTCTGTTAATGACTTATTTAATGTCATACATATGTGATAAAACACCTGCTTTGACCTAATCTCTTCCCACTTAGAGGCAATCTTTAAAACTACCTCTCATTGCTATATTTTCATAGAGGGATAAATTACATTTGGCTTCACTTTGTTGACAATTTAGTTATTTTCAGAATTATATTTTTCAAGAGTACATTGTCACCTCTCCTCTCCCTCCAATTTTCCTCATTTAAGTACAGCAAAGCTTTTTATCCCTTGAGGCGTGACTTTTCTTTTTAATAAAGAAAAAAGATGAGTGTCCTATGTGACCCACTTGCAGTGATATGAACTTGACTACTGAATTAAGACCTTGTTTATGATATACTCTTTTCTCATTCAGTCTTTCAGAAGGCTTCATCCTCTGACCAAGCAGCCACAACCTGTACAAAATTACAGTATTTCTTCCACTTCCTCCAACTTTAACTACAAACCAAAAATGACATTTCCATAAAGCTATAATTAGTTCTCTATTTTGAACTCAATCCCTGGTCCAAAGTCTTTCTACTGCTTTTAAATAGATATTAATAAAGTTGTAATACATATGGCTATACCTGTCTTTGTAGGAAATGCAAAAAATTATGGCTGGAACCATTATGTTAGTTCTGTTTGCAACCAGTATGCCAACTAAAAAAAAAATAAAATTGCATGTATGGACTCACATATTCATGTTCTACATGAACAAATTGTATCAGACACACTGACCCAAACCCAGTATTGTTTAACAGACCTTTAATGTATTCAGATCATCTATCGAGTGTACTTATTGAACCCTCGCAGGCCTGACAGACTCATGAGCCTGTAAAAGAAATATGACCACAGAATGCACCCTTGAACTTGGGAGGACAGTATGCAGTAGATCATTTTAATAGCCATTTCAGAGTCAATGTCTTCTGGTATTTTAATAATGCCGGCTAGTACTATACTAAAAATAATGTGCTTGAACTTTGGAAAATGCAGTTAAACTTGTGTGGCACCTTCAGAATTTTGTCCCCTCTACCTAAAGCCTATTATATGAGAAGACTGATTTATCTCTTGATTAGGTTTTATAAAGCTATGACAATTCTTTGCAGAGAAGGATGAGAAATATTCATCCCCAGAGCTTTCATAATCCAGTTTAAAAAAAAAAAAAAGTATTCTAGTTTCTCTTTAATTTCAAAATACTCAGAGCCTTATAGACCTGACATTTTTTAATCAGAGCAGAACTATTCTTCCAACTAACTTCTATTCTTGCTTTCCAAATTAACTGTCTTGTAGGAAAAAAACCAACAGATAAAACATTTTCACAACAGTATGTAAACAGAACAGACAGTACATAGACAGAACGGACATCAGGGAACAAGTCCTGAGGTCTTATTTTCTACGCTTGTATTCTTAGTTCTCTGAGGATAGATCTCACCACCGGTCTTGTGAGACCTCTTCTTGGAAGCTCATGCTGCAGCTACTCTAGCTATTCAAGTATGACCGAGTGATCACCCAGAACATTGCTAATAGTTGCCGAATACTGGTGGACTGAGCTGAGATTGTCTCTTCCAAACAGCTGCTGATTGCCACAAGGCTTGTAAGAATTTGTACATTTTTAATTCAGTTGAAATTGGACAATGCTCGAGGAAAATAGCATGCCTGCACTCTGAAAACGTCACCCCAAGTACTGGAGCTCTCAGAGTGTGAACAACTTCTGTAGCTGAGAATCTTCCCCCTAGTATTTACTACTTAAAAGACAGCCTAAGAGGCAGCGATATATCTCTCTTATCTTAGGATAGCTAATTCAGGGAGGGTGAGTATGAAAGGTTACTCTAAATCTTTAGACTTTTAGATCAATACTCAAAAGAAACCAAAAAACTGAAACACACGTTCACGAAGCAAGCAATCACTTGCATTCTACAAGAGACGCTATTTCCAAATGATGTTACAATTTGGATGCTGTAACACAGCTGGTGCTGAAGGTGTATACACAGGTGACTGTAGCAGTTAGCATTAGCAAGGAAAACATACTCCTTTTACCCACATTACTTTTGCTCTTGAAACGAGGAACAGTGCTTCAAAAAGAGACAAAGGCTGTAGAATTTTATTTTTTTTTTAAACACAACAGGACTACAACACCACCAAAACCAGTGGCAGCTTACGTGACCCTCTTTAGTTGATTCATGTTACTCAGCCAGTGCTGCCGCTTTGCTGCCTGAGCAAATACCTACACAGCGGGACAAAGTAACGGCAAGCCAAAAACACATTAAAAAGGGAGAGAGCACAACTATGAGATAAATTATAGCCAGAAACATTGATAAACATTCTTCAGGAAGGGCAGAAGATACTGAATCATTCAGAAATGTATATGGTTACCTTAAAGTTCAAGAGTGAGAATCATGTATATCAAATGTCTTTGGATAAAGACACAAACTACTAGCAATGTCACACTAGGAATTTATTTCTGACAATCTGCTCAGAAGAAGAAAGTAAATAAGGCTTTCTTCTGGAAAAAAAAAAACAACAACCAAACTAAAACAAAACAAAAAAAAAATCCATAAGCTGCGTGCAAAGATTGTGTGCTTCTAAAATTAGATATCTTTGCCATGGTGTCTCAAAAGCACATCAGCAACACACAGAGGCATCGACTTTGTCTGAAGGCAAAACCAACTTTTAGAGGCATATGGAGGAAATTGTTCTGGGAAGGACTACTGTACATTTGATCAGTGAGGAGGAACTAATTTTAGGATCTCAGCAGCCAGTGTGGCTGCTTCAGGAGCTCTTTTGTGATCTAAAAATCAAAATAGTATCCTTAAACTGGAATTGCAAACAACTATTATTATCAGATAGCTTGCTTAGTTGGGGTTTATGCCAATATAAAGAATAGATACAGAAAAAAAAATAATTTAGAATTATCTAAGTTGTCAGTCAAATCAATCTTTTTAGAGTACCCTACTCTAAATAGCCAGTCTTGGAACCTCTAATATCTGAAAATCTACTGAAAAAAGGTAAAGGGCTACAGGAACAGAAAAGGGAATATCCAAGGAATTGCTGGCCTGCCTTCCTAACTTTGCAATCTGTAAAGAGCAAACAATCACGTTATCGAATAATCACCAAGTCTTTCCGAAGGTGTGCAGAAACAAGCAAATTCACTGAGATAAGAAAAAATTGTGTTAAACGTCTACTGTTTTTTCTTCATACTAAGAATAAATTTCCATTTCAAAAGAACATTTCTTACAGGAAAAAATATAAACCTGATTAAAAGTAAAGAATATTGGTTGGTAAGTTTTTCAAATAGCCAACTGATTATCACTATTTAATGTTATCTCATCTCTGCCCTAAATTTGTTCATCTTCAGCTTCCATTTATAAGACATTTTTAATATATATTTTTAAACCTTTCTCTGCTACATTGAAAGCACATCTGTTAAGCACTTTCTACTACGCTGACATTTAGGGGAAAATCTGATCAACATATTGTATTTGATAAACACTTCAAAACTTAGATTCTTAAACGTCTTCTCTATGAATTGCATTTTCTCTTTAATCTTTCTCTTTAATCATTCTTCATTCAACTTGCTGAGCTTCTCTGTATTTTTAACATTCATTCGGAATTGCGGACACTGGAACACATTGCAGAGAGCAGTATTGACCCAGAGGGTTTGAACAAGAATAAAAACTTATTAGGAACCTGGAAGATCAGGTGCCTGTGTTCAAAGCCCACCATCATGAGAAACACAAAGCCACAAAGTAATAAGAAAAGCTCTGCCCAGCTCTCTATTCCATATGTAGATAGGTTATAGCTTACATTAGCAACATCCTACACTATTTAGCCATTTAACAGGATTTCCTTACATAATAACCTCTACCCAGTGACACTAATTCATGGTGTGACTCTATCACAGCAAAGGCTAAAACCTCAAACTAGTTGAATACAGGTATTAAAGTCCTCCTCCTACTTGTTAATTCATCTGTATCATTTCAAGGACATTGTTTAGGATTACAGCTCATTAATGCCTTATTAGTTCAGTTTAAATCACGAGGCATTCAATAATTTGAAGTTCCTTACTAGCTGTTCTTTTTATGTTTTGATCTCTCATCTTCCTGTCACAGTTTTATAGAAGACGAAGTTCAGATAAGTTTAGATGAGCATCTGAAGATGTGCTGCTAGGAATGTGTCCAATAGCGGGCCAATGAAAGAGGAAAACAACATGAACATAGTAATTTGTAAATCTTTGTGATAGCAGTATTTAATTTTTTTTTTTTCCATTTTAGGGATGAGGAAGGTGAGATTGTGAACTTTCATCTACAGATCTCTAAGACGAGACTTGTGAACTTTTACCTTCAAGTCTCCAGTCCTTTTTTAGCTTCTTTCCCAGCACTTTGTTTTCTTATTAAAAGATATTTTTTCTTCTATTTTTTTCTTTTTTTTTCCTTTTATAAATAAGTAAATTGGGAGGCCATGGCTTTTGGTTCACCATCCTGGTCAACCAAGTAATGTTCCTATGCATTGGACCCTTTTTTACACACAGAACCAATATAGCATGAAGTGCTTTGAAGTCAGTTACTTACAGTACCTGAAAAGGAAGCACTTAAAGTCTACTTATTTATTTATTAAGCAGATAGGGGACGATGTACAAGTGAAAGTAAATGAGGAATCAGTGAATAGAGTAAGCTAGCAACCAGATTTGGAAGGTTAAATGCCCACTTTTTATATACAGAAAGGGCATGCACAAACATGGAAGGAATGCGAGTACTTCATTGTCCTAAACTGAACTGTCACCGTTTTATTGTCATCTTTCAATCTGCCTTAAACTCTTTGGGAATCTGTAAATAACAGCAAACTGTATTCTGTTCGTGCCATTTTAGAGGAAGATTGATGTATACTCTCCTGCTCTAAATACAATGCTGAGATGTCACAAACCTTTGTGGGACAACAATTTTTAAAAGTAGTATAGAAACAGTGCTGTAATCATTCAAAATTACACTGAACTCTATAGTCCTCTATTACAGTAATTTTTCAATACAACATCCCATCCCTACTTTCAAAGCACAGTTGCACTCAGAGGATCATAACAGGCCTTGGATAATAGAAATAATACTGGTTATTGTAATCCCTCTGACACGAGCTTGCCTAGCAGTAGCCAGAGTATCCTCCTATTAACTTTCCATTATACTTAGTGTCATTTTGCTACTGCCGTGCTATTACTCTCAATATGTCTCACTACAAAAAATAGCATCTGTATTTTACAGTAGGGTACCAAGGAAAAAAAGAATGCCATACTCAAACTGCCCTTGTAAACAGAAAAGGGAGCGTACAGGGGACAGAAAGAATGTATAGTCCCACATTAAAACAAATGACTTGAGCACTCTAATTAGGAAGACGACAGGCAGGACGTAAAACAATGAATCTTGTGCATAAAAGTGAATCGCACGACTGACCCCTTGGATTTCTATCAGCCAGTGGAGTGAGGAAGTAAGTAACTAGCCAAGTAAAAATATTTCCTCAACACTGAATTAGTTTTCTGTTTGTTTTATTTTTATCTCCTGGTAACTGATTAAGTAAATTTTATGCATTTTCAACTATGATAGGTTATATTCTCTATTATTGACTCAGCTGAAAGCACTCCTCAGTAGAGTGAATTAGTTTATCACTCCATGTGTCACTTCTACCTACTATGACACAATAAGGCTTTTTTTTTTGTGATTATTTAATGAGTGGAGCTCAGAAGGGCAGCATATATTTTTCATATTGAAATTTACTTCTTGTAACCCAAAATATTTTTTAAATAGGTGCTCATTGATTGGTGAGTATGTTTCTTAAATAATGCTCATATGCTATGTGTAACAATAACATTACAAATAGGGAAAGAAATGAAGGCTAAATCAAATTTTGAGAAAAATGCTTCTTTTATCAATGTGCGAGGGACTTTGAGTTGCCTGTGAGTTTACGCTGTTTTTAAAAATAAAAAAAGGAACACTGACTGGGAATGCAAGAATTTAGCTTCCTATGTATTTTCATCATCATAAACTAGGAGTTTTCATTAAAATCCAGATGGAGTGGAAGGTGATAGATGCAGCTTCTTGCTTCTATTTCTCACATTGCATATTCCTTCCATGTATTTTATTGATATGAAATAGTTGCATTTTTGCTGGTAATAGTAAGAAACAGTAGACTAGAAATGTAAATTTATTTTGTAGCTTCAGAGGTCCATTCAAAACCATTTGGCTATGACTCATTCAACTTGATTTTTACACAGTTTCCCTACATGGCCACTCCAAGCTACTAGCACATTATTCAAGCACGTGCCAACCTGATGCAACATTCATGGGTCCACTGGCTTAGGGAACAACACAATTTACACCAGCTGACAAGCAGTTGACAGAAACGGGCATATATTCATATAAAACCAAACTATGTATAAACCATCTTTACAATTAAAAAGAACACAAGTTGAAGAGGCACACTTGCTGAAGCTGTATTTATTCAGTCCACCTCACACACCAACGAAAGACTGAGTTATCTATTCAAAATGGTGTATTTAACACTCAGATCTAAGATGAACATATTATAATGGATATAAAATACTTTGTTCACATCTATAAGACACAAGTTCTTTGGGTCAAACCCACGTCCTCCTTTTAATACAAGACTTTGAATATCATAGGCACTACTGGAAATAAATAAAGAGGAATAGTGAATTTTCCTGGGAAGAGACTTTAGGCAGGATGAACTGAGAAACTCTCTATATAAAAATGTGTGCTATTCTACACGCATAAATGTAAAGGTACTTCAATCAAATTCTTCCACCAAAGCTTGACTCGGCTAGGGGAAACAGGTACGAGAGAAAGAAATACAGATCCTATATATGTTCAAGTTTTAATTTTCCCTTTCTGCAACTACATAGATAAATGCCAAATTTAAATTGGAAGGTTCTTTTGATAACATATAAGCAACTATGATGATAAATAACTGCTCTCTAAATCTTAAGAAAAAATGTTAGTTTAAAACATTTCTGCAGACTTGTAAAGATAGACTTAAAAAAATCACTTTGTCCAGCTGCAGTCTTCATGAATGCAAGTTTATATATTTGCACACAAATCACATAGGTACACAGGAATAAACTGTATACCCAGAGAGGTTGTAGAATGTCCCACCTTGGAGATATTTCAAAATCCATCCCGACACGGTCCTAGGTAATCAGCACTAGGTGGGCCTGCCTGAGCAGGGGGGTTGGAAAAGATGACCCCTAGAGGTCGCTTCCAACCTCAACCATTCTGTGATTAGGTTAAAATAGCTATATAAACAAATGTTACAGTCATTATTAAGATACCCACTCACATAGCCACATGATTTAGATAAAAGTGGAGCAGCAACTATAACTTCAGTTGTTTGGTGTTCTCTTGATAAAAATTCAAGATGTACCAAAACCCTAAAGTACATTCAAAACATTGAATGCTATTTGAAAATAGGTTATGGGTAAGGATCTGCTAAATATTTCCGCAAAGAAAGATCTCACAGGTAGGCTGAAAGAAAACTTGCTTACGTTACCCATTTACGTTATGGCAATTCATTTCACATTTGCCTGTTGTATTTGTACATTCAGATATATGGGCTCCCCCCACAAAGTTTATATTAGTCATTACATGATAGCATATAGTCACTTTAGCATGCAGATATGAAAACTAGGAACTGAAATTGGAAATAAAATATTAAAAACCTGTTTCATATCAAATTCCATCATTCAATATGATAATTTGCTTCAGTACATTCACCTTGCATGTGCCTCCCATTGCTCTCTCACTGTAATTACCTTCACTGTTTATTGCACACAAGCCATTTCTATTAAAAATCCACACTATATCCATATGAGACAAAGGAAACACAGTAGCTGCTATTGATCTATATTTTAGTAAAGTATTTAATGCGATGCCCCAAGGGAAAATATTAGAAAAATATTATGAAGTAGATCAAGAAATGATTACAACTAGAAAGGAAAAGGGAGTGACAAAATTAAAAACTAGGCTTAGAAAAGGCTAAGACTTTATCCCTCAAGGATCGGTTTTGGACCCATCTTGTAAAACATCCTCAAGTGTTAAAGAAAATTCTTTATAATAAAAATAAAGAATTTTCTTACAAAATCTGCTGATGAAACAAAGTTGGACAACTTCATCAATGCAGAAAAAACTCAGGATATATTAAAAAAAAAAAAAAGAACTATGTATCCTTGAGGACCCATCTAACACAGACAGAATGAAGTTCAGTAGCGCAAAAAAGGCAAGGCTAGAGAATTGGAAACTATTAACAAAAGCATCTGCTGGAGTTGAAAGATCATGAAATAGAAAATGTGAAAGAATAAAATGTTTGGTGCTACGTGATTAGGAATGAGATGACCAAATGTAATCCTAGGACATATCAGTCAGGGAGACTTGATTTAAAGAAGCTCAGTAGACATACAAAAGCATTAGAGTTTTTAAAGTTGTACTCCTCTGTATAATTCACCATATGTATTCAAGGAATAGTGCTGCAAACTGAAACTAGGTTCAGAAATGAGTTCCCTGAATGATCAAGAAAATGGATTGGATCCTTAGCATGAGCAAAGATGACCAGACTCTCATTCTTACCCTAGCAAAACCAACGTCAAATGCGAAAGGTTCACTTTGAAGGCAATCTGAAATCCCATAGTAGAAACTGAAAGCACATCTGGGTTTCAGAGAAAAAGCATTCAGGAAACACTTTTTTTTACACGGTTTCGTTCTTGTAACAGAATTTTTCTGTCTCCACTTACGGGAGTGAAAAGTAATTGCCTTTGAGGAACATGCTCGCAGATATGGAATATATAACGGAAGAGAGCTTTGTTAGCTGTTTACCTCAGCTAGCAAATGAAATAATTTCTATAGCATATCTGTAAACTAGGAATTTAGGAGACCTTATTTTTCTTTACACTTTCTTGACTGTGTTGTTTTTATAACACAACAAAGATCCCTCATTACAACTACATCAACAAAGAAGCCCATCACCATATCAGCTTATTACACCCAATTATAGAACCTGAGCTGCTTTGTTAAGGTATTCATTAACCTTTTCATAACTTATAATAAGAAATCTAATCAAATAGAGGTGGTAGGGTGCATTCTGAAATGAGAACAGTTGTCATGTACAGTAAATTTTAATACACTGACTTTTCTTAATTTAGCTAGTTTTATTAAATTGAATGAGGTGAATTTCTTTTAATCAGCACTAGCTGTACAAAACAGGAACTATTCTGCGCTGTAAAAATAATATATATTGTCTGGAATGAGTGTTACAGACTATTTTGACTTTTATTCAAATTAAAGGTGTAGCATATATTAAATTTATTCTTTTTAATTTTGTGCCAGGTGAATTTGCGTTCTTAAAGGAATTGCATAAGCAATTATAAATAGACCTAATTCATTTCTTTAGTATTTATCACTCCAGAAGTACATACCATGCTTAAAAATAAGTAGAGACTGAAATGGCAGAAAGTTTATAGAGCAATTTTACCAAAATAATCAGTAGGTACCTTACGGTACAATTTCAGTACGTAGCCCCTGTGAGAGTAAACTGGATACGAGCTGAAGCCAACCGGTAGGGGAATACGTTGCACTGTCTGAGGCCTATAAACATAGAAAAATTTTCCTGTGAAAGTCAGTCTGGTTAAGAATGCTGAAGAAAGAGCTCTTGGAGAAGAACAGTTGAATACAACAGCTAATGAGATCAGTCTCCTGAAAGATGCAGCATCTGGGAACTAGTCCCTTTTCTAACGAATATTTAAATATTCTGTACGAAATGAAACAGTTTCAGAAGAAAAGACTAAGAGAGACCTCAGAACACTTTATAGACTGACACTTTTGAAATATACTTGGGATAAGAAAGGAATTATTTTGGACTTTTGTTCTGAAAGACATTGGGTGAATCTGGGCCTATGTCTGTTATTTCCAGGAAGTGTATCATAACTGCCAGGAAGTACTTTGCAAATGTAAATCCTCATTGTGAAGCTAGCCTTTTGCTTATATTTAGAAAGCCAGAAAATCGACATGGTTCCCTTTGATCTCCTTTTCACCACCCCCGCCCCGCCGCCATCATTTGTCCAAATATTCTATTGCATGCATGAAATTTTCTTTCCTAAAACACACTTAACTTCAACTTGAACTATTTTAGATAATTTATTGTTTTCAACAGCTTTATGATTTCGAGTATCTTTTCAAGAATGCTTTTAGCTCCTCCTCCCAAATCTCTTACATATCTCCAGTACATCATTCCTAGATGTGGGAGGACTCAAATGGAGGCAGAGTTAGAACATATTTTTTGGGCTTAATTGGAAATGACAAGATACATACTTCAGCCACAATACAGTTGTTCTTTTCACAAACATTTTCTGTTCTATCTGCATTCTTCCTGTTCCTTTTTTAGTAAGCACTTTTTGAGCGGGATTTATTGATTTCAACAATACAGAATTTTGTTGATGTTCACACATTATTCTCATTGCTATTTGGAAGTTGCTAGGTGATACTTAGAAACCTTATGCAACTGCGTTCTGTTGCACAGTATCAAACTGGTTTGAAAATAATTACAATTGTGTATAAAACACTTAACCAGATTGCAATTTTTAAGCACTATTAACATTTGTCATTTAAGCTTGTGCACTAACAACGGGGTGTCTACTTTTTGAAGCTCACTGCTATACTGTCAGCAAGACTCACTGTAAATACACAATTTTTTTTAGATCCTTTGAATAATTAGTGCTGTACTTCCCCTGTTGCCTAGATAATAAGACAGTAGAGAGCTTTATGAAATATATAACGTTTATTTGCCATAAGCTTGGCAAGTTGGTTTCGACCGCCTCTTATATCAAATCCTTATAACCTGTCTCAATGATAACAGCCAGTTAGTCATCACTAATTATTCAAAGGATTATTTCACATGCATAATTACAGTTTTTGGTTCACCAATTCCATGTAAAATATTGGCCTATAAAAGCTCCTGTTAACCTGACCTTGCTGTAAAATACGTTATTAAATGACCAAAGCTATTAGTGAAGAGAACTAAAGGCCAATGTGTGAAGGACAGAAGCAACTACCTCCACACTTAAATATCTCTGTTACTAGATGAAAGTGTATATGAAGCCAAGGTCAATTAACCGATTACATCCTGATTTTCACCTGCAATTTTCTTGGGTAACTGAGTAGTTGGAATTTTGGACTTGAATGAACATAAACTTGAATAAAATTGTAGAATCTCATTCAAAATAAAAGATTTGTGGAAACAAACAAGAAATTGTAAATTTTTTTTTGTACAATGTCATTCCAAGTCCTGGAGTTAATAAAAGATGGTCTGAACTAACAGACTACTAAAAAATTCAGAGATATAGGTGGCTGTTTAAAAGCTAGGAGGTGAAAGTAAGCAATAGAAATTAAAAGAAAATATCACTGTCCTAATCGTAAATATAATATACATCTATTAGACACCGATTCAGTAAAAGTCTCTCTTTATAAAAGTCTCTGTTCTATTTTGGGTACATCCGGAGGATGACTGAGATGAATATGCATCAGGCTAAGCTAAGACCTGAAAATGGGACCACCGGAGCGATTCACATTGTGATCTCAGAAGTTCTTGAATTTAAAATCTGATCTCTGGTCTTCATATAAGTCAGCTGTGGCCAGATTTCAAAGGTCTTAAAAAGAAAACTGTTTTCTGGGCTTTTCAGAAGATAGGTAATTTACACTGGGGCAGAAAGTACACATCTCCTGGAAAGAACCAGCTACCCTAGCACAACACGCTACACCTGGAAGAAGAAAATGTTTTTGAAACACTGTCACAGAATAATCATGTGATCCTTAAAATCCTCCCTCCAGGATGAGGTTAATCCATACATACAGAAATTTATTGCTTGTCTTCTCACAGCATTGTATTTGGGTATCTGTTTAAATACACTGACCATCAACAACTGATAATAGTCACATAAAAAAAAATTATAGATATTAATTAAAATGTCAATAAATATATCTATTCTATCATCGTGTTCCTTCCTATTTTTAAGTATTACTCTTAAGGTTTCCTATGCGCTTAGAGACTTGAAGGTGCAAAATAACCTTGACAATGGAACAGAGTGCACTCAGTAACTTTGCAGGCAACACCAATTTGGGGTAAAATGGTCAATATGCAGGGCTGACATTCAGATGTACCTCAACAGGCTGGAAGGTGGGCTGATGCGGACCTCATGAAGTTCAGCAAAGAAAAATGTGAAGTCCTGTGTCTTGCATGGAAAAATCCCAACAAGGAGTACAGACGTGGGGCCAGGTGGAGACAAAGCAACTTTGCAGAAAAGACCTGAGGGTGCTGGTGGAAAACTTGAAGCAGAGCCAGCAGTGTGCCCTTGAAGCAAAAAAGTGCCAACTGCATCCTGGGCTGAATTAACAAGAATGTAGCCAAAGGCCTGAGAGAAGCGATCCTTCTCCTCTTGTGAGACCACGTTTCAAGTGCTGTGTCTTGTTTTGTGTCTCCCAGTGCAAGAAAGACATAGGAATATTGCAATGAGGTCCTGCACACAAACCTGCCACAAACGTGGTGAGTTGGATGGAGCATATGAGGAGTGGACAAGACCTGTCCTTGTTCACCTTGGAGAAGAGAGGCGAAGGAGAGACCTTATTGCCATCTGCGACTACGTAGTGGGAGGATGTAGAACAGATGGAGTTGGATGCTAGATACAGCCAGGACAAGAGGCAACAAACAGGTCAGAGCGTGAGAAATTCTCACTAAATATAAGAAATAAATCTTTTCACAGAGAAGGTGGCCTGATACTTGAACAGGGATTAAGAGAAGTTGTGGAACCTCTATCCTTGGAGTTATTCGAAACAAACGAACGAGGTTTTGAGCCAACACAGAACCAACTGAACCCTGCCTTGAGTAAAAGTTAGAACAAGAGATAACAAGGGGTCTCTCCGAACTAAATGCTTGTGAGTATTTTGGGGACTGGTGCAAATCATTGCAACATTTTAATAATTTACTGTATGGGCAGATCTTTCCACCCTAAAGGCTTTTCTTCTTGTAATTCACTAGCATGTAATTCTTGCATCAATAAAACTTTTGCTCACTGTAAGTTTCAGGAGTGCTACTAAACTGGTAACAAGAACGTGTCACTGGCTTTCTAAACTTGGCTACTAAAATGTAGCAACATTTGTTAATAATAGTCTCCAAAACTTAGGGCAGATGCTCATTTCATTTGTTTTGAACAATGCAGTTATCATTCCTCTGCAATTAGAAAGAACTATCCCGGACCAATGCAAGTGTAAAATATAGGAACGTAGGAAAGCCTACCATGACATTTCTACCAGCAAACCATCCCGATGCGTTTCACTATGTACAATTCTGGTTTTGGTGCTGTGTTATTGCTTTTTAGGATTCAGATTTTTATACAAATTTAAGCATTCTTGAAGATTAGATAAATGAATTGAAAGAAAAAAAAATAGGAAGAGCACAAAAAAGAAAATAACATCTGAAACGTAAGCCTAATGCATAAGCCCGAAATGAATCAAAACAGTGTAAAAGACAGGATAATCTCAGGAAGCAATGAGGAAAAAAAATGTTTACATTGGTATGGTTTGTAATCATTTTGATTTTACATGTAGTTCTGTTACTTCAAACACAGAGCCTCTAGGCAAAGAAAAAGCATTCCTCAAAGCATCCTTTTCTTCCCCTGTTCTCCCAATGAAGAGACAACAAACTCTTTTTGACTACATCCTCCACTGAACAAATGTTCTGCAGTGTTCAGCACCATCAAAAAGAAAATGAAAGACAAAGGTGAAATCCTTTCTTTTCAATGCATTTGAGCTGCAGCTTTGCTTGTGGAAGTTGTCAATTTTCCTCCATCTCACAGCGCTCTCTACCTATTGCTGACCTATCATTCCCTCACATCCAAAAGCTGCATTTCCAGTCCCTGGTGTTTTATAGTACTCCTCACCATCTTGCTCTCTTCTATAAAATACAAAATTCACAGTGATCTCACGTGTAGAAGGGAAACAGTTCAGTGCTTGTCTTGATTCTTCCTACATGAAATATTGCAACTTTTTGACTCAAATAGTTGAAAAATTGAAAAGAGAAAAATTTCTACATAGATCAAGTTGTTTCTTAAAGAAATGTTTCAAATTGAATTAAAAATTGCTAAATAATGCAAAGCCTGCCAGATGACAGTTCAAGGAATAAGAAATGGTTCGAAAACAGCAAGGTTTTCATTTGTGGTTTGTGTTTTTTAAAAATTTAAAGTAGAAAAGTAAACACTTGGAGAGACTTAGGGGTGATCTTTTACAACAGAAAAGTCACAAGAAAATTACAATCTACAGTTTTGCTTAGTGGATAAAAACTGCACTGTGTGGTGGTGCATGGACAGTTCAAAGGACTGTATTTGAATACATTTTTGAAATTCGTATCTGCAACAATGTGTTGACTGTACACCCTGTAAGAATTCTTACACAGCTGTATAATCCAAGCTGAATTTGGAGACTGTCATGAAAATTAGTCCTGCATTCACGAGGTAATTCAGAGATAAAAACACCTTATCAAAGACCTATATAATGAGTTAGTTCCATATATCCAATCAATACTCATCTGTTCAGCGCAAATGTGCAACGCAAATGTTCTCAGCATCACCAATGATCTCCCACTAGCCGTGTTGGGTCTTGTACAGCAAATGCACTCCAGGAAAACAAGTAGTTTATTAAAAAAATTCTCGTCTCTTCCCACAAAATAAAAAGCTAAATTCTTTGCAGTAAATTATTTGTTTCTGTTTTCCTAATCAAATGTCTCTGAATACATCACATAAGATTTAGTTCAGCCCATAACTTATGTAAAACGCGGGCTACGAACGCAGTACTGCAAGAGGCAAGCTGCACCGGCAGACCTATGTGAAAGGGGATTTGTCTTCACAGATCAGATATTTGCAAGTCAGCAACTGGTAGATGAGCTCAAGGCAGAGCCAGCGGTGCACAGTGATGGTTTTACTTTTGTGGTAACTGACAAAAGTTAAGCAGAAGCTGAAGAGGTACATAGGCAGCACGGTCTGACCATAGAAGAGTACAGTAGTAGCTTTTTATTTTTTACCATATCAACCTAAAGCATCAATGGAAAGTTGAAACTTATGCATGTTGTCATGGATGACAGAGTACATCAAATGTGCTGTTTTAAGAGGCTAAGGAAGCCAAGAGTAGCTGAAGAGACACCTACTCTAGTACTTAGAAATAAAGCAGAAAGGCCAAGGGTGCAGAGCAATTGTATCACTTGCCCGGCATCTTCCGGAAAGGATGGCTTATCATCCGGAGCAACTGCCTGGTTGGAGAGAGGACGGGACTTTCTCCTGACAAGTGCCAGGGTGCTCTGCCACACTGCATATGGATGTATGACTGGGTGAATAATTTGGCTTTCTGGCAATAGACAGCAAACACCCGTTTGAGGCAATATGCTCAAGGAGTGGATTTAAAACCTCCGCTTCCTGATTTCTGGCAAAGATTCCAAACACCTATTAGGCCCTGCTGGGATTGAAGAATTCATCCCACTTAACAGACTATTGCTGGGGCTGGAGGGAGAGAAAAAAGCCAAAAGGAACCCTTGAGTATATAGCTTCTCAGTTAGTTTCACTAGTGAATTGCTACTTTAAAAAAAAGCAGATACAAACTTATTAGAACAGATTTTTTTTTTTTTGTATTTTCAATTTAAACATCATTACTTTTATTTGAAAGTAAATTGTTAAGCAGTCTCGTATTTAGTAGACATACATGAAGGAAAAACACTAGTTTCATCTAGCTGCTTTTCTGAAAATTGGAAGACTAAGAACTGAAACAGAATCAAATAAAATGGAGTGATTTACACAGCTCTGTCTACATGATCTGCAGTCAGCAAGTCATTCTGCATCCACTTTTTAGGGTTCATACATACACATTTTAAGTATGGCCTCAAGGAGAATTGTACTGAACGGTAGACATTGGCAGATACAGGAGAGAAAAGTCATCATTCTGTTCCGTTCCTGCTTTTCCTTTTGGAGAAGATAAGAAATCCATCATCATTATCTAGAGAATCAACTGTCCACAGGAACAGACATGGCAGTTATTTTATGCAGCAACATAAAGATAAGAAGCCCCTTTAATTCCATCCATGAATGACTGAAGCATGTTTGAGTGCTGTTCCATTAAGTATTGCTGCTTGGAAATTAAACAAAACAATTATTTCATCACCTTTTGAATTTGGTTCTCATAGTCATTGTTCTAGGGAAGATGAGAATTTAGTTCTCTGTTTTTAATGAGCTGAACATATTTTGAAAAAAGGCATACTACAATAATACTGGATAATCTTAGTGCTGATGTATAGGTACATAGCAGATGGGGTAGAGCGTTCATAAGCTTTATTACTTTTTCTTTGTATTTGCTTAAAGCATATTTGTGAATTCATAAAAATAATTCCTCTGGCTAAATGCACTTTTTAATTAGCTGATGTTCAGTGATACAGAGAAATGTAATATCTGTGACAAGACTGGTATCCAATTGCTCATGTAACTCAATATCTGCATTGTTGCTAGGGAATATGTTCACATCTCATCTGTTCTTCACCAAGCTAAGACTATTCCTAATGCTAATATTGAGGCTACCATGTACTTCAGGTGACAACAGGTTTATTAGCAGTTTAACTATTTATAGATAAACCGTACAGAAGTCTGTGACAATTAACCTTAAAACTACAATAAGTTATAAAAGCAGTCTAGTCTGAATTTTAGAGTGCTCTGTAGAAATTTCTTTCGTGTTAAATAGCTACTCTTCTAATGTAAGCATCGTCTCATAAGTAGTCAGATTGTAGAGCGAAAGCATTTAAGAACTGCTTAGCCTACCGCTATAAGGTTTTTACTTGGAATTTGGGGAGATTTTTTTTGTTTCATTCTGCAAAACAGCTGTTTGCTTTGCACTGTTAACCTGTCTCAGCAGCCTCAGAGCAGAGATTTGACGCATGCTCATAACGAAATCTTACTAGACTAACCTGCAGTTGTGCAGTGCTTAATTATTTTTGAGAAATGCATACCAAGAATCACACGCAATGCTAGGATTTTTAGTCTGGGAAGAAAATTGCCATTCAGGGAAGTTCCCTTTAAAGAAAAAGGTCTAAAAGTGAGAGAACTTATTTTGCAAGTTTTTTATTTTTTTTCCCTACTGAGTTTCTTCTAATTCTTATTGTTTCGCCTTTTTTTCAGAAGCCATGCAGATTGCTAGCAACATTTTGTATATGAGTAACAGAAAACAAAACCTGCAGAATAATTTAAAACTGAAGAAGCCTCTGCGGAAGTAGTTATCTCAACAGAATTATTTCATGCAAAGGTAATAAATCTATTCAGTAAGCAAACAGAAGAAAAATAAAACAATAAATGAGCCATGAGCACACGAAGCAATAAAAATTTAACAGAAGTGCCATCTAAGGCAGCAAAACAACTAATCACAATGCATGAAAAAAACCCACTATTAGGAAAATTTCAGCTGCTAATGGGTGTAAAGAATGTTTAGACTTGCTATGCAGAGAGTCATTTTGCTGGCGATGCGCAACAAAGATGGAATTCTGAATACTGTATAAAGTTTTCAAATACTGTTTGAGAGTTGATGCTCTGTGTTTTTATTTTCACAGACTGTCCCGTGTGTAAGAAATATATAAACAATTGAATATGCAACTTCTACATACAATTGGCACGAGTGGCATGATAATCCCCCACACTGCAACAAGTTACGGAAAGTACATTAGGAGAGGGAAGTAAATTATCAGCAATGTGTTCTAGCAAAAACAACTGAAAGGAAAAAGCAAATGGTAGTACTAGTGCCATCAATGGTAAAGTAGCAGTAAATATTAAATTTGTGCCCTGGACAATGAAACAGCAGCAATTTCACTTTTGCTCCAAAACGGTTCTTTCAGGTATTTACAGTGCAGGCAGCACGCAGACTACCTGCTGAAATGTTTAAGGATGATAGCATAGAGCTAAAGATAAGCATTAGTCTTGACTGAATTACATGTTGATCATTAATGTAAATCAAGCTCCAATTTTTATTCTTTCAATGGACCTTTAAAATGCAATAATATATAAAGGTGATTGAGTCTAATGCACTGAGATGATCTAGATTCCTCACCTGCTTTCCGAGAGTTACTAGAAACCTACTAGATGATTGCACTCTGAATGATGCACTGAAAATCAAGTTAATAATAGCTATAATATAAATATTTCTTAGAAATATATTCCATTGGTCTGAGAATGAGAGCTTTTCCTTCTTCCACTTTATAGAAGCCGTATATGGACTGAGAGATTTTCTAGTGAAAGTAAGAGCTGTCATATATTCTTGGCAATAGACCAAGGTCACTGAAGGCAAAAAAATAATGTGATGACAACATGACAAAGGTAGTTTTCCTGCTAAAAATTGAACAGCAAGAATTCCTACTTTCTGCCAAAAAAAAGCTACAACACATTTCCTTATTCTACTACATGAAACAGGGCAAGACAGATACCAAACAGCTGAATCTGCTCCTGGCATTCACATTTAACAAAACAAACAAATCATTTGATAACATTAGGAAAATGCCAAACCATGACAATTTATGAACAAAGGGACTGGGAGTTGACCAGAGCATCTAAGTCTCCATCTAAGAAAAAACAATACAATTGAAAGGAGTGTAAATCTGGCAGCAAAGTATAACGTAGCAAGAAACTCAGGAGGGACAAACGTGACCTGGAAATAAGGCACATATTTTAAGGATAATTTATCTTTGGAATAAACCACCAAAGGATACCACCACCCCTCTCCCAACGCCGCCATCTTTTTTTTTTCCTCTCGGTATCTTCAAATCAGAATCAGATGGATGATGTTCTCAGTAATATCAGTGTTAGCAAAATAAAATACAAGGGTATTTGTGTAAAATACAATGGCCTGTGCTAAACAGGAGGCTAAATTAGATTATCTCGTGGCACTATTGCGCATCAAACTGTGAAAACTCACTCTTAAATGAACAGGAGAAAAATCTTTTCCTGACCTCACACAATATTAACATGTTACGTTAGTTCACTTAGCAAAATTCAGTTATTTGAATTTTGAGTGACACTCTCCTATGACATATACACAGCTTTATAATCAATGGCTAACATAACAAAAGGACAAATATCACGTTCAGGACAGAGCTGTTCTGATCCCAGGGCTCCTGTTGTCATGTGAGCCAGAACCGAGAAAGCAAATACGCAGTATTGATAGACTGATGCTCTGAAAGAAGTATTATGCTACCTAAAAATCATGTAAACACTTAATATTGACTGTATTCTGCTGTATGTTATATAAGGACAAATCACAGCTAAATTAAGTAGCTGTCGACTCTTTAAATGCTTCAAAAATCCATCTGATTTTAAATCTGTTTCGTGTCTCACAACAGCTCCTTTGCTTTATTTGTTTTGGGCAATGGGTTGGGGATTTTTAGTGGTGGTGGTTTAAGATTTTGTTCTGTTTGGTTTTGCAAAGATGTGTGTTGAAAATGCTCTATTGTTGCCATTGATGAAGTATCCTCTCTATTTCATTAAAAATTAAATAAAGACCCAAGGGGTTGAAGGAAAATGGATTTTTCATTTTTCTCCCTTTTGCTCTTGAGAATGATTTATGAAGTACAAGTGCATTCATAAACTAGATACTATACCCTGGAGAAAATAAACTAGATATTATTCAATTGTTAGTGGTTCATATTATAAATGGCCACCACCAATTTTACACTGTTTGTTGAAATAATTTTTAACCACATAACTCTCACTCAAACCATGAAAAATTGGATTGAAAAATGCCCCGTTTATCATCCAGATCAAAACTTAAACTCACGTGGTGTGTGTCTTCCATAGTTAAACCCCAAATTATATTGTTATGTTTTATTCCATTCATTAAAAGTTGTGAACACATTGAGATAATATGTTACAAAAGCTGGCCATTTGCTTGGCTGTCAGATTTAAGCAGCACACATTAATGCGTATGGTTAGGTAAGACTCACTGCAGGATTTCAGCCTTTGCGCAATGTGGACCGTAGTGTCAGTACTATCGCACAGCTTTCAAATTCCACTTGCCTTCAACAACCTTCCTTTCCCCTGCAGGTATAGTTTACCAGAATGGGACACTGGCACGTGAAAAAATGGCAGGAGAGATCCCAAGTGTGCATCTCATACCTGGTAGGGATCTCCCTATAATGGGGCAGGGTGTACGCATCACTTTATTCAAGCAGGGTTTCGAACACTCAGTATTAAAATGGAAACTGGCTGTGCTGTTTTCCCAGTTGCATGCACTTTTCCAGTTGTCCTCCAGAAATCTGTATTACCCACATTCTTTCGAATGATCCATGAATCATCTATGAAGTAAATGTGAAGGAAAGGATAAAGATGGATCCTTAGACTTGCCTAAACTGCATTTGTCAGCAAAACTGACACTGGCAGAATGACACTTGGGCTATATCTACAGGGAGGGAGCAGGACTGCTCTGTGAGATGCAGAGGCACAGATGAGCTGATGTAAAATGAACCCGCACCCATGAAATAGTCTCCAAGTCACTGAAGTACTTGAAAAAAAGACCAGTTCTCTCTCAAACCTCTTCTCACTGTATAATTTCAGACATGATCTGCACGTTAGTTAATATTTATAAGCCATCCCCAAAAGAAGGTAATAGATACTGCCACTTCACAACCGTAGTAATTTAAACAGACATTGAATGGGGCTTTTGTTGTTGCTGTTGTCAAACTTGCAGTGAAGTTAACAGAAATCTGTTTTTTTAATGGATCTCAGTTTAATAAACACTGGTGAAAATATAGTTTAAATTATTTTAGAAAAATGGTTTAAAGCTTAATGAGAGCCTATATTATCTTATAGTGCTTGACTTGTTCTGTCTTGCCATTTCAGATAATACTACCGACAGATAGCAGCTACGTATGTATTTAAAGTTCAATAAATAGCCACTGGCAGCAGTATTGCAAGGAACCGCATGTGAACACCACCTCTGCAGCACTTCTTTTTCACTCATTGCTAGCTGCAGAGCTAAAGCTACTGCAGGAAAGCTTTCAAACGGTTCACGTTTATTGCAGCTATGTTGGAGAACATAATTACCCTATACCAGCCCTCTGTAAGGGGGGTAACTGCATCTCTGAAGTTTCATTAACGATGAGACAAAGAGTGCATTAAGGGCTCCATTTTTAGGAGACAAAGTGATCTGAGCCCCATCATGTAAGTATTTGCTAGCTCCAGGAGCATGTGCAAGGCGTCCAGAAGGGAAAAATGACTAGATTCAACAAAGCTGCCTAACCTCACCACGGTTAGAGGTATTCCCACCTTCACAACATTGGGGTTTCACTGAGCTAAAGGAAGATGACACCTCTTGGTAACTATTGTTCGGCTTTGGTGTTTGGTAAACTCTGGAAGCTCTGGCACATGTGAGGAGCAGGCATTTAACGTAAAGGTCTGAGGATACCTACTCTGTCACACCACGGAGGCAGCTGAAATGCGATACAATTAGCTGTCTAGAGAAGTCATGTTCCAGACGGGAGCAGAAATACCAGCAAGAGCCTCTTTTCTCCTATTAACAAGACAAGTCCGCTGAGAACCAATCAACCCTGCCACTGCAGAGCCTGTGTGAGGATTGTTCTGCACTAATAGACTGGAAGAAAGTAAATAATGACTTTTTAGTATTCTGAAGGCTCTCTCTAAATCACAGAGGGCTCTAATAGCATAGTTACACATTTAAAAATAATATTCACGTTTCAGTAACACAAAATGCTGGGAATGATTCATAGAGTAGGTTTCAAAGCCTTCCCATCCCCCACATCACAAAATAGCAAGAAACTGTTGCAGAAAATGCTTTTTGCTTTACAAACATGATAGCTTTTGTTTAGTGCCTCACCAGTTGGCCTTTAAACAATTACTGAAATAGCATTTTTAAACTGAGCACTAAATTCAGCTCAGTATTTTAAGAAGGGCAATGAATTTGGGAAGGGTGCAAATCACACATTCAGCGTGCTTGTATTTCTTCCTCAGCAGAAGCCGAGAATAACCCTAGGCAAAAGCGAAGTGGCTGTTTGCACATGGATGAAGAAGGATGCACCTCTGCCATGTCTGTCTCATTTAGACCTCTTGAGCGCGTCAAATTCAAACATCGGTTTGCCACTGCTCATTCTGCTGAACTTCTGTGGCATGCCAGCCATAGAAAAAGGCACACACATTTTACAAGAAAGATAGAAAGAAAACACATTTTTAAGTAACAGGAACGTGGGTAAAGTGTTGCGTTTATGACAATACGGAATAATCTCAGTCTATTTGTTACTGCAAATTTGGTAGTGTTCCAGGAATTAAAACTGGGCCCAAGAAGAAAAGACTAAGGCTACTGTACTACAAGAAAAGGACAATGAAAACTAGCTAAAAACTTCCATGACCTAATACAGTGTATTCTTAAAGCAACAGACACGTGAGTCTAGGTGGAACAGCTGCACATGCACACTAAGGTACAACACAGGACAATTTCACCAGTAGATTCATAGTATTTGTAACGGACATTATTTGTAAACACTTTAGAGCAACTCCTGTATGTATACCACTGTCTACGTATATTATAACTGTATATCATTCAATAATGATACCATGTGTGTTATGTCATGTGTTTTTTTTCTCGAACTGTGATCACATTTTCACATAGTATCAAAAATCTCGTCTAGAGTTGATTTTCTAAAATAAGCAGACAAACAGACATTCATCATACCACACAAAACAATGAAGTTTATCAAGACTAGTATATTTGGATTAAGCGTGCAACAATGCATTCCTGTGCACAACTGTGCAACAATACATTCCTTTGCAAAAGATTGGGTTATTTTAAACAGAATACGTCCTTTTCTTTCAGCCTACACTTGACTTCCCCCTAGGGTTTAATTTTCCCAACAGCTTTCCACTGAGCTAATTTGTTCTTTCTGGGGGAAGCACCTTTGAGAAATATTTCTGAAATGGCACAGGAGTGATCTTCAGGTATGATACTGTAGTTTAACAGTCATTTCAGCTGACTACTAAAATAGGACACTACACAATAAAAATTCTGCTCTGCAATTCTAGAAAGGCCTCATCATGGAGGAAGAAATAGGACATCTTCATCTTCAATGAACCACCACTGCAGGGCAGAAGAAAATTGAGAAGAGGGTCTGTACCTTAAATCATCTAATTGATCATAGTACCTACAGTTGTGGGCTAAAGCTGCTTTCTGAAAAATCCTATCCAACCCAATCCACCTATGCTTAGTTTTATTTAAGGCATGTTATTGACAGGTTCTTTTGCCAACTGTTAGAATAACATTGAGTGGGAAAAAGTAACAATAAAAATGCAGTAACCTAGAAAAGACAGCTTTCCTCAGATTTGCGCAGTTAAAGGATGACGTTCCAACAGGGAGATACAGAAAACAGTAATTTACAGCCACAGCCCATACGCTCCTTCCTGCACCCTCCTCTCCTCCTATCAGATTCATACATTATATTACTTTGGCATTTAACTAGTACTCCTTAAAAGCTGGCTTTCAGCCTGGATTCTGTTGGCAATTAAACCACTACATTGTTCAGATTTATATAAGTCAAACTAGACATAAATGAAAACAAAACAAATACAAGAAAACCAATAAATCCCATTAGTTGTGTAACTCAAACTATAATTGCACAATGGCTATTAAAATATTCCACACCTCTTCTGTAGGAGATAGCATGCAATATATCACCGCCTGTTTCAGATATGCAGGAAGCCAACAGAGCTGCGAGGGATGTGGTGTGATTACTCAGTAACTTAATTAACTTATTTAGAAGCTACAAAGAGATAAATTATGGAATGCAGAATATCACGTACCTCAAAATAGGTTCTATTTTTCTCACAATGTTATTAAAAGCTTTAAACACATTTAAAAAATATATTTAAAGATAACTATTTGGAATAAGTAGCAGTTTGATGTGTAGGGGTTTTGTGTCACCCAGCTAAATATGTAGCATAGATAACGAACAGGACAAACGGGAGAGGGTTGGTTGTGTCTGCTGACATCCATCTCTCTTCTTCTCCCCAAACCAAGGAAATCCCTACAGGGGGAAAACTTCATTCGTCATTAAGAATGTCTTCATTAAAAACCATGTGAGTCAGGAGCTACTGCAGCATTTGTCACCATCCATACTCAGACAGTGTAGTATCATCCTAGCCCATGTTAGCGCCCTTCTAATTAGTCCAGCTTTGTAACTCATCTGCAAAGTTTTGTTCCTCAAGTTGCCTCAGAATCTAATGAGGGCTGTCATCCCCCTGCTAACCAACACTAACCACCTGCTAACAAGCTGTCTACTTGGGGCAGATGTCCGATCTCCCTTAATGGATGGTACAGGTTTCACTCAAGTTTTCCAAGCTCAGACCAGAGGTGAGCTGCTCCACAGCTCGCAAGCATGCCTCTGGAGGGACAAAGTGCTTTCATAAGCCTTCCAATGCAAAACCCCATCAGGTGCTATATAATAGCCATTTTCTAAATGGTAGTTACACAGCATAATGATCCATGCTGCACCAAAATCAAATATATACTCAAATACTTCATTTGGTTTCTTCCTTTTCTAAAAGGAATATTAAAAAGTAGATATGGGATCCAATGAGCCAGTATGCCCCCACAGAGCAGCCTCCGAGTATTAAGAAATGATATCACGACGGTATCAAGAATTATCATAGCACTAAAGCATCACATTCAAAATATTACTAACAGCACTAGTTGTTACCTTCTAAGCAATAGCTTAAAATTATTTGTGTGTGGACAAAGCAATGACTGTTTGATGTTGGGGCGGGGGGGGCAGAAGCCCTTGGCAGCAGTGTAATGTGTCCTTCTGCATACGACAGCCCCAGCTGCTCTCTTCACACCTCGATCCCAACATGCAAGCAAAGAGGGAGGAACGGCGCAGCGGCGGCGGGGCACGTGGTGCCTGCCAGCCTCAGCAAGCAGGTTGGTGGCCTTGGAACTTGCTGTTCATTTGGAAATTAGCTGTCACTCCCACAGAAAACTAAGCAAAGGTATCATTGTTAATGTGATGTTCACCAAAATGCTGCACAATAGAGTGTTGCTAACACATGTCGAGTGCAAGGGGACAAATTCTCATTCTTAATTACACTGGGTCTAAGGGCTGGATCACACCCTAAATCTCTGTATTAGGAGATACATATTAGAAGATACCAGAACATATTTCTTATGTTTTCAAGACACACATGCACATCCAGGATAAATAAAAGCATCTGAATGATTTGAGAATTACGAGATCATTTTATTTATACTATTTTGTTTGTAATAATAATTTTGAAATATTTTTAAATTCTAGTTTTAAGATAGGATACGAAATTCAGTGACCAAGGAGGCCCACAACATATATTTTAAGTACTACAGTAAACATACATGAGGTTGAAAACCATACAGTTGATCTCTTTCACAAATAGCTTATTATCCAGCAAGTTGGGAGAGAGATTCAATAATGGAGTGCGTGAATGTGTAAGGAGGATTAGAGATCACTCTGAGGAATGCTCCAAAGAGTAGGAGCAGAAAATAGTAACGGGAAAAGGGGCAAAGCTAAAAGGTGAAAACCTAATTGGGGAAAATATGCAAAGGGTAAGCAGGGTAGATTAAATGAGCTAGGAGATAAAGACAAATTATATCAGGACTTCGGAAGATGCTCTGACCGCTGGGATCGGATGCAGTAATTCGGTGAAGAATCACTTCAAGAGAAAAACTAATAATGTTTGGAGTTGTGGGAATGGAAGATTTCTCATCAGATTTCTACAAAACAATTACCAAGGAAGGTGAAGGACAGGAGAAGAATAAAGAAAAGACAGAATTTAACTTTATTATAGAAAGAAAACTATAAGGCTTGGGTACAAATGGATAGGAAAAAACAGCAGTAATATGTGAAGTCTGGAAAGGAAAAGCACAGCCAGCAGTGGAAATAAAGAAAAAGGTAATTGAAAAAATCAGAGAAAACATGATGAGAAGCCCAATTTTGAAAACAGACCTGTGTGGCCACATATTTACTTTATTTTCAATGTTTTTTTTCTGTATTTATTTTGTCTTGGTTTTAAAGTAGCATGTCAGAATGGTCTCCGAGTGTTAGCGAACAAGCATCACTTGCATGAAAAGACTGATTCATTTTTGGAGTATTTCTCAGAAATTTTTCCCTATTATCTAAACAATTACCTTCTTGCATTAAAATATATCATCGATGCGTAAATGATGACTGTATTGTGTCTCCTGCCTGTCTTTCTGTTTGTTCCAGGCAGAAACTGTAGCATTTTTTCCACAGAAAAAATACCATGTTAATAAAGGTTTTATCTACACACACCCCTCCCTCTCTTTCCTCTGTTTTATTTGTAAGAGTGAGAATTTTTATGCTGTACTCTGCAGATACTATTGTACAAAATTGATACGTTAGCCTTTTCAGCATTCTCTTTAAGATACGCAAGTGTAGTGTCTTTGCAGATACATTATGAAATGATTGATTCTGCAAGAGTACTCCTTTGTACTTTTGAACATCTTAATGATACAAAAATAAATTGGGTTTGGAACTTTCCATTCTTTTTCTCTCTTTTCTCCCTTAGAGGAACATGCAAGATTTTTTTTCTTTTTGAGAGAGAGAGAGGGTAAAAAAAAAAAAGCAATCACACTTCAACCATTAGTGTTCTCACTGAAATTGCAAAGCATCACACTAAATGTACCAGCATCTCTTTGACAGACATATAAGAGCACCTACTCACTAGTGTAATGGAAAAAGTTAGTGATTATATACACTGAAGTGATTGAGCCAACAACGACTCTAATGGAGGGAAAAAACCTTGATTAATAACAAGTGCCACTAAAAGAACAGATTGTTTTATGAGGAATGAATCACAAAGAAAGCAGCAATACTGTATGTCCTTGTCCATTGGCTGAGAATTGGTAAGGGAAAGAATAAAGACAAATGCCTAAAGATCCGCAAGAGCTTTGCTAGAAAGATTTTAAAATAAATTTCTCCCTCATCTCCTCCAATTCACAGTGTGCAGATGTACCAGAATAGGTATTATGTGGTTATATTTTTCTAGAAATCTCTTCCCTATTAACTATACTGCTGTTTTCATGGTTTGTACTTAATTAACGTGAAACTAAGGAGGATGCAGGATGATTTACCAGAAAGCACTGCTTCTGTGCGTTAAGTTAGCATATCATTTCTATAAATTAAATACTGTGCGTTTGCATACTCCTAAACTCTGAAGTATATACATACACACACAGCAACCTTTGAATAACGTTGATCCAGTTAACACACAGGGCAGGAAGACCTTCTCATCATTAACAGCAGCAAAGCTTCAAGATAGGGATACAACACATGTTTTAGTCTACTGCCAGACATTTGCACGCAGGCAACGTTCAGTAGTGAAGAAAACAAATCAGTGTCTAAATGAATTCTTTACTATGATTCCTTAAAAAGCTTTCCGCGTACATTTAGAGAAACATCTTGATTTTTCTAAAAAAGAAACTGTGCTGGTTTAATGAACAATCATAAAACACTGACATATCTCAGCTGTATTGGTAATCCCATGATACTGGTAGAAGCGTTGTACCACGTAAAGTGTGAGATCTGCCTAAACCAGGAAATCCCACACAACGGGTAAAACTTTATATAGCCATTAGCAAAAGAATGTTAGGGATCCTACCGTAAACCAACTTGCTTATTTTTTATATTTTATTTTATTTTATAGCAAATACTAGCAAACAGAACTTGAGAAAGATTTTCAGTCAAAAAAAAAGAAAAAGGTCTGAAAAAAACCCAACCGTTAGATTTTTTTTTTTTTTCTCTGCTTCTGCTTCTTACTTCAAAACTATTTTTGAGGCAAGATCTGAATCAGAAATGATAGCTTTGGAGAAAATATTGCTTTATGAAGTACATAGATCAGCTTTTAAAAATACATTTTAGAAGTCACAAGATCTGATTACAAAATAATATTGCTATTTTACCATAAAATAGTTGATCATGACTGACAGACACTCTATAGCCAGGTTGTTCAACTACCCACATAAGACTGAGACAGCACAAAAACGTAAGCCACCACTCCTCTGTGAAATCAAGGCATAAATACGCCTCCTCTCTCACCTAACCCCAAGGAGAGCCAGGAACTGCAGCCACCACCAGCAGTGGTACCCACGGGCTCCATTGGTTTGGTCCTTTAATGGAGTGTCTGAAGAGAGAGTGGCTTTAGAGATACAACAGGAAGCCCATGAGTTGCTGACATTTTCAAACCGGTAGTGCTAAACATCAGAACACAACCTCATCTATACGTTCTTGTGCCAGTCCCCCTGCACTTACCCACTATGGCACCAACATAAACCAAAGCAAACAGTGCTGAGATCTAGTTCTTGGGCCATCTCTCATTTGTGTTGAGGCACTATTTTGTGCATTCAGTGCACTGCATCCACTTTAAAATTTATTCACAACAGAACTTTCCCAAATACTTTCTCCAAAAAGTTACGGAACAGACGGACTGTAGACACACGCACACACAGTAGAAACTGTGAGAGCTACCAGTAAGTCTGGCATCACCAGCAGCAAACTATAATGAAAAATCACCTGTGCTGCTACAGTGTGCCGGTTCTGGATATGGACTTAATCAACCCATTCCATTGCTTCTATTTTTTATCAATTTTTTACTTGTTAGAGCGCTTAAATGAAATCATTATAGCCAGAATGACTTATTTGGTGCATATTTGTTTCTAATCTTCTCAGGGGAATGAACAGACCTGCTTTCTTAAGAACTACAATCCTAGCCTCTTTAGCAACAACACTAACCAGATATTGGCTTTTTTTCCTGAAAACATCAGGATTTGTTGCTCTACAACAAATTGTTTCAGATGTCAGAGTATTGCAGCTTGAGAAGCCTATTTGGTAAAAACAAGAAAAATATCTGAATACAGATTAACAAATAATTAGGCCCACCCTACTAGCTGTTACTGTTATAAAAGCACAATTTGCAAACCAATACCTACAAACTTCTTATAGGGACAATGCTCATTTATATATTAATATATACAGGAAACAGCTGAAGTTAATGATGGAATATTAAAGAATTTGGTAAACAGACTGCAAACAGTACATTTCTGATGTGGTAGGCTTTGCAGAGTGCTTGAATATTCTGGCTCTGAATCAGCAGAACACTTAAGTAAGTGTCTTAATAGGATAATTATACCAATAAGTATAAAAGCCATTCTGTTGATTTTAGTGGTGTGACTCAAATCTAAGTGCATGCATACTTTAAATATTTTTCTGCACAGTGACCTTTAGCGTCCATCTAAACGGGAACGTATGCTTAATTCTACATTTGTAGTTATTCCTGACCTCAAACTGAAGCTTTATATTCCACAGACACCTCTACATTTTATTTTGAAAAGAAGGTAATAGGCTTCGTTTCTCTGTTGTTTGAAACTGAGCTTCTTGCTGCCGCAATAAAACAGACCAGTAGGCTCAACAGAATAGAAATAGGAATTGGGCAAAATCCATATTGATGACACTGTATTATTAATAAATTACCTACTGTGAACTTTCCATGAATTATTAAAGCAAATAAATCCTATTTTAAAGTGTTATAGATCCTAGATAATTTATAAATATAGGATCATTGAATTATAATTCAATCGTTTCCCCTGATCTCTGTCTGTATTTCCATTTCCAAAAGGCTTTTAAAATGTCCACGCAGTATTATTTGGTACAGCTGTTTATATATGAATTCGAACGCTCCTACTTCAATGCACCGTTGTCAGACTTGCTATATACCTGATGCACTGCAGGTACCATAAAAGGAGAGTGGCTTATCCAGAGCCTGCTCTTTGCTACGAAGTGGTTCTTTGCACCACACTTTCTAACAGGACATACACACATGCCCTTCTGCACCAACACTTTGGGTTATTCCTGTCCCTCACTCCTGGGCAGCGAACGTGTAGTGGTATTTCAAAGAGACTGAGAGGCGAAAAGGCAGACGAGATGCAAAGGTGTATGTCAAGTACTCAAACAACTTTTACTGGCAAGTAACCTTTCTTCTAGAAGTTCACTTCTGCTCTCTAACAGTTGATGGCTCCCAGCAGTTCTGCCATCACATTTCTGGAAGAGAATCTCAAAGTGCTCGAGTAAGCAATGATTGCAGACATGCCCTGCCTAAGGCTAAGCTGGGGATGGCACCGCACTGAGCGAAGGTACGGCGAAGTGTCCAGCATGCTGATGGCCGGGTGCTGCTGCCTGAACTCTGGTAAAAGGCACTGAGACAGGTTTGAAATTCTCCACTGCTGCTTATAGAGCCAGCCTGCAAATATGCAGAGATCCACTGAATAAATTTTGTGCAGATACTGCAAATTTTACACATCCCACTGATGGAAACTAAGAGCTAGGTGACTGTAGCGGGTCTGTATCTATGCAGTTGAAAAAAAGAATCTTCCTGACGCTGGGGATTCGACTTCTCTGAGCCCATTTCTGAGGAAGTCAGAGAGAGTAATCTGACAAATATAGATTTCCCGAAGCTGCTGTCCCTAAACTTCTTGACACTGTAATGAATAAGCCACCCTGCTAAAACAGTTTTGATACATCCAATATTACCGTTGTTATATGGTTTTAAGTTGAAAATAAAATGTAAAATCTCCTTAAATTAAGGAATAGAAAATACAGGGACAAGCTCTCTAGGTGTGTAAGCCTACAGAGAGCTTAATGGAAAATACTGTGCATTGGAATGATCTATTTTTATTCCAGCAAATGCATTTTCTCTCTCTTCTGCCTCGTGTGTTTCAGATACAAATCAAAATAAATCTGCAGTAATTAAATTAAGAGCTTACACATGCTGTTTTGGTTTGTTTTCGTAAAGATTTTTTCCATACTTTACACCTTTTCACATTTTTATTTTTCATCTGAATTTAACGTTCACCACAAAGGATGGTACAACCAAGACAGTGTAAATTACCACTCTTCTTACTTTCCCACCTACGTAAGTCCTGACCTGCAGCACCTTTTCTTTTCTTTCAAGTACTGAGCTACTTGGGTTAAAAAAAAAATAAATTATTTTGACATGACTGAAATTGTAGTTTTCAGAATTGGAAGAACGGCTACCAGGGATTAGGATGAGATCAGTCTACTTACACAGAGTTTTATCTAAATCTCTGGAGGCAGAACTTTAGTATACTAAGTCACCTGAAAGCTACGTAACAATTAGTATCCAAGAAAATCTCCAAATAATTTTTCGAGGAATAGAGGGAAGAAGAGATGCAGTAGAGGTTGCTGCAACCAAGAAGAAGAAAATACTCAGAATATTAACTCTGATGTTATTTTTTTCTTAGCTGTTAACAAAATCAAATTATCACTAAAAGCTATTGTTATGTGTAGTCTTAAGTGAAGTTGAACTTGGAGAGCAGTCTTTCAGGGACCACACTCTCTTGAGGAACAGAGCGAATGCTGTGCTCCTCTGTCTCGTTGCCCCAACTCCAGAAAGCAGCGAGGCTCAGACACGTGCACAAACAGGCTTGGCAGTTTGAGCAAAAGATCTTGCAACTGCGACTTTGCTGCAAGCCTATGGTAGGATTTCACCAGGATAAGAGGCACCTTTGAGCCCTTGTGCGTAAAATGATTTGAGTTCATCTAGTGTCTTGATATTTTTAGCCTTGCTGATCACTGGCAGCCTAAAAAGGACATTTCAGCACTGATTTCCCTCTAAGCAAGGCAGCAAAACTTTCAACCCTGGCAGCGTTTGGGGATCTGCTGTTTGGTGCCACAGGTCTCCCTTCTGCTGGAAAGCATTCACAACCAAAAGATAAAAAGAACAGGATACCATCACTTTTGTGGAAGTATAAGTGAATTGTGTCAGGCAGAAGATACATACTTAATCATTTATTGCCTTTTTGATGTTAGCAAAATACAGCACAGAATGTACACGCACAATCTTTCTAACGCTAGTAAAAGCACATGCTACTATATTTATAGATAGAGTATATAGTGATCAGCTTTATTTACTCCAAAATATGTTTTATTTGTAAAATTATGGCCTATAGGCACAAACACAAAAATATATTCATACTGTAAGTATCTCTGGTCTTTGGTCAGCATTGATATTTTGAATTATTCATTTTATCTTGCCTGTTACTGATTCACGGGTTTATAGAATATGACTGAAGAAGTATGAAACATCTCTACCACACATGTGCTTTTGCTAGACTACGCTCAGATAGATGATTAAGCTAAGTTAGTACATCAGTGATTTGTAAAATGAGACTTTAAAGATTGTAAAATAATTTGAATTGCATAAGAATATGTTTATCTTAAAGGACAGAACTCTGGAATATTGCAAGAAACTGTCTCCATGGTGAATTACTGAGAAATTGCATTGCATTTTTTTTATTTTATGTACATAATTAAAGGAGTAATGACATTTCACTGCTTGATAGCTCATGTTATCTCTATGAAATGCTTTAATTTATCTTTAAAAACAGTATTTTGGTATTATAAGTAGAAAACAGGGAAAGTATATGAGATCATGATCCAAATGGTAGGGTACATGTGCATGTGATTTGTAGTACTGGACAATGTGAAACGTGTCACCTTTGCATCACGGATTTCCATTGATACCAAAAGGAATTCTTTGTTGCACAAAAGAATAAGGAATAAACTGTACTGTTATCTAATTTGTTGTCTCTGTAACTTACACTGACTCTGTAAACTTATCTTGGAATCACTATGATATATATTTCTAATGCATTTTTAGCCTGTGAAAGTTGGAATGAGGTTCCAGTGAGATGCGTAAGGAGACACAAGCAGAATAATTTGCCAGGTACTTTCTGACAACAGATAATTCGGTAGTTCCTACCCTATATTGAGCCATCTTGGCCAGGAGCAGTAAATATAGAATAAAAGAGTTTTACATTAATATACAGAACACACTGTAAAATTTAAACAAACACTTTACAGAATTAGAGGGGAGGGAAGAGGAAAGAAAAAAAAAAAAAAGAAAAAGCCTGTCAAACACATCTACGGCTTTGCTATTTGACATTTGAATAGCTGCCTGTTGTTCCTCCTTATCCATAATTCACAGTTGTTGGGTCTAGCCTTTCAACAGAGTAAAATGGATTGAATGTTGAACACAACCATTCTAACTAAGAAAGCTTCTATACCTAGGCAAGGTGAATACTGCTATTAGAAAGATGATTTTATTCTCAGGAGTTTCAACGAACCTATGTTTCCTCTCCAGTTAGTTTCTTTGTTTCCTTTTGATTCTTCAGATTCTTTCAAAATTTAGATCAAGTAAATAAAAAGCTCAGATGGACCAGAGACGGACCAATCTTCTGATTGAAGAATCAAAGCTTAGCCTCAAAGAGTTGACTCCAGCTAGGAAGCTGGAACCTATGAACATTTTTTGAAACTGAACTTTATGGATTTCCAAGAGGGTCCACAAAAAATAGAGCCCAGAAAAGGAATGGCTAGTTTCCACTGTCATAGCATAACTTACCCATTTTTATCTCAGTTTAAAAGTTTCTAGGACTGCATGGTCTCAGAGATCTAGCTTCAGGAGCTTACTGTAATGCGTTATTAATGTTTGTAAATTGCTTTCACAACCTTTAACGAAAGCGAAAAGGACAGTATTGTTGCAAAGTATTTTTCATTGATTGCCTGGAGATTCCCAGCAGCCAGTCTCTCTCTATTTCACTCTGGCAATATTAATGGAGAATCTCTGATATGAGAACCAGTAGAAATGAATGTTTAAGATCCTCAGAGCAAACCATCCACTGTACGGAGGAGAAGCCTCAAGCATTTTAAATGGTACTGTATCTAAAATAGAAACTGCAAAGCATACTTTATCTTTTATAGCTTGTAAATCTAAATGCATCTTGCAAATATGAATACCTTAAAGATACATTATACAAATTGTCCAGGAAACCACATTTCATCTTGAAGGCCTGTAATATTGTCAAGACTTGGCAATGGCTAGGAGCCATGTGTTGACATATATTGCACCTGCTTAAGAACTTCACTGCAGAACCCTTCCCTGATCGTACAAGATAGCAAGAATTTATAAAATAGCAACATAAGACATGGTTTATGAGAGTGATGCCTAATCACGTACCTAGTATACTTAATAACACAGATAAATCAAATTCTTTCATCCATAGCATAAGGTTTTTTTACTGTTCAATAGGAACAATAAGCTGTCCCATAAGCAAAACGGATGTTTTTCTGTGTTTACAGTTGAAACTGCAAATACAATAAGCCATAAAGCACAATGCCTGCCAACCACATGTACAATAATGGGGTTTTTTTGGTTTTAAACACAAAAGCTATAACCTGAAAGTAAATGTTCTTACTGCTGCAAGACTGAGCCCCTGGTTTTAATATCAAAGATCAGCATCTTACAAAGAAACAGGATATATGTACCATGAGGATGAGGGAGACATTCAGAGCACACAAAGAGGAAGGCAGTCCGATTTCTTCAGCAGAACCCTGAGCCAATTCCCTGCATTCACAAATTTTCTTTGTGGATTCTCCCACCTGTCCAAACCTGGCACATTGATTAGGTCTCTTTCTGTTGCAGAATCCTTTAGAGAAGCTGACGGAAGTGGCCTTCCCTTAGGGCATTTTAAAAATCCTTTTTTTTCTGCAAAGCCATGTATTTTCACTAGAATGTTGGGAACATAATTTTCTTTCAAAACTCTATTCTCCTGTTACTGCCAGTCATTGGGCTAAAAAAAATGTTGATGTTAGTCAACAGGTTAAAAATTGCTGGGGGATACAGACACACAGACATCCCACTCATACATATACGTTATTGTAATCATATAAACTTTGTTTTCATTAGAAACCACAACAAAATTTTGACCATTTTCAGTATCAATAAGGGTCCCAATTTAGCCGCATACATAGCTAGCACATTATTCATTTTAGGCACCAATGCAGTGTAAGATTTTTATTTTTTTTTTAAACGTCATCCACAGTCATCATGATAAGGAAATTACGCTTATAAAAACTTAAAAATTTCTAGTATTATCTGTTTTAAGTTGCTACCGTACCTCACTAACTGACTTTTAAAGAAACAGGAAGGTTTTGAAGGCAGAAAAATTAATTTTTTAAACAAGTAAATATCAGAGCATCTTTAAGGAATTAAATTTGAGATGTCTATCTATTGAAAGAACAGTTTTGAAATGCAATTATAAGGCACCAAAGGAAAGCTGAAGAGCTACAGACAAATCAAGTGTACTTTTTTCAAATCCCCTTAAGGCTAGTTAATGTAAAGTTTAATTACATTTTTTGGAAGATGGACCCTGTTTGGTAACTAATTCTACATAAGCACTTCATCTTGATTCCATAAGCAATGCCAGGAAGCAATTTTTATTAAATTATACACGTTTTTTGTTTCATCATCTTTTCCAGTCTCAGAGACCCATACAATGAGATCTGTACTGTAGCTTCTCAACAAATGGATTATTCAGTCAAATTCTGTAAGATCAAATGTCAATCAAAATAGCTTCCTGCAAATGTCCACAGCTTTTAGCAGAAATTATGCCCTAGATGGACAATATAGAGGACAACTGTGTTGTAAAACACAGTTACAGTAAAATGAGATTCAGAAACCACGAAGTTATTTGACAAGCCTCAAGGATTTACATAGCATATCCAACAATCTACATATGTAAGAGTAGTTTCTGAGAGCAATTGTAGAAAATATTTTAGGAATGCCTGTAACAGTCTGTTGTATATATTACCAACTGTGGATCTGGAGGTAGAACTCTCCCTCTGCAATACACGTGCTTTAAAAACACACCTACTGTACTCAGTTTTACTTAGTGCTGCAATTACCATCAGCTATTTTCTGCATGGCCTATGGCTATCCACGGTCTGACGATGCCACATACATTTTTTTCCCAGATACTTAATGATACGCTTATATATAGCTAGTAAAGCAAAATTATAAATAGTATTCTTGAGAGAGACTCTAGATAAGATGCATGCTTAACAGTCCCAAACGAAATGCGTGATATTGTATGATGAAAAGGTGAGAAACCAACAAGCTTTCTAGCCTGCTGGTTTTCATATAAGGGGGTTGAGGTGAAAGGATATTCAGGAGCCACTGAGCCTGGTCTGCACCAGCTAATATTAGTTTGAACCTGACCCTTTGCAGAAATCTGAGAATGCAGAAAAAATGAGTGAAAGGGAAAAATAAGAACTGAGATTCCAATATTCTTTCTTGGTGAATGCCAGCAGTGACTACAGAGGTAGCCACTGCAGGCTATACTTTTCAGACTCAAAAAAGGCTCATATTTTTCAAACCATGTCTCTCTTACACTCTTACCCCATCAAGGCTAAATCACTGTACTACTCCTCTCTGTCACCTCTAGTTATGCCTGCCTTGTTGTATATTATTGCAATACTAAGTGACATAGCAAAAGTCAATTCCAGGTGTTTTAGAAAGATCTATTATCAACAACAAAGGATAGCATAGCTCTAAGTGCTGAAATAGGTAAGCCTGTTAATACAGTACCCAATACTGCATTATGCATATTTGGGAAACATAAATCTAGACTGACCCAAAACTGCATTTTAAATAACTTCAGAAATGCTAATTGTATTCATAAGTTCAGCATCAAGATGTCAAACAATCTTCCAAAGGACTCTATAGTACAGAGAGGTGCATTTAGCAATTCCAGAGCTCCTATTCCTATCAGTCATTTGTATCCTGTGGCTACATCAACAGTAAATCTCTTAAATACAAACAACCAAACACTCAGTGTATGCAAGAACATAATGGTAGTTACAGATCCCTTAGTGTTAAGATGCCTAACGTGAACGCATTTAGTACTCAAGAAATAATTTGTTAATGTCATTGGATCCTGAATATTTTTTTAAAGCTACTTTCTGTTCCTTTGACAGATGTGCTATTCTGCATTTCATTACTTTCTCTCCTTACCTCGTTCTTCTTTTGTTTTAGATAAGTGATGAGGCTTTCGGAAAAGATTAAGTACTGGCAGGCAAAGCAATGGTCCAAACACAGTTTTAATTGGAACCTCAAATCCTGTGGAAAAAAAAAAAAAAGAAATTAAACCATTAATAATTTAATTTTACTAGCAGACAGTGAGTTCATGTATCCTGTTTAGGCAGCCTTTAGCTTATTTCTTCGTATTTGATTTCAACGGGTATACAATCTGTTAGTCAAATCATGTTAAAAATAAAATTATTACCACAAGATTTCAGTGAGGTATGCAGACCTGCAAAAAAGTGCTGATGCAAAGAGTTCTCATCTGCAGAAATAGTCCACTGATTACTAGTAATAAGTCAGAATTTACTTGATTAAGCATTAAGTCCAAAAAATGCTTTCTTCTGTAAAATCTAAAAATCTTCCGACTGGTGTATAACATTCATAGTATTGTTTTCTCATGCTGCTACAATACGCTCTTTGCCCCGTGAGTGCTTGACAGAGTATAACCATTATATAGCAATATGACTCAAATGCAACTAAGGCATAATGCTAAACAATTCAAGCTTCAAGACAAAAGATAGTGAAAGAAATTTGATTTCTCTTGAGAATGGCAAAGGCTCTAAACACAAGTACCTCCACAAAAGAAAACCATAAAAGCAATTTTTTTTAGAGTCAGAGGTTATATATTGTAGCATTGGGCAAGCGGCAACCAAATAACCAACAAAATAAAACAACTCAGCGTATGAGTAACTTGCTTATTTCTGAAAAGAAGACATTCTTGCATTAGTAATTTTTATTCAGACATACAGAAAAAAACCAACCCAGATACATCAGAGAACATAATTTTTTCTGAGAATTTCACTTTGTGTTTTAAAAGACCATAGGCACAGATTCTTATAGATAATAAGTGGCATGAATACGATTATTTCAATGGACCAGTAGTAATTTCTACAAGTAACTAATCTGACCAACAGAGCTGAAATTTTCTAGGTTCTCAAAGCTATATTGGGGAGGAGGCTGTGTTTCATTTTCTTACTTCACTGTTATTGTGCAGCAAGAATATGTAAATTTAATTTGGGATTACAATCAAATTTATGTACCATGACCTCAGTCACACTGGGCCACTGGAATTCAACAGACATTTTGTAGTAGGCAACTAGTTATCAACAAGTGTGTTCAATTACATATATTGCTGTTATTTAATGCACCAAATATATCTAAAGCCCATGTAGAAAGTGGCATTTGGAACTGCTGTAAGATCATATATTTACAAAAGCTCCTTTCATAATGATAGTTTGGATGGGTAGTGAATTTATTTTTTATTGTTTGTTAATTGAGGGCTGCTATGGGAGTTTTAAAGACTAAACTGATGTTTATGACTAGAATGGAAGGCAATATTTTTTATCAAACTTTCTTTTCTGGAGAAGTAATTTGCTGAAATGTTTCTCCGAACATTCCATCAGAAGCATTTCTCAGAATGAAGAGGGAATTTCTGGTCAAAATGAGGATATGAGGATTAAAATAGAAATGGAAAAAACTAAATTCAAGTCTGTAGCCTGGCCAGCGTTGGAAAAATCTTAAAAATCTTTCCCTAAATAACATTTTTGTTTCTGAATTCTACTCATGACCTAACCCACGTAACTGCAAGCAATAGCAAAGCTTTGGTCCTTAGTCGCATTACCTAGTCTATAGTTCCCTTTCAAGAACTGATTAGCTAAAGGCACAACAATGTGTACGCTTGAAAGCTGCTTGGGATGGAGAGCAGAGGCAGCTTCTGAGCATGGACTAGAGGCTGTGCCCACAACACCTGCAAGGACAGGATTAGATCTCTCCACATCATACCTGTCTGCCCCATTATGTCCTCCCAGAAATCAGAAGCCACATCGCAGCACAGATGCACGAAAGAGGCTGTGCGAGAGCCAATGCAGACCAAACATGGCTGAGAAGGCATGGCCAATGACCTTTGCATTCAAGCAAACCTGAGCGTAGTCATTCGTGTAAGTGTCTGCATCGTGCTGCCCAGTATTTCTAGTTCTGTGTTATCAAGATCTTTTCCACTGCCCAGGTATGTCCACCATCCCTCAGCCTGCTAGCTAACAGAGGAGAGACAGATGTTATCTCTTTATTAGGTGTAAAGGCAGATGATATAGGTACTAGATGAAGGCTGTCATGAGTAACTGGGAATTAATTTTAACTTATACAGAGCAGGAACAAAAGCAAAGGCAGCCTTCACTGTCAGCTTCAAAGCAAAAGTCCTAACATACAGATAATGACATACTTGTGGATTTCCAACGTACCACAACGTACCACAGCAACTGATGCTAGACCCTGGCAGTTCAGCCTTAGAAATTTTTAGAGGTTTATAAGACTGTTTTTTCTCCTGAAATTCAGAAATGAGCTCGAGGGGAAAACAGGCTATTTCTTCCTGAAAACAGCTCTTGGTCCAAATATCACTCTCACTTACTTCTCCATCAATAAATAATTTTAAATACAACTACTGGGCGTCACTGTGTACATTTCAAAAAAATGTCTTGCAAACTGCAAGCTCTTCCAAGCGGCACTGCTCCTTTTAGCACAAAGAGACATTTAAGTCAGTCATTCAATACACAGCCATTCAAAGACATTACTAAAATTTCACAGGAAGCAATTTTAGAGCCTGGTGTTCCAAATGAGACCCAGATACTGAGTGCCTGCTTAATTTCTAAAATGTATTTGCCTATGGAGCTATAAAAATAACAAATACAAAAATAACAACAACCACAATAGCCATCATTATAGTTTTGTATCAAAGCCTGCCAGAAACAAAAAGGGACAATATCTTATCCTGAGCAGCAAAAGCTGTCCTGAGCTGTTAGTCATGCTGTATGAGAGACACAAGAACACTCTGGTTGGGATCCATGAGAACAATAATTGAAAAAAATCAAAGTTGTTGAATAGCTTAACTATAAATATACTAATTGATGCTCCAGGCGTAGAAAATTCAATAAAGTGAAGTATGCACTAAAAAAAAAAAAAAAATCATCTCACAATGGTCTTCAAATTAATTCACATTCACAGAAATGTCATAAAGATAACTTTAAGAGAGAACAAAACCCGAAGAGCTCAATATTTATTTAAATAATAACCACAATGGTTGATTTACTGCCAGCATGTTCTTTACTGCTTTAGCTGTTGTTTTTCAATGACCAAATTTTTCAGCATTTCAAAGAGGGACACACCTCACCAACCTGCAATTTACTATGATATTAAATTTCTTATAAGTTTACCCTACCATGCTGAAGATGTGCTTGGAATGGAACAAGAGAAGAAATGACAGCATCTCCTCCACAGCATGTGTTTGTCTAAGAATATACTTGAAGGAATGAGTATGGAGAACTTGACATGTCCTTGGGGTATGATTAAAAGCTCGTGAAATAAAATAATTCAAGAGAGACAGCTCTGACTTTAACCACTGCTGGGGACAGGAGATCTTTCACTTGTCAGTCATTCACAGGTATAGCTGAAATCATATAGAAGACATATTTTAAAACCTGGTGATTTAGATACAAACCCCAAACCAGAGAGACCCTGTGGGTGACGTAAAAATGCCAACAAATTTAACTAGTGTTTCATTTTTCATAATAACGGTAAGCCAAAGCCTAAAATCATACCCACTTCATATTGATAACATTGAATGATAAAGAAATCTACAACTTAGAAAAAAAAAAATCCAGGAGGAGAGAGATAAAGCCCCATGTAGAATATGACTCTTCAGTAAAGAAGAAATCTTTTCCCCCAGGCTGTTTTCTATCTAAAGCCGCAACTGGGCCATACTGACTTGGTTCTGTAGCAAAGATCTGAGTTTATTCAAAGCTAATGACGTTTGTAACCTAGACTATTTTATGTTTTGTGTAATGCTGCCTTTTAAGTGCATGTATTTCATTAAAGATATTCTTTCCAAAGCTTCAGTCTTTTCCACTTTTGTGAATTCCCTTTATTTCCTTTCTGACAGAGCTACAATTAGCTACAATAGAGGTACAAATCCAGATGTAACTCATGGCATAATATGCATACAAACACAATTTACAGGAGCTCTCATCTCATCCAAAGCCGTCTTCAACAATTTCTTCAAAAAAAAAAAAAAAAAAAAAAAAAAAAGGAATGAGATTGACCCAAACAGAGACCACAGTATCTGGCACGTGAAACATCTCATTAAGTGAACAGCAGAACTGATGAAGTCTGGTTCAGAGTCTAATTTTTTCTTCTGTGTAGATGCTTTAGCATCCAAGAAGTTCAGGACTGAAGTTAAAACTTTCCAAGTCCAAACACTGATCATGTTTCTCTCCTGTGTGCAATAGGTGGAGCGTACTCACACTACAGCCTCGATGGGAGCACACATAAAAGCTGCTGATAGGGGCTCAGCCACTGAACCCTCGGCTGTTGAGAACTACTTTGAGGACTGTCAGTTTGCAGGAACTTACTGTCTTTGACACCTTTGTCTCTTTGTGACATGTGTTTCAAAATAATTTCAAAAGTTTCCAGAGGAAAAAGAGATAGAGGTAAGGCATAAGCCTTGTTTCCTTATCAAAAGGGACAAAAAATATATTGTATATATTGACTGGAATTAATAAACTAAAAGACCAATCAGGAAACTGGATTAAACTGTGTAATATGTTCAAGTGTGCTTAGTTGTGAGAGTGAAGTCCTCATCCACTTGAAGTTAAAAGAAGTTTAAATGTTGGCTTTTAGGTAGAGTTTTGTCAGAGTTTCAGTTAGAGTTTTGCCCTAGTTCTTTATGCCTAAATAGTCAGAGGATAGAATTGCACCAGCTTTTCGACAGAATATCAGTGGGATTCACAATCATTCAAACTCTTTTGAAAAAATTCCACCTTTTAGAGACTCATCACCGTTCTCAATTAAATTGCTGAGAGCAATGAGACTGTTTCCCTTTTGGGGGAGAGGTGTGACGTCCAGATTATTTAGGTGCTCACCATTAATGCAAATGCAGTTTAGGTTATCAATACTGAGATACTATAATAGATTGCTCCTCCTGCTCCTCCATAGTAATTATGCATTATGGCTTAAATTTGAATCAAAAGTCCCAGATGCATTACCTTAATATTAAAAAAGTAATCTCCTGTATAACAAATTCTACAATAGAATACTTCATATTATTTATTCTCAGAGTGATATTCACTGTTTCTATAAGCCAGCTTCTAGCTTCCATTTAGCAGCTGCTAGATTCTTTTTTTGTTGAATTGTTTAAATAAATACAAAACAAAACAGAAGATTTGTGGCATGCTTCCTTTTGTGCGTTTGTATCTTTTGAAATTAGCTATAACAGTGCTTTTGTATTAATAACAAGCCCATTAGCAACAGACTAAAGTGATTAGGAGATACTCTTTTTGTCTTTATCAAGCGTGGATGTCAGCTGAGACTGTATACAGTGGTTCAAATTGCATTCTCTAGCGTGGAGTGTGTCATAATTTTGACAAGCCTAAATATGCATGGCTTCCTGACAGAAATGAAAACTCCAAATACTGGCTTTCTCCAGCTAAGGAAAGGTGTTTACAAAGAAATTTAACACTAATAAAGCAGTTAAAGTTCCAAAGGCATTTTTCTAACCCACAAATTCTCGATTTGCGACACTCTCTTCTTCTTTCACATCCTCTCTCTTGAAAGACCTTCCTTAATTTGTTCTGAAACCTTCTGACAACCTATTTTAGCCCATAATAGGTCTTCAGACTCAGTTTAAGGCACATTGTCATCGTGCTTAAGGATCTTTCCTCTCTCAGTGCCACACTATTAAGATTTTCTATTGATTTTCCAGCCTAGATCAAAACCAGCCTCTGTAGCCCTCAGAGCAGTCTCCAAATTCAGGATGCTTATTCCTGAACAAACATAGGTTTTGGTTTTTGAACACCAAACCCTTTTCTGCTAACATATTAAAGGCTGACTGAAAGCCTGCTTCATGGCTCTCATTACTGCAGAAAAAGTGCTACCCTTTCTCTTTCTATTCGTGCTGTCTCCCCTTCAAAGTGCTTACATCCTTCTACCTTAAAAGTATTTTCAATCTTATTACTAGCAATAAATAAATTACTTTCAATAACAACCATTTACTTAGTCTGCTTCTGAAAAATAGATTTCCAACAACTAAATGGATTTTATTAGTTAGTTATCCCACTCTCTCTGCTATTTGCTGTTATGACATTCCAAACACATAGTTTTTCTAGTCCCTACCCAAAAGGTCTCAGCAATACCATGTAATTACTTAGTTAAGCTTCTAATTCATTTGTTGTTAGTTTTGTTCCTTTGACATGTCCTCATTAAGTTATTGCAGGGAGCTGTGTTTGCGCAGCAAAAGAGAAAAATACAACCTCTTTACTGCATTCTTTTAATGCTCCTTTTATCTTTAAACTAGCTAATTAGCATATTAATTAACTAGATATAGTACTCGTGATCCTACAATTAACTGTGGGTACCACATTCTACTGATTTAGTGTAACACCATTTGTACTTACATCATAATAATATCTTCACTTAGCTTTGCTCTGATATGTCAAGTATTTCAAAATTAAAACAAATAGTATTGTAACATATCTTATTAACGGTAAGTATCCAAGTGAACATTATTGTACTTTGCCAAAACTTCCCAGTCCTAACAAGTAAATACACAAAGCTTATTAATTACCTAAGAAATGAAACTGCATTGGCACCACATATTAAAAGCTTATTCCTTTTCTATTTTTACCATCAAATCTTCTATTTGGCTTTTTCAGACCTAACTGTTTTTCTTGACAACTTCCAAAATTCCAATAGAACCAAAAACTTTATACATCAGTAATGACTCTGAATGAGGAAAAAAACCCAACATCGTAAACTAAATGAACAAAACCATTCCCTGCTCTGACTCAAACCGCTGCTGAGGGACATTTTGGACATTACCGGAAGCTCACTGAGAGCACCCCCCGCTACCGCCCACGTCTGGCTGCCTCTCTCCTGCTCACGTTCTTGGCGTTATAATTGCTGTGGCTCTCATTACACCTACCCAAACTGAAGTTCTTACCCTTCTAAACCATGTCACTGGAACATGAAAGCAAGGCAGTGCTTTCCATAAGAACAAGAACCACAAGCATCCCCTGACTCAACAGACAAAAGGAAAGAAAACGCGTTTAAGCTTCCAGTGACTGAAATTTGCGAATATTCTGTGGTTCACATTTGAGATAGTGAGAATCAACGTACAGATGTTGGTACGGGAGAAGAGAGGAGAAAATACAGAAAATCTCATACTATCTCCTGGCATTAACCTGCCAAAAAATTGTGTCCATCAAGTTGCCCGATAGCAACTCCATGGCCTGACTGGTAAAAAAAACAGTCAATGCAGATACGCAGCATTTCTGGTCTGTTAATCATGCCAGTCTACCCTTGACCTCCAGTGATTTTTGGAAAGTGCCTGCGTAGTTACTGCGTCATGATGATCTTGCTGATCTGGAGAAAGGACAAGCATTGTATGTCATGAAGCATGGTGACTGTAATTCTGGTTAGCCGTTTCAGGAGCTGTGCAAAATAGAAGGTGAAAATAGCCCTCATACCAAACTATGCCTTCCATAATGGACTCAGTTGGGAATGGACACTCCAGCTGGGGGTATTTCAGAACAAACTATCTCAGTAATAAATTTGTAATAGAACAAATTCTGGCTCACAGTGAAATAAAAATATTTTGCACTTGTGGTGTTAGTACATTATAGTTTTGTCCATAATGGTCAAAATATGTCAGCCAATAAACACCTGATGACAATTTTAGTCTAAGTGCCTCCATTCGCAGCGTAAGATCCATCTACCGGAGTAATAATGTTACACTTTGTGTAGCTGAGCATTTTACAATACAAAGAATTCATTTAAATGCAACATTCTGGTAATACCCTCATAAAACTATGGTAGCCGACATCTATGTTTTCACAGGGACACAAATATTACAGCAGAAATTTGATAGCCTAAATACAAAATGCATATCTAAACAGTTATGTACTGACTTCAATAAGGATATTACAAGACGGGAGACTATATGGGTGACCACACTGGAGACAGCACTTCTACACTGCAATTGCTCCTGACAGTTTCCAAAAGATGAAAAGCCCTGTTCCTCCATGGCGTGATGTCAGCCCAGTCTGCAGTACTCATTTTCTTCCCCTGTCCTATAACTCTCTAAGTCCTCTGGACTTGGGAAAAAATCCAAAAGCAATTTAAAAAATGAAAAGATAAATTACAGCTGCCCACTTATCATATTTCTATCTTTGCAAGGGTCTATTGATATTAACAGGTGTTTATGAAGTCACATATACAAGACGACAGTATTTCAAGCTGGCTGTGGCCCTGTGGGAATGTACATAATGTACATTATATTTTTTATTTGAGAAACCTAGCAGACCTGGACATTTTATATTCCTTTTCATATAGACATTGATGTATTGGGTGATTTACAGTGTGTATGCTTTGCATTTGTTTGAAATATCTCTGACAAGTAGATATTTTTGAATTAGTGATCTAAAGATTTTTTTGATGATATAATTATGAGCTGGAGGCTGAATTTTTAGAAGTGAATTTGGTGGTAGATTTGCAATTCAAAGAAGTTACTTAAATTAACAAAAATGCCCTAAAAGAACAGCTGTCTACCTGACTGATCCAAGAAAATGAACACTGAAAATAAACAGCTGCCCTGTAGAAGACTATGTGATAAAACTAATCACCCTTTGCATAATGTATTTATTTTCCCCTGTGCTTATTACAGACTTGGTGAACCTTCAAAGCTATAAATATTTATACGCAACAGACATCCCAGGCATGTGAGTTCAAATGAAAGTAGGATTTCAGTAGCCTGACTACAGCAAATCCAATTCTCTTAAGGAAATCCGTTACCATCATTATATAACACTCCAAAACATTATTTTTAAATTCTATTTCTTTTTTTTTTTTTTTTATACCAATAAATCCTTTTTAAAAGGAGCTTTCTGGTGAAACCTGAATGTTCTCCAAACAATCTAAGGCTCAATATCTGGGCAAAGGCTACAGTTCTACTAGCATCATCACAACAACATATTACGGAGAGCAAAAGAATAGTACGTATTTAAAGACACTTGGATAAATATCCCCAGATGCTATACTTTATCATAGATCCTCCAAAATCAAGTCACTAAAGTTAACCAAGCAATGACAATATCCAGTAGTTGAGATGTCTCAGCTATGTCTTTTTCACTTTCCAAAAGCCAGACAAAAACAGGGATACCTCAAAATAATTTCAGGGTTCAAACTAAGGGATTAGCTTTACATACAGGTTATTTTCATAGCCACAAGGACTCTGCAGTCACGACCTAGATGAAGGCAGTGCATGGAGCCCCAGTTGTGAAAAACTGCTGTGTGACAAACAAAATTCAGTGTTCAAAACCAAATCAATTTCCCTCCTATCGTGTCCATTCAAGGAAGGAAGGTGGGATGTGCTTTCCTTCAGGCCTTTTTTCCACTCCAGCAATTGTCAGTGGCTTCTACCATTGAAATACTCTCCAGATCACACTGTTCTCTCTCACATTCCCTGAGCAGCAGATCTTACTGGGATAGTCCATAACCAATGCCAACAAGTTCAGTTGTGGCAAAGGGCACAAGACATAACAGACAAAGCAAACCTAAGCCAACTATCCATCACTTGCATTGCTTTGCAGGCAGTAACTATAGCTTGGTCTGATCTATGAAGAAATCCATGGTGCCCTGAAAGCCTTTTTTGGAAAGCATGATTTGGGATGCTGCCACCAGCACTGAAGCAACCCAAAAGCTGTGACGGCTACAGATATGGCAGATATCTCTGCACTCAAGTGCCATAGACGAATCCTTTATAGTTTCAACCATCCCAACGCTCCCTACTGTATGCAGGACTTTCTCCTAAAACCCTTCCAGCTTCCTCCTCCAGGAAGCACACCCAGCCCTCCTGTCACGCATGCTATCTGCAAAATGAGCAACTTTTTATGTTCTCAAGAATGGAATAAGCTCTTCTGTTGACAGGGGCTCAGACGCACTCAGCAGCAAAGACAAGGCAAACAGGCCTGATACTCACATACCATCCTAAGTGTAACGCACAGTCCCTACCGAGTCAATTGAACAATTGTGTCATTTGTCAGACTTAGAATTTTACTTGTATCTATATATAGCTCTGTATCAGAATTGTTCACAAATAACTGCAGGGTTCACTGGGCAGAGAGGCCATAATAAGCAAATATATAATATTCACTGTACTTGAATTACTAAACTGGACAGCTTCAGTTTATGCTAATTTATTAAGGTGAAGATCTGCTTATTATCAAATCAGTCCATTGCCTCTTTCAAATCCATCCACTAAAAAGCAATTGCAGTTGTCACTTGCCCAGATGCACAGAAGGAGTAAGATGCACAGAGCAGTGTACTTTCAGACTAAGCCCTATAAAAAGTGAGAAAAGTAGAAATGTTTCAAGCAGTGGTGGCAGCCTGGAAAGGAGAGCACAAAACATAGCTTACAACAGCTTTGCCCTGAAGGGTTCTAAGAGATGTTTGACTTTTTGAGGCATGTATTCTTCCCTTTACCCCTTTAAAAGCATGCTGAGAAGATCCAGTTCCCACCAAAGTCAAGAGAAGTGTTTCCACTGATTTTAATGAGAGCTGTAGATTGCAATGTGAGCCCTCAATGAAGCCAGAATTGGGGGTTTTTTGTTTTGGGTTTGTTTTGTTTTGTTTTTTTAATTCAAAAGTTGTCTTACACAGACTGTCTGGAGAAGATTAGCAATGATATTCTGAACTAGTTTAACCTAAAAAGAATATATTTATTCTAGAAGGTCTCAGCACACTCAGATGTACTTCGTGTTATGAATATTCAGTACAGCCCCCCCAGCAGCCATTCTTTGCAAGACTATTTTTACTGAAAGCCATTTTGATGTGACATATAGAAAAGATAAGACTTTTTACACAAAATAGGATTCACTGGAAATACTTTCTGATGAATTTTTTTATACTACGTAAGCTAGCCTGCCTGCACTCCTTTGGCTCATCCTCCATTTGCTGCTACAATAGATTCTACTGCACAGCGCGTTGAGAGAAGGACCAACATGCTTATCCTTGAGCCTATGTATATGAATGTGCTATTACAAATAGGAGTTGACCCAGGAATTTCTCAAAAGTAAAACACTTAAATTGCATACCCTTACTGTGCCATCAAATTTGCTACACATTCTTTAAAATTAATAACAAAAATAGACCTTAAAAGACCATTAATAAAGACGCATAAGAGAAAGGAATTTTAAATAGCTCATGTTAATTGTGTTTATCTCAGTGTGAAGCCATGTCAAAAAGCCTGCAGCAAATGCATTTTGTTAAAAGTACCACTCGCGCAGCAGGCATTAAACATTAGAAAGCAAGCTTGTCATTAGTGGGCTACAACTGAAAAGGCTACTAAGACTCAACTAAATTATTAATATAGTATCTTAAAATTGTGAGATGGAGAATTAAGCCTCTTTTACACAGTACATGATTTTAATGCTACTTTTTCCTCAAGTTATTCTAATAGTAATGTCCCAGCTTATATAAACTCAGAGAGAACCAGAGGGCAGCCATGGGCCAACCCTGGTTTGCACTCTCCAGTGTGTTCAGTGTTCGGAAATCCCCACTGCTCTCCCCCTCTACTGCTAAGGCTCCCATATTTCACTTGTGTGCTTATTGAAGTGGGGTTGATAATTTTGCTTATTTTCTCTGGTTATTTATATGGTTATTGGGATCCCTAATATTTCTGCAGATATGGTTTCAGGCTACATCTAAGCTGGCTTAACACCGAGCTGACACTGAAAGGGGCAATTTTGCTCTTCCTTGCCAATTCACGTCTGAGTCAGTCAGCTTATGAACTGAAACATTATGCACTTTCAGAGCTATTTTTCCATTGGATCAGCCACACTACCAGTACGGAAATGAGGGAAGCACTCAGAGCACCAAGGTGCAAGGTAGGAAGCAGGTGGTGATTTTAGGTAGTAATATGTCATTGGATTAATTTCCTTTAACATGGTGTGAAATCAACAAATCTTCTGGTCAAAAGACAAGGGACAAAATCTGGAAAACACCAGTGTCTACTAGTGCACATATGAAACAACACAACAGAGGAAACGCGCTACATATCGCACAGTCTACTTGAAGTTTTGCTTGCTTTTGTAATTCATTCATAACTCTCCACCATGAACAGACAATACATAGACACGATGCAACATTTTTTCCTGTTGGTCTCTGACATCTCACAGAGAATGAGAAAGAGGAGAAATATGAGAGATCCCTTAGCAACACAGCTATGATCAGAAATTGTGTTGCTTTAAAACGTGAGCAGGCTCTCACCTCGGCAGGCTACACTCTCAACCACCAGCTGCATAGGTCAGTGCACACATTCATCTACCATGCTGAGAAAAGAACTTCTGGGGGTTTGAAGATGATTTTGTTTTATTTTTCACTTACAGAAGTTTGCTCTCATTCTACAGATTAGTTTTAGTCACAAAAACATTCTGAAAAGCCCAAACACCCAATCCTACCCAATTCCTATAGTTGAAAAGAGGGTACCAAAGGTTATGTGCTCTGATACCATCAAGGTTTACAAAGCAAAAGCTTTACAAAATACATATTTTATTCAGAAATGTTATATCCATAATAATATATATATAAAAAAATATATATTTGGATATATAATATATATATCCAAAATGGATATATAATAATATATCCATAATGCATTTTGTATTAGCTCTAAGTTCTTTTTGCAAAGTAGTTTGTTTCTAACTTCAGAGAGGATGGGATGAAATGAAATGAAATAACATGAGGAAATACTTATTTGTGAGAGCAGAGTAGAAAATGTCTTGGTATCAAACATGAATAGCTCGCTTAATTCCAGATTAGTTGGGAAATAATGAGACACGGAGAGCGTAACTGTTATCGGTGTGTACCTTCGCTGTTGCCAGAGATCAAATGTGCTGTTCAGCATGTCTTGCATGAAGATGCTGTGACAGCCCAGCATGATTTTCTGCTGGTGGTCCAGAAGACTAAATCTGATACCAATGCGATGCTCTGGGAAGTCCAGCAATCCTTCCTCAAGCTAAAGGTCATCTACTTAGGTGTCTTGAGGGAGCAAAGGAGTGCGCTCCTTCCCGAACTTCAGCATCTTACAGACTGAAACCTTGTTCAGGGTGTTGTTTAAACTTCAGTAGAAGGCACTCTATGTGTCAGTTTTCAAGGTTTGATAAAATATAGCAGGCTTCTAAATGTAAGCCAAAATTATCCTATGAACTTGTTTTTTTTCTAAATAAACCCAAGGGAAAAAAAAAAAAAAAAGTTTGAAAATAACATACTCTTCCACTCTCTGTTTCGGGCATCCTGTCACCTTGGCCCACTATGGACGTTCAGACAAGGACAACATGCATGCACCACCATAAGCCAGGTAATAGCTCCCTTGCAGCCGTCTTTCTGCTAAATGAAGCTTAAGGTCTTTCATTTTACTTATAAAATCTTAATGTCCAGGTTCCTGCCTATTTGAGGAATCACATTCTCCATAAAATATGGCATTAAGGAAAGTATTCAAGCCTGAAAGCCCTTTCAGTTTAAGAGACTAGTGTCAAGATACTATCCATCATACAACTCCAGATCACAGTGTGTTCCTTCTCTCTTCTTCAGACAAAAAAATACAAGTTTCTGGCGGTATAAGACATGATTTCCGATTTCCTCAGAAAAATGGGGAATGATGACCAGCTACATTCAGCTAAAAGGATGGACAGGAGCTAGAAGACGCAATTGAAAGAATATACTTGAACAGCAGGACCACTGTGTTATTTGATATTTTAGTCCAAAATTGAACTTGAACAAACAACTGAATACTTCCTCAACTAAGGCAGCTTCCGGAAAGTTCTCTGGGCAAGTTGCCCTGGAAAGCTTTGACAGAGCCCAAATTTGTACTGGGTTGACTACTTCTTCAGTAGTGACATGGGGCTGGCTCAGCGGAAGACCTACCAGGCAGACTGCTCCATGGCCAAGGAACCATGTGTACAGGTTCCTCTGGAAATCTGCATAGTCAAACAACCAAAACATTTGAAATTAAACAAACAGCATTCTCCTATCTACCTCTAGCCAGCAAATAATTTTGCTTTGGTTGCTCGGGTTGAATTTGATAGCTTTAATCATTGAACAGGATTTTATTTTTTTCTCCTAGTAACTTCAATTCTTTAGGAAAATGTGTTTGGATTTTTGCTTTTTATTTTTAAAACACAAATCTAAACAAATAAATTAAAATGAGGGAGAGGCAACAGATTGCACAAAACTGACTGACAGAATTGGAGAATAAAGGAGACAGAGGCGAGTTTTGTTTGATTAGCCCTTTCTCACAGCTTAACTAACTCCTAATATTAGTCACCATTCAAAAGCTTTTCCTACTTCCAGAGTCCACTCAGACATAGAAAGAGCTATTAAGAAACATTAATTCTGGTTATTCTGCCTCCATTTTATTTAAAATAAAATAAAAAATTTAAAAAAAAAAGGTTTGTCACATCCATCTGTTGCTCTACTATCCCCCTGCCCCCCATTTTATATATAAATATCAGTGTTTTCTACTACAATAAACTCTAAGTACTTTATTTTTTCAGCCGCCTTGAGCAGCTTTATCAATCACTGACTTTTATAGGGAGGATCCCAAATGTTGATATAAATGTTATAAGGTTGACAGATAAGCCAAGACTAAATAAAACTAGTACATTATTGCAGCAAAGATGCAGTCAATGTTGTGTGAAATGAGGTGGTGTCTCTATTCTGAATTGGTTTAGGAGACTGAGAAACATGCAGACATCATTCTGAGCAGTCAAGGCCCACTTAACATCAATATTTAAAAATGCATAAATAAATCCCAGTAAGACCAAGACTTTGCTGAAGAGACAGATTAATTGCCTGCTTATTGGGTGTTTAGGGTCTATGCTTTTTATCTTGAGAATGATTGCAAAAGTACTTGGGTGAAAATGGAACAATATTTTCATCAATGTAATCTCAAAAAAATACATATCATACTAAGGCTGAAGACATTTAAGAGACTCCTGTCCCAATTTTGAGTTCTCTGAAGCTTAAATTTGAGAAGCGTGACTACAGGCTATTCAACATCGAAGTCAACCTCATCCGTGTTTTACTTCTGTTGCAATAACTAAGGTAGACCATATCACAACAGCACCAGTAGAGAACTGCGGGTTCTTTGGTAGCTGACAAACGACCACATCTCACGGACAACATGTGATCGAGAAATGAAATTTCATGACAGAGATTCAGCAGTCAGACAATTTATTCTCACTTCATGGAGTTCAATTTTCTTTCTTATGCTGCTAAATCAACGGCTCATATTACAATGCTTTGTGTCATCTTGCAGTGTCAGATGGACTCCCTGTGCTTCTGTGGGAATTGGCTGCAATGGAATAAAGTTTAAGTCTCTCCTTCAATTAACAGTTAAGCACAGAGAAGAAAATCACTACAGGTATTAGCTCTTTAAATACAGACATTCTTTTGCACTTATCAGCTGCTTTTTTATTTTATTAATGATTAATATGGAGGTAGGGACTTTGTGTGTCACATCTGTCAAACAGTGAGATTCTGACCTATTTTGCTGCTATAAAAAGGACAATATTCCATCTACAGAGCACCGCAATAAAAGCATTCCTTCTACCTCAAATTTTCGGAGGCAATAGTGACAGTCTTAAGTGAAAGGATATATTTTTTGGTATGGAAATGGATGGATATTGAAAAAAAATTACAACTTTGAGAAAATATCCCAAAGAGACATTATGAAAGATTGAATAAATCATGGTCTACCATAACTTTCCCAAATACTTATTTGCCTAAAATCGGTAGAAAAATCTAAAGCTAGGCAGATGGATTGACATTTTTCTTGACAGATTCATAACCTTACGGTCCCCAAAACTTTAATGTTCAATAACGTTTCATTAGTATACTCAAGTGTATTTATTACTATGCATTATTAATACAGATGTGTGCCTAGGAGATGTACAGTTTGTAATTATTTTTCCTTTCAAAACATAATAGCTTCACACTGAGCTTGTTGCAGCTACAATATTTCATCTTTGAATGCTCCTTCAAACATTCTGGTGCTGTGACAGAAATTTGTATTTGAACAGAAAAGCTGTCAAGAAGGTGCTGTGGTGCTATCCATCACATTTTTAATCCTGACCATACTTAGATGTTAGTGAAGCTATCTGTCCAGGACACTAAACAAAGACTGAAATTATGCCTTCTGTTCTTACACATCAAAGCCACAAAGTTAGACTGAATTCAATAGGCCTGTATTACACTCTATTAATTTCCTATTAGTTCTCAGCTATGCAAAATCCAGCCACAGTGTCACTGTGGTTTAGACATGCAACCTTGATTTCAGTATCAAAAAATGGAGCCTGTCACTTCTCATAATTTTACAGAAGATTCTACAAATGTAAATCCTTTTTCATCCTGTCATCTTTTTATGTCTTTAATGAGTTTGTTCACTAACAGTGCAGAATCTTAATTTCACAGAAATATTAACTGTTACTAACTTTAAGCATCTGATGTAGCTACTCAATTAAAGCCTAATTTATACATTTATACTTAGTTTTACAAAAAGCAATGACATTTAAAGTTCTATTTTCTTTCTTTTTCCTTCCCTCCCATTTACATTTTACATTTCCAAGGCAAAAAAAGTTGCAGTTAAAAACTGAACTAAGGATTCTAAACCAAAATCTTTAATCAGGAGCACATTTTGTAGTATAATATGATTCCTTAGCAGTTAAAATTTAACATTTGTAAAAACAAATGGCACGCACTTGACAGGCAAATTACACATGGATTACCATTTGTTAAAATTTCATCACAGAAAATAGTTTAACTGTTGTGAATATGAGCCAAGATCAGCCTGACAAGTACTTTACATGAAAGATTAGCATATTCTCTTCCAGAGGTTTATGCTTAATTTAGATGCATCGACTTTTTGCCACCATTGCTGACCTTTATGTCTAATCAAAGTCCCTTTGAATCCAAATCCCCAACCTTTTATCTCTCCTGACAGCTTTTAATTTGAAGGCTTGTAATAAAGTCTATTAAAATTCAAAATGTATCAGTGTTTAAAGCTTGGTTCACTTTGCTGGATTTTCAGATATGAAACTTCAAATGGGCTGATTACAGAGAGTCCAAACGTTTAATTTTAAGCTTTACACCAGGCTAATAAAGCCCTTTGGAGGGGGAAATCAATCTAGATTTTTAGTTATAATGCACAAAGATTACATACATGGCATAACTATAAAAAAAATAATATCTATAAGTAACGTTGTACATAGATATTGGGTAAGTTAAGACTGCAGTTCCTTCTGCGATAGTCCTGTATCTGCGGTTAATTTTATATTGCCATTTCATCCAAGGCAGCCCCAGTTTCCATATGAGACAGTATGAATTCAGTGCAATGGCCTCCAAGTAAATAGCCAGTGCTGCTTCATCCAACCCTGTTTTGCAGGGTGATTCACCAAGGTGTCACATCCCACTGCGTGGCTTGCAGCCTGCCAGGCTACGTGGTGCCAATGCCAAGCAGCACCTCCATAGCTAAATCTCCCTTGAAGGAAAACAAAGCCTCTTCCTCTGGGTCACCTGTAACTGCCACTTCACAGAATAATACAGCAATCATCTTTTCCATCTAAATTAAGATAATTACTTTAAAAATAGTAAGGTAATTTGGAGCGAAATATTTCAAAAATACTGAAACTTGCAATTCAAAGGCCTTTTTCTTTTTTCTGCTTTTTTCAAAGCTCCTCCTATTCAAGTATGTTGTTTCTTCAGGTTGAATTTTTCTATTCTCTCAAAGTAGCTTGCACAAATCCAAACATTATAGATCTGATTATAACACATAATCCTACGGTTTCGTCAGGCAGGTCCTATAATCAGAGAAGGAGCTGTAGATATGAAAAGGGGATTAAAAAGTAGGCTAAAATAAGCTGATGTTACAAATTCTTTTAAAGAAGAAATCCATATCTGAAGTCTACAATGAAATGTAAACACAAGTGAGATTTCTTATCTTTGCATGCGTTTCAATTATAGAATTATGTAAAAAAACCCACTGTATACTGCTGTCTTTATAGAGCACAGTTTAGTCCCCAAGGGCTCAGAGATCCCTCCATACAGATCTCAGGGCAAGATAAGGACTTGATTTCCTTGTAATTCAGAGGGAAAAAAAAAAAAAACCAAACCCAAAACAAAACAAAAAAAGAAAACCAAAAAACAAACAATGAACATCTAGCTTTTGGGGTGAAAGGAGTTAAATCCAGTTGGTGGTCGGTCACAAGTGGTGTTCCCAAGGGATCAGTACTGGGGCCAGTTCTGGTTCATATCTTTATCAATGATCTGGCCAAGGGGATTGAGCGCACCCTCAGTACGTTTGCAGACGACACTAAGTTGGGTGGGAGCATTGATCTACTTAAGGAGAGGGATGGCTCTACAGAGGGATCTGGACAGGCTGGATTGATGGCCCGAGGACAACTCCATGAGGTTCAACAAGGCCAAGTGCCACGGTCCTGCACGTGGGTCACAACAATCCCATGCAGCGTTACAAGCTGGGGGAAGAGTGGCTGGAGAGCTGCCCGGCAGAAGAGGACCTGGGGGTGTTGGTCGACAGCTGGCTGAATATGAGCCAGCAGTGTGCCCAGGCGGCCAAGGAGGCCAACAGCATCCTGGCTTGTATCAGACATAGTGTGGCCAGCAGGACTAGGGAAGTGATCGTCCCCCTGTACTCGGCACTGGTGAGGCCCTGCCTCAAATATTGTGTTCAGTTTTGGGCCCCTCACTACAAGAAAGACATTGAGGTGCTGGAGCGAGTCCAAAGAAGAGCAACAAAGCTGGGGAGGGGTCTGGAGAACAAGTCTTACGAGGAACAGCTGAGGAAGCTGGGCTTGTTCAGCCTGGAGAAAAGGAGGCTGAGGGGAGACCTTATCACCCTCTACAGCTACCTGAAAGGAGGGTGTAGGGAGGTGGGGGTCAGTCTCTTCTCCCAAATAACAAGCGACAGGACAAGAGGAAATGGCCTCAAGTTGCACCAGGGGAGGTTTAGATTGGATATTAGGAAAAGTTTCTTCACTGAAAGGGTTGTCAAGCATTGGAACAGGCTGCCCAGGGAAGCGGTTGAGTCACCATCCCTGGAGGTATTTAAAAGACATGTAGATGTGGCACATGGTTTAGTGCTGGACTTGGCAGTGCTAGGTTAATGGTTGGGCTCAATGATCTTAAAGGTCTCTTCCAGCCTAAATGATTCTATGATTCTATTATTTTTAATATACACATAATTTAAAACTCTTGAATTTTTTACAGCACTATAGTTCCAAATGCAATATTCCTTAACTGCCACAGAGCACAATTGGATTTAAACCATGGCTTTTTCAATGATACTGTAGTTTAATCCCTTACAGCTGCTTTTAGTCTATTACAAAAAGGCAAAACTTCCCACATCTAATTAACTTATTCTCTAGTTCCAGCCCAGCAAATTATGCATCACCCTCATCTCATGCAAGTGAAATGCCAGATGACACAAGGAAATTCTGAAACATAGAATCTAAGACACCAGTTCCAAGGATGCACTGGAAAACCCAGAAAGGTTATTTGTAAAATTAGCCTAGTTAAACATACAAGAAGTGGAACGTCTGCACTCATTTCTTAGTACTGAAATCACTAGGAGGTTGCAGGTGCAAGTGTAACTATTATTTTCTCCTGTTGTTAATTTCACACAGTCCTCTTTATGACTTCCTACTTTCCAGAGGCTGATAACTGAAATAAGCTAAACATCTTCCATCACTTCAGCTGCTTTCAAAATACTGTCAGAAGCTTTCCAAACAGTGCCTCCAGACAGATGTTCTTCATGTCCCAGTGCCATTTGCTGGAACTCTAGTGGAGAACGTTGCAAATGTATTCAATGTCACCCCAAGTTCAGAACCAGCTGCGCTGTTTCGTCCTGAAACAGCTCTTGTATCATCCACGTAATTTAACAAGTACAAATTGGTTTGTATCACTTATATACTTGAAAGTAGCTTTGTTTTGGCCTCATTAAAGACTTATTTATACTCATAGTGAATATGTCATTAATCAAGAACCTATGCATTTTACCTGTACATCCTTAACCAACAACATGAAAATGAGAATCTCTCTGATCTTGAAACAAGCTTTAGTTTCTCTTACTCTAGAGTTTTGTTAAATAAAGTTTCTATTTTTAATAATTTTTCCTCATAATCCTCTCTTTTTTTACAGAGCTATTAAAACATTCTTTTCTTTTTCCTGTTATCAATAGTTGTACCTAGTGATGATAGATTGAAAGCTTCTCATATTTCAGTCTTTGATTAAAGTATTTTATTTTAAAGCAGGGAAAGATTTAAACATCATTTTACCTAGAGATAAATAAGCAAATAAATAAAAAGCTGAACTTCAAATTTCAAATAATTGTCCCTATAAAAAAAAAATAAATCGTCAAATATGATTACCCTCACCAAAGAAAAGAGCTTAACAATAAACAATGCATTTACAGGCTTAGATTCCATGGTGATAGAAAATCTCTCAAATCTAGCAGTAGTTTATATATCTAAAGAGATGTAAAATTCGTTAGATGTTAAAAAACAAAACAAACAAAAAAACCCCCAATTCTGCAGCTCTGGAGCAAGGCTTTGCAAGAGTTTATGATGATGTTCAAAATAACACGTACATAAGCTAAATATCTATGGCTGCCAAACACCGTTTGGGTTTTACAAATTACTAGCCAGACCATTTGACCTGAGTTTCCTGGGTTATTTGCAAGCACTTATGCAAAACTCTCAGTGCATTCTGTAGACAGAAAGAAGAAAAATGGAACAAGAAAACAAGACAAGTTGGACATCATCATCATTTTAGGAATACATCATTCCTTTGACACATTTGTCCGTGTTTTATCACTGCTTTTTTGTCAATGTTTGCACGTTAACATTACTAACAAAGCCCTACTCCTGAATCTCACTGTAATTTTATATCAGCTTGTATAATATCTGTTTACATAGATATATGTGCAAAACATTGCTGCATGATTTGCCAAATGGTCTTCGACTAGCAAGCTCTTCCTGTGTGGAGCCAAAGCAGCACTTCCAACAAGTGCTGCCTCAGCTGCGGGGTGAGGTGAGGTGCTAAAGTAGGGGGGTTTTCTTTGGGTTTGTTGTTTTTTTTTGTCCTCCTTTGCATGTATTTTGTATGCATTTGTCACATGATTTAGGAGACAGTTTATTTTCCAAAGTTGGAAGGCACGTAATTGCTCATTAGATCTAATTGCAGAGATTCAAGTTTTAAAGTTCATCTTTATGAAGAGAATGAAAAGTGGCCAGTATTGTCTCCTGGTTTCCTACACTGTTCAAAAAAAAAAATAGAAGGAATTTTGATTAAGTGTGACAAATGATTTCAAGAATAAACTTTATACCTTTCAGGCCAGAAAGGTGATGTTTCAGAAAACAACAAATAATAAGAGCAATCTTTAAAATAAAAAGTCTTTGGAGACCTCAGCTCCAGTTGTTATAACAGACAGACTGAATTTCCTTCCAGGGACCCATATTAAAATTTCTCCTTTTCACTGTTCTCTACAAAAAGGAAAAAAAAAAAAAAAAGTCTGACTTGCATACACTGCTCAGCCCTTACTTTAAAGGCAATTGGAAGAATTCCTTTCCAATTTTTTTTTCCAAATGTTCTTTAATATGGCTGTATGCAATTGTTAGTCAAGGGATAAGTTAATTTTCATAACAGCCCCACACAGAAGAAACAGTTATATTATTCCCGTTTTACGGATGAGGCACAACAAGCATCAGGTAAACACAGATCTGTTCATTTTAGATGCAGAAAATGTAGGACCTCATTTTACATAATAGTATTTTCTGTTGCAGCACTTTACATGCTCACAATGCACTAAAAGGTGTCAGTGCTCAGTATTTCTGTAAATCAGACCATGATTATTAAGTTGGAGAGCAAAAAAATGAAAAACAGTTGGTGACTATCTGTGAAACCCTTTTTTCCTTGTGTGACGTAAGAGCTTTGCGGCAGAGGCCAGGACATAACCAGTTCTCCAGCACAGCATTCAGTTGCCTTACATGAGACTTTCTTTTCCTCAGCCCTCTACATGACTCCCTTGACATTTTCGATCTTCTGTAACCAACAATTTGTGGGTAATACAGAGAAGATACACCTGTGAGATGTAAGCTATTCCACAGTAACCTTATCACAGCTATTCAGGCAGCTTTGCAAATATGTGTGTTAGTCATCTTGCCTCTGATCCCCAGAGTACCCACACTCTACCTCTTATGGAGAAAGGAAGACAGATCTCATCCTAGATTATTATCATTGTTTTGATATGGAAGGTACTTCAGTTCTCTAAAGGATACCAGAAATAACAAGTTCCTAAACGTACATGAAGTGACTCTTACGATTCTGAAAGTACCAAAACAAATCTCAAACACGTTTCAGAATAAAACTTAAAAGATCTGCAATATGCCACCAGTCTAAGCAAAAATGACATCAATATAATTATCCATACTTTAGGGAGATATTATCATTTTAGCTAATTAAGTCAAAATGTCAATGAAGACAAAGAAAATTGAACTATTTTATGCAAGATTTCCAGAATCTCAGGGGATAATTTCAAAAACTCAAATGCAATATCCAGTGGAATATTCAGCACGGTTAAGGACAGAATGTTTAATATTCAAAGTAGACAGATAATTTTCCATAAAAAGCTGGTTTATGTAAAAGACTAATCAAAATATTCATTTCCTGTTTGTAACTGAACTTGAGCCCGCACCATTTAAACTACAGAGCCATAAAGCACATCCAGTGGTTAAGCAGCAATAAAATACTTAATGAGCCAAATGATAATTTCTAATGCCACTGCTCCTGATTTGCAGTGGCAGGGGGTGGGGTGGGGATGGGACAGACCAAAACCAACCCAAAGCAAAAAAACCCCACCACAACTTGGATGCAATTCTCAGTTGAAGTATTGCTTCTCTGCCAGGAGAAAGAAGCTGTAGAGTTGTCTTATCTAGTTTACAGCGTATTCAGGAAGACTACAGGGACATACAACACTGCTCCCTTGCCTTTCTGGTGGGAGCCAGAGACAAGCTATAATCAGCTGGGTCAAACATTAGAAAATGATTCTTTGAATCTCCTATCTGTAGAGCTGAGATGTGAGACTGGCCCTAGTAATTCTAAAGCAGAATACAGAAATGCATACTACTTGATTCCCAAAAGCCATGACTCACTAACAGTGGTAGGTCTATCTATGGAGAATACCTATGTACTGGGGAAGGTTTTCCAGAAGCACTGCACTTGAAATAATGTTTCCTCGTTATGAGCAGTCAGATAACATCAAAGTAGTACCAGAACAAGAAGTGAACTTTTTCTTTTCTCAGTTTAGATCTCCATAATAAAAGGTTTAGAAGGCACCTAAAACCAGTTTCTATCTGCCACTCTTTAATTAACAGCAAAAAGCATATAAAAAAGCCCTGGGAACATACATGCAGGAGGCACAATGTACTATATCTGAGACACTATTAAAATAAAGAATACAAACCCTGATGAGATTTTCTATATATTGTAAGAGATGTCTTTTGACAGTATTGGAGACTATTTTAAAGAAAAGAGCTTTTCAGCTTTTCATTACTGGTTTGAGGTTTTGCCAACTCAAGAGTCTGTACCATCTCATTTTTGAAATAAGACTTGGAATGACCACTGGGAGTAAGGTCTGCTAAAAGAGCTAATTGTCCAATTTACCTCTAGAAGCCTTTCAGGAGACCAAAAAAAAAAAAAATAATATTAGTACTACATATTAAAACATCTCATTTGATTATCTCTACTCTGCAGATTTTTAAGGGGGGGATGCTGTCAACAAGTAACACAAGGACCTGGAGCAACAACCTAAAATTCTAAAAACCTTTGAAGTTTGCATTTCCAGAATAATCAAATCCCACTGGAAACCGAAATCAAGTTATTGGTTTGGTCTTCTTAAGCAAACCCTTTGTATAGGTCTTGAAAAGAAGTTTTATTTCTACCACATTAAAAAAACCAATACCTGATTATCTACCTAAGAGATTCCCTTGTGTTCCTGATTATGACAACTCCATGCCACAGGGCAGGGATGGATTAGTTCAGCATGAGCTAATTCCACAGTCATAACGGCTAAAGAGCACACTACAGACACCCATGGGAATTTACTGGTTCGGGTTGGTCTAAGCTAAGAGGTTATTGGCCTGTGTTTCATTACAACAGACAGTTATGCCAGAGGATATTTTTATGGAGAATTTGTGTTGATGGTTTTCCCAAGCTGATCATGAAGAAGAGGTCAAATTATTCTCCTTCAACATTTACACTGCATTTGTCGCCATCCAATTTTGGCTCACACACAAATATGAGGCTATTCTTTAGTGCAACCTCCAGGAACAAGAAAAGCTCTCTGTTCCTTTTGCATGAATCTGGAAATGAGAAAGGAAGTTTTCTCAGAGGATGTAGGTCATAACTACGTCCCGTACCATCTGGTCCTTGAAACCCAGTAAAGGAACTGAATATATTGCATTCCAGCAATTTCCATTGACAGACAGTCTCTCAAGGACTGTAACTAACTGGTGAAATTTAGAACAACTTCCAAACTTCTCTGAGCACCACAGAGCTACAGAAGTCTTATACTGTCTGTCTCAGTAGGAAACCATAACCATCTCCTTCATCTGCTTCACCTTTTACTGCAGCTAATCCATATGTATTTGCATTCAGAAACCATTCATACCTGAAACTCGACTATTTTTTCATGTAATCCTCTTAATCAGCGACAGAGCATTTATATATTTAATTCTAGACTACATTTAATGGTGGTTAATACTTTAATTAGCTATTTACACATGGTAAAAATTACAGAAGTAATTAAGGATATTCAGATTAATTAAAAGCATTAGGCAGTATTAAATGTGAGAGAACAGATTTTAATTAAATCTTTCAAGTATTTTTTTATAATCTCTTCTGTTGAGAAATAAACTATAGTAACACAATTATATCTGAATCAGATAGCTTTGCACTATCATCACCATAATGTTAAAAAAACCAGAAGCTAAAAGCAGTGCATGAACTTATTCTTTACTGTTTATTAAAAGTCCTATACATACAGATTAACTTTCTTTTCTCTCCGTCTATTTGTTTTACCAGTACAGATACAAAATGAGTGTTAGTAAACTGAATTGACTGAACTATTGTTTTAGCCTCACTGTAGCTTATTTCTAAATAAGCTCTTCTAAAACACTTGAGAGAAATACCTTTTAGCCTGTCTCAAAAATACTATTCAGCCAAAGATCCCTCCTTTTTCTACTTAAAACTAAGCATATAATCCAGAGGACTGTAGATACCCTGTGGATTCCAGCATCCCTGGTTCAGACACTCTTGAGGCAAATCATGCCATTGTGAATGTGTTACTGTGTGTATGTGTCCCAAGCTTCTCTTTATGGACGAGGCAGCACTGAGATGCAGCGTGCAGCACCTGAACTTTGCCAGCTGCGGTCTGGGGAACCTGGTGCTCTCCCGCCCAGCACAGACCTGCCAAGGCTGCCAGTCTTCCCCTACACTGAATCATCACTTGTGGGTTGAAAAAAATAAATCATATGAAGCCCATGAAAATGCTAAGGTGAAATATCAGTTTTGTGATTATGTACACACACAGTGTCCCAAAGCATGAAAACTGCTTAGTAATGGTGGACTGAAACATCCAGATAACCAAGAAGAAAAAGCAACAGGCTGAGACTTGGATCCCAGAGTAAGAAAAGACTTGCAGATACCAAAAAAACCCTGGCATCACGGTTGGCGAATGCCACCTCCACCAATGTCATTCCCCTGCAGTTTCCTTGGTTAAATTAGCAGCAATAAGATAGTATATAATACTATAAAGCAAGTATTGCAAGGTCATTTAGGTTGAGCAGTTTAGAATGTTGGAGCATAGAGAAAAGCAAATAGTGCAACTATTTACATTCAGACTATCAATGAGGTGCACGCTACTAAATCATATAGCTCTTTCAAAATATCATGGTAAAAGCTACAAGACTTAAATTCAGTGTTCCTGCTGTACATATGCAAGCCAGAGTAAGATATTTAAGTTCTTTTACTCACAAATGAATCATCCGCATGAGTGCTGGTGCAGTTTGTTCCATTCCCATATGTTCCAGAATACTATTTTGTCCTACTTTTGTGTGTATACAAAATTAGAATTGTAAGTTGCATCAATTTTAATCTTTAAATTGGTTTTATTTACAACCTCTAAAGTTCCTTGATTATTTCTAGTAACATTTGCATCAATGTTTGCTTAAATTATTCATGACATTTCAGTTATATCATTGGGTGCTTCAAAGTAAAACTCAAAGTAACTTTTCTTTCCTGAGAACAAAGATATACTTTCCTTGCTCTCAAGCAGAAATTCATAGGAAGATGAAAGAAATGCCAAGAATTGTTAATAAACAAATTTGTGGAGTAAATTATAAACAGAAATATGAAAATATTCCCAGTAGAAATAGAAAACCATCTCTAAAAATGCCTCCAAACACCAATTAAGTCTATCCAATTAGGATAATATTTGATTTATCTAGGTCAGGACTCAAGAAATGTTTTGCTGCCTAAGTAGCATCTGAATTACATGCCGCTCCCTGTGTGGGACGTGTGACTGGAGAAAGTTGTACTGCCATGAGCCAGACCCAGAGGAGGAAAAAGCCACTTGGAGACCCGCTGCGTGCTGAAGAGCGGCTGCTGGTGCCAGATGCAGCCTGTCCCCAACACATGAAGGGACGCTGCTTTGGGCTGTTGTGTTGCCCTCGTCCTCTCCAGCCTTGGGGCTCGGGCCTGAGGGATCAGGGCTGGGGGAGGCGGGGGGGAGCTGTCAAAGCATTAGGAAATGGGTCAAGTTCAGGGACTGCAACCTCTTTTGTGCCCCTGCTGTCTTCCTCACCACCCTATATAGATATGCTCTTTTCCTTCAATATATATAAAGGAAAAGAGACTATATAAAAGCACATAACAGCATTTGCATGCATTTCTGATTTTTTTTAAAGATGAGAAATTGGAATTGCAATTCTTCATCCTTAAACTGCAGGAAAATGTAAAGCAGGTTTCAGAACCCTGTAGATTTCATTCACCACAATCTGTATTTCATGTTCTGACATTGAGACAAACATTGTATTTATGCATCACAATGGAAGAAGAGCAAGACATTAAGAAACTTCTGATTCAAAAGCCGTCAATTAATACTCTAAATCAAAAGCTTTTCTTCTTTCAGTAAATACATATAATGAATATTTTTGGTTAATGTAGGCAATGATATTTATGAATGATATGCAACTTCACAGTAAATAAATAAACTATTCAATTTAACTTTATGAAATTGGCGGTAACATTTATTTCAGAGGGCTGAGGTGAATTATTCCTAAAAAAAAAACAACCAAAACCCAATCAAGGGGTTGCCCCAATATACCCCAATATAGACTTATTTTTGATAGTAATTTAACTTCCTCAGAAGGTTTCCTCAAGCACACAATTAAACATATTTATGTTTTCACAACACATTTATGATTTCACACCAAATCATGTGAAATGTGAAGTTTCATATGGCTTTGAATCACAACCAAGTGGAAGTCTGTAAAAGGCTGCCAATATTTGCCTGAAACACCACATTGTGACAATAGCAGTTGATACCAATATGCAAGTGGTAAACAGGTCACAACCACTTACTGAAATAGGTGCTTTCTTATTTCACCAGGAGAAAATAGAAAAACGTGGTTAAAAAAAAAAGTTTGGACTGAGCAGCCTTGCAGCCTTTCTTGAAGAATGATTTCATTGAAGGGTAGAAAAAAAGGCTGTGCTAAACTATAGTTCCCTTATCATTAGCTTTTGCATTAGACAGCTAAGCAGAAGCAGTTTAAAATTAAAATTCTGATTTAAAAATAACACTGATTGCTTTCAGGCTGCCTCATACCCCTTCTTTCTCTGGTATTTGGTCGCCCTAAGAGGTGGTGTCTCAAACATGGATCAGAAGTGAAGGATAAACCAAGGGACTGTTGGCATGACCCAAGCACCAGCTGTATAGGACGTGGTGGACACAAGGAATGCTAACTACAGCTCTGATAAGAGACCCCTAGTACCAGGCCCAAACTAATTTCTTCGGTTCAGCCAAAGACTTCAGCAGTTCTGCAAGAGGAGAGTTTAAGGGAAGAGAAGGCAATACAGACATGTTTACAGTAAGACATTTTTGCTTTTCCAATTCTCGCTTGCCATCTTTAAACTCACCAAGGGAAGAGAAGAATCATGATAGAGGGAGTATTATTTTTAGTAATATTTCCATTAGCCAAAGCGTCGATGATGTTGTCATCTACCACATTGACAAGAGCGGGTGAAAGCCTTAGAAATAAAATTCATATTTTAAAATCTACAAATATTTACTTTCTTTATGGCAATGGAAACAAGGAAGGGATGCAATGAAAACATATGTTAAGTTGTTAAAACTGTTCAGGCTTAAAGAGATATTGAATCTTGGCAGGCGCACATAGATTTATTTTTTTTTTTTAAGATAACTATTATTCTATGCTAAGGATCTTGAAGAAATGGTCTGAAAAAAAGTGAGACATCTGCTAGGCATTATCTGAATAGAAATAAATGACTAATGATGTAAAGCTAAGGCAACAGATGGTCTACACTTCACAAGCTAGCCTGAGACATGGCATGAGCTCAAGTGGTTCTTCAGGCCTAGATTGGTAGAATGGCACAGTAGGAAGATATTTGCATATTCTTGAAATGTTTTGGTAATATTTTCCTTATAAGTCTCTTGCATTTTCTTATAGTAGTGTCTATCATCCTAACGCTTTTATTTGATCCCAATATAATTAGAAAATGCCATAGAAATATTAAAATATTATTTCTTTTCCAAAGGAAACGGGTAAGATGGGGAACAAATTTAGTTCTTAAACTACACATCTTGGGAGTGAAAATGTCTTATATAGGCGAACTAGCAAATCAGAATGTGTAAGGGGGAAAAATAAAGTTTGGACTTTAAAGTGTGGAGAGCAGGAGAATTTTAAAAAGCAGCGTATTAACATTTCTTTCTTAAGATGCTGTTCAAGGATACTGTTCCAATCTTAAAGATCAGTAAATTAAAATTTACTTGAATAAGCATGCTCTTGTAGCTACATTAGAGACTTACTCACAAGGTGACATATAACTTCAGAGATGAAAACTGCCAGCCTAGTTAAATTTTATTAAGGCAGTCACATTCTTTAGATACGATCACACTGTAAGCATTGCCAATTAAAATTGGATCATTTGACCTTCATAGGGGAAAAAAACTCCTGCATCCAGCTAAAAAAAAAAATTAAAAAATTATTAAGATATCTACACACAGAAGGAAGACAAAGGTTTATTTCTACTTCATAGTTCAAATATTCTTTGTGGACTTCAAGATCTTGAACCAAACTTAAAAATAGTCGGGAAGGTCAGATAAAACAATTAATGGGAAGAGAAGCACTACCTTGTCTAAAAATGAAGATTTTTCTCATAGCCTGCAAATAAGTCAAGAGTTGAGGTTCAATTTTCACCAACAAAAAGATAAAATTTATCCACATTAGTATTTGGACGTCATGTTTGTTTTCCAGTTTTAGCTTTTACAGCAAATTGTGCTTGCAAATAGTACTGCACGGCAATCACAAGAGCAGTCCCCAAGAAATACACTTTTTATTTCAGATCTTTTGTTCCTGAACTCTGTCTTGCATGAAAAGGACACAACACTTGCAAGAGAAAATTCTGCAAACACTTAGTTGTCATAATTTCAGAGATATAACTAAACAACATCTTGTAACAACTTTTTATGACAAAGAGCTACGTTAAGTAGAATATTACTCTGGAAACACGCAGGGCTGACTGTTAGCACTGTTTCTTGGTACATGGGTGGACTAGAGACCTCACAGTCACCCATACTGAATAAGCTTTAGTGACATATATTGAATGACTAGTTCTTCTCTTTCTCTCTGTAATGTTTTAGTATCTATCTTCTTTCTGCTGCACTAAAAGGACTTTATTATATAAAGCTGAGAAACTATTTCCTTTGTTGTCAAGATAAATATTGACCAAATCGGCAAAATAAAAGCCTTGGGTTTTCAGACATATCAATTTGACTGTAGTTGCACTGTATTAGGCACTGTATGAACATATATATTAGGGTGCATCTTCTTTTCATATATTCACAAAATAACTCACTAGGCATTTGACACAATCTGTACTAATAACATCAATATTTCAGCTATTCAGGATGCTTCCTAAAGAAAAAGTAGGGTACTGAACAGCAGCAGCAAGTGACCTTTGATATGCACGTGTATGCATTTATATACTACTAGCTATTGAGGCAAGAAAGCTAATCGCACATCAAAAGCATTCCCAAACAGATCTGGGGAAAAAAACCCCAAACCAAACCAACCTCTTAGTTCTTCACTGCACCCTTTCTCCAGTTACAAATAAATAAATAAATAGAACACAGCAGTGAGTGAGTTAATGGCCATTTATCTGAAACAAGGAAGAAGGGGGGGGGAAAAAGTAAAAGAAAAAAAATAGACTTTTTTTTTCTCCCCCTCTCATGATTCACATTCTTGGCTTTACAAACTTGGCTCTGCTTCTCATGACATATGATGCAGCTGTAAATAGCAGTCCTTGTTATCAGGACAGGTCTATATCAGCTCTATTTAACAAAGCAAGAGTTGTGGTTATTTTCTGTCTCTCTGATTTGTACATTTTCTTCCTCCCTGGAGAGCTCTTAGGTGTGATGCTTTCTTTACCTGGAATCACTCCAGAGCAGTCGCCTACCATTTGTTCAGCGTCTGATTTTGAGCTGGCCCCAAGGTGGTTAGGTGGTAGGACTAAGAAGTACCACCAAGCTCCAATAACTCCACTCTAATTAATTAGGGACTTTGGGGCACAATAGGGATGCTTTATTTTTAACATTTTTATTGAAACATCTGCCCTCTCAGATAGTTGTCTTATAGGAAATCCTGGGCTAACTATACTCTTTCAGCTGCCAGAACTGACATTTCAGCTTCTCTCTACTCTGCAAAGTGAATATCTCATTAGGGACTGTTAAGGGTCTGTTCATGTGCCACAGTTTTGAGGGAATTTTTACTGCACTTCCTGTGATAAAACATTTGACAGTGCTAAGGCACACTGAAGTTATGATTCAAATAAGGATGTTCATCGAAATTGCTAGAATCCTTAAAAAGCAGCTTGTGAATATGGTGAAAAAGTGAGATATATGAAAAATAAAGCAAGGGTGAGTGAATCGTAAGTGATGAAAGCTCAGAGGGATGCAGCTCCCCAGGTAGTGGTAGCCTATGTTATGCGCCTTTATTCTTCAGGTAAATAAATAACTATGGCCTCATTGATTTACTGTCACAAAGGCATTATCTTTGACTACATGATAACATACAGTGAAGAAAAAAATCTACTATTTCCAGAAAGAAAAACAAAGGCTGGTACTAAAGCGTCTGAAAGAGGTAAAGACTGAAAGTCTTCTGGAAACCCTTAAGTGCTGCTCTTATGCCCTTACCTGCCTCATACACAGTGTAAAAAAAAAAAAAAAAAAAAAAAAAAAAAAAAAAAAAAAAAAAAGAGAGAGAGAGAACTATGTTGTGCTAAAGTTAATTGTGGTTTTGTTTTTTTTTTTAAATCTTTGGCATAGAATAAAGCTAGAAACAAAAGCAAAACCTGCACAGTTGTTGCTGCCTTGGTAGTAGAAATGTCACCACAAAATGCTCTTTCGAGCCCCTCGTTTGTACCCCTAAGTGTGACGTGACACAGTCTTTGCTGGTGTTGCTACAGACCCCGCTCCTCAGCCATTTCTTGCACCCTCCTGTCAAAAGCCTTTTACTCAAAGACTCTTTCTAAATAAAGAACTCCTCTATTGGTCTGGACAAAGGTCCCTTTCAGTCCCTGGTAGGATACGCTTTAGATGCTGACACGCTTTTTCCTGCACCTGGAAGGTTTTATTCCTGCTGCTTCTTTTGCTTTCAACTCTTTCGCGACAGCAGCTTCCCCAAACAGAAGTCACAGGGCACTGATACGATTTTGCTCTCTTCACAACATTCATAATACAAGGACAATACTTGGATACAGCTAACTTCTCAAAATTCATGTCTAAATGCCTGTGTTACAAAAAACTGCTTCTGTTCCCATAAGGACCAGACTTGCCATGGCTACCAGGTCAGAAAGCCCCTTGCAGGTTTCTCACTCACTGTCCAGAGAGGACGACTCAGGTTCTGCAGACAACTTTTCCAGAAGTATTGATGCTTCTTAACCAACAAATGCCTCCGCCATTTGTCTTTAAGCCATCATGTCAAAAGCATTTGGGCTGTACTGATGGAGTCACTGTACTTCTATGTCTTTGGATTTAATGGGTAACTTGCACTATTTCCACTGTCACATGACACACTGTCCTGGTCCAAAGATGTCTTCCACAACCCACCTTATTGTGGCAAAGTATTACACAGAGATTTTCTGCTTACAAAATAAATGTGGTATTTAATTTAAAAAAAAAAAAAAAAAAAACCAAAAAAACCCCAAAACACAACCCCTTGCATAACAAGAAATGAAAACCAAATAGCATTAATAACTTGGTTGATGGTTTGTCCCTGTCTGTTCTTACCATAATACAATGCAGTAAATGAAAATTTGATGGAAAAACAAAGTACCGAGCCTTAGAAACACTCATTGTTACAAACAGCTATAGCTTAGAAACGACAGCATCCCTATTAACAGCCCATCTATTTAATCCTCAGACTTTTTCTACACACACCATTTGATAAAGTTTGACAACGCAGAATTCAACTGCACAACTGCATGTAATGAGAGCAGGCTGTAACATCGCACTATCTTCCTCGAGGCTAATCACTTTATAATAAGTTTAGTGAAAAGTACCTATGCAATAAGTTGTAGTTGACAGCTGCCCAAGGGAACCTCTAAGTGCTAAAAATTAGCTGCTGAGGGATGTTGAATCTCATCTTTTTGAAGACAGAAAACAGGTTTCTTTCTAAACTGCACGTAGTTTAAAGTAGACATAAATCAAACAGATAGTAAAAAATCTGTTTTGCTATGGGCTTTATCCTGTTTTTATTCTTTCACTCTTAAGAGGTAAGAGATACTTTAAAAAGAGAGTAAGATTAGTCATCCTGCTAGAGGATCCAATTATACTAATTTGTGACACTATAATACTTGGGATTCAAAAAAAGATTTGCTTTTGAATCAACTTGCCTTCGTGAGCTACAGAACCTAAAGAACTCTACTCCCTTCTCTGAGGACAGAAACTCAGAGGACAAAATTCCTCCCAATCAGATAAGAGTGGAATTATGACTTTTTTTTTTTTTTTTTTTTTTTTTTTTACAAACCCACTAATTCTTAATAAAAATATTGCTTTTGCTACTGCAACCACTGTAATGATGCAGACTGCACCTATCTTTGCTAACATCTTTTCAGGGTGTTATGATAACTGTTTTTATAAGAGCTACTAGGGAAATGTACAGAACTTACAATATCTGTTCTAGAAATTTGACTGATACATTTTAGGGATATTAAATCAATCATTTTACAGACTAACCCAACATTCCTTAATGGAAAAAGCCATAGGAAACTTATTCATTGGCTGTTAGAACTTCTAGGTGAAATACTGTACGTAATTCCATCCCAGCGTTCATGGAAAAAATGCATTCGTCAGCTATGTGAGATTAGCATCCCCTAATACATTATCAGTATGCATAACACCTGTTAATTACGTCTACTTAAGAACTAACAGTCATCTATTTCAATTTACCACAAAATGCACAAATATATATAATTTAACAAACTCAGATAGCCAGCTGCTTGGGTATCAATTGACAAATATGGGCAATATAATATAAATCTAGAAAACAGTGTAACCGCATCGAAAATAATCATTCCAAGCACTCTACAAACTGGTAAAAAACTTCTATGCTTTGACATACCGTAATTATACCCGACACAACTATATAGTTAACTGTGATGCAAATTTGCATACCTACCTATATTCATAAAATACAACATACCTGCTTATTAGATTTTCCTCCAGGCAACCCTTTTATCTAAACATCTATGAAATATAAACCCACAATTATTAGAACAATTTCTTCTTCTATAGTGTAGTAGAATGTTCAAGTGGTAAGGAAAAATACTTCTGTTTTGCACAAAGAAAATTATACTCTAAAATTCTGGAGAATGTGACAAATAACTCAACATGAATTTCAATACTTATGAATGAATGACTTGGAATTAATTCATGTTAAGTTTTTTGTCATCAAACCCTGCCAAGACAGAAAAACCCCCACGATTTAAGAGTTTACTCCATTAATTTCTCTCTTTTTCTTTATTTATGGTTTCCAATGAGATCTGATGATGTATTTTCAGAAGTGCGGGAAATCTTTAAAGAAGTCTGACAACAGCTTAGTTTTCCAGACCCAGAGTATTCAAGATAAGCCTCAAATATGAAATACTGTCTGCTTATCTGAATTGGAATCCACATGCAAACTATTTCAAGTGAGTCATTATATCTAGTGGCCCTTAGGTTGCTTTAGTAATCGGCAACACAGACTTCATTTGGAGATGGGATGAAGTTCATAATTCAATTACAAGCATGACTGCCTAATCCACTGAATAAAATGGACATAAAAGGTAAAACAAACAGAATTCCCACCCTAGTTTAATGAGATTCTTTGGCATAAAAGAGGTAAATTTAGTCAGTTCACTCACAAATAGGTACTGAAAATGTAGATATTTATCACTTACGTCCAAATTTAATTGTAGCATAAATTCAATTTAAACAGAGTGCACTGAGTTACAACTATGTTGTAGAACTGAAAACATGACTCATCCGTGCTTAATAGTTAACGTTAGTATGGGAAGAAGAATCATATTTGAATAATGACTACTATTTGAACTCATGAGTATGCTAGATAGAATTCTGCCATCAGACAGAGTAGTATTAAAATTGCAAAAACACTTCCTACATTGTTACAAATTAAAGCAATAATTGTTGGTCTATTTTCCAGGAAACATCGATGGCTAGAATTGATGCTGCAATTAATATCTACCAAGATGTACAATGTTGATTAAATTAGTGTAAATTAAATCTCAGAAAGATAATAGCGATTAATTTAACACTAGAACATCTAAGGGTAAAAAGTAAGAAATAAACAACAGTAAAACTAGTTTAATTTAGTAATGCAGGAAGAAAATCTAATGACTATATGAAAACTGCTGTGATCTCATGGCAGATATAATTAAAACAATTAAATTTCTATTAAGTATTTTCAGATTCAGTTCAACATGCTTGGTAAATGTTTTACAAGATCCCCAAACTTCAGTCTGAGGAAGGCAAGAACATATACTCACAGCAAAAACTGACTACTTTAAGATCCTGCAAATTGTTGAAGTCTAACAGCAACAGCACGACACAGATCATGGCTTATGCCCCTTTATTCAAGAAAATATTTGTTTCTGATCTATTGAAACAGGACACGGTGTGGAATACACACAAACATGGAGACTATCAAATAGTCTGTTGTCTCTGACAGTATTCTCATAAACGGTTTCAAAGCACAGTAACTCTGTCTTCACAGAAAAACTTTGCAAAGAGAAGAACTGGCCCAAACCTTTGTATCAAAGGCCTCTCATTTATTGTTGATACGTGCGTTTAGCTAAATTGCTGCTGTTCAGCACAATTATGCTTTACATTATTGATGAGAAGTAAAACATTCCTACCAGCAGCATGAGACTTGTAGCTATCTGGGCCCAGCTGTCCCCCTTGTAAAGCTCCTCCAGGTGCTCTGTACTATCCCCTTTACTCTCGGTTCCCAGACTGACTTTTCTTGGTCCTATACATCTTCTAGACTCAGTACCTTAGAAATATAACTCCTTTTCCTAGGTTGCACCCTCAGCAGACTGAAAGACCCAAGTTTGCTCTATTTCTTTTATCCTTCTCACAGCTTTATCAGAAAATTACTTTTGTAAAACAGGCTATTCAAAGCATATCTGTGGTCCTTGACCTGACAGGTATAAATCTCTCTGACACAGGGAAAAACCAGTCCCTACCTTACTGCTTTGGAGAAAGCAATTGTTCTCCTTAGGGTATTAGCTCGCATTCTTAACTACATCATTAAATGAGTGAGAAGGGGTACCAGTTAGACAAAACGACTTTTGCTTATTGAAAGCATTACCACAAACCTGTATCATGTACTCTCACAAAGAACAAAGACAACCAAACAACTACATCACAGTCTACATTTCAGTTTCTTACACAGCCACCGATACCATTATTTACTTTACAGTCTGCATATATACTTAGACTGAAATGGCTCTAAACAAAAGCAGTTTATTTGTCACAGGCTTGGAAGTAAGACAGATACCTAAATATTCAAAAAGATTTTAGAAAAGTAGATCTTTCAGGAGATACACAGGAATTTCCAGAAAATGCATACACTTTTTACAAGGAAAACATTTCTATAACCTGTACTAAGAGGGAAACTAACCATGGAATGGGAAAAGAAAAATAACCAAAAAAACCACAACTAGTTAGGCTTTCTACTGTGATGAAATGTCTTCCAACACTTAACAGTATTTTCTGCACAAGCTAAAAAATTTGAAGGTATACGTTTGTAACTAAATGAATTGCATGCGTTTAGAGGAATATGCACCATTAACCAGTCAGGGGAACTAGAAACCTAACATGATATTAGAATACCAGCAATCATCACTCACTCCGACACCAGCTACGGTTTTGGGGAGCGTATCTGTTGTTCTTGACATACAGGGATGCAAAGTATGCTTTTCAGCCCGTTGCAAGAACATTACAAAGGTCTGCTTATACTATCACCATGGTAAATGAAGTTTTTCTTTACTGCAGCTGTTTCTGCTTCATTGGTATATAAACATAGGCTCTTCAATAAATTTTAGTTTTGCTCCAGTCAAGAAAAATGCCCTTTGAGGACAGTAGATATAACAAAATTGGAAAACAAAAAAATCAAAAAAGACCATGGTTAGTAGGGAGAAGAGGAAAAAAAAAAAAAAAGTAGTGCATTCTCCCATTACTGTCTGCAACTGAAAGAGACTGTTTGAACATGACTGCTTTACGTGACAGAATAGTTAAATTTATTAACTAGTAAATACAAAACGCCTAAAAGGTGAATTCTTCAAAGAATGTTTTCCTGGTGTCTGTCACTAAGCAAATACAATCTATAAATTCCTCCAAGCTTAAATGGCAGCGACAAACCCCACTGTTATAATTACAAGCCAAAGATATTAAAACACACTATCCACTTCATGAATAAATACATATGGAAATTATCACACTTGTAGTTGCTACTGGTACAGCTGCTCCCAGGGGTGAGATAATAACTTGGAAGAAACAGAAACTTGCACTCTCAGCAAAAATGGAAAAGTTTATGCACCAAAAATCAGTCACATAGTCACATATCTTTTTACTGGCAAGCAGTGAACAAACAGGTCAACATGCTTTGGCACCTAACCACCTCCCTCGGGACCCAGTGAGCAAGGCATCAGTGGCAATGTAACCTCTTTTTTGCAATGGTGTGCTAACTTTGGCATACAGCTAAAACATTGCAAGCATTCATATGTTAAAAGGTCAAGAGAAGAACTGTTTTTATATGAGGCCATTTCTGCATTGCATCAAGTTCCCTTTAAAAGAGGCTATAAAGACAGTGATTTCCTAATTTGAGGATGCTCCTGGAGTGCAGGGTCTTTGGGAGGTAAAGTGCCAATATGTCCAGCTCTATACTGCAATGCTTGAAAAGTCTGCAAAATAAAAAGTATACTCAAGGAGATACTGGCATAACAGAAGTTCTCAGGGCTTCTATTTGCGGTAAAAAGATGATATAATTCAACTTAGATTTTTGTGAAGCTGGTTTATTAGATATCTACATACAAATACTTGATTCCTTTTTGACATCCTATAATCAAAATGCCCTCTGTTGGTGTGTGAATGAGAAACAGTCTACAGATCTTTTCACCTACTATTTATAGGTTATAATGACTTTTAATATAGAAAATCTCCATCTTTAAAGCAGTGTAGTTCACAGGCACATGCGAGTTCTGATGTGTTCACCTCAAATAAGTACAAAAATGACAATATGAATTCATTGTTACATACAATTTCTCAGAGGACAGACAAATCAATTGGAATTCACTTTCATAGCAAAAATAAAGGAGGAAAATTACACGAGCTCAAGTCCTGTTACTGTACCACTGAAACTGAAATTTAATTCCTTTTCCAATACCTTGCCAAAAGAGACCTCAACCTCATGATGTAAAATCCTTATTGAGATTATGTTCCCAATGCCTGAACTGACATGATTTACCCAAGTTAACCATCCTGTTATGCTAGAAAGCTGTTCTGTTATCAAAACACTTATTTTAATCCAAGCAAGGAGACACTTTGTTACTGAAGAAAGACTATTTTTTAATGTCTAAAATGCTTATATCACACTGCTTTGTTGAGTTATGAAAAAAACCTCTTCTCCACTGTCCTCCTTCCTGATGCCTACTTACTCAACACTAAATATACTTGTTTGTTCAGCACATTCACAAAAATTAAAAACAAGTTTTCTTTTGTGCCCTTTCTTCATTGCTCTAAGCTCTGTGTTAAAAACCAAGGTGTTAAAAACAAACGCAACAATTACTCTTTTCTTGGTCTTGTCTCTCTTCCCAGACACAAAACACACTCATTAATGAACTGAAGTATTAATTAAACATAAAATAGTAGCCTTCCTTTGCCCTCCAGCTCCAGGAGATGCAGAGATTTCATCTCACCTTCCTCAGCCACAAAAACATCTCTCTACAAGGTGTTTACACCCAGCCTTTCCTAGAGCTGCCTTTTCCACGAGGCCCAACTGCTCCTTTCCATCACCTTTCTCTAGAGTTGGGAGTGAGTAGAAACTCTGCTTTATTTAATTATTGAATGAAGCGAGAACATTGGCCACGTTTTGCAAATGGGGAATAATTTATTTAACAACATTTAATGCTCCTTGCAAATGCAGAATCAAAACAGAAAAACTGGTTATTGCAACATAAATAACAAGACTAGTTTCATGATCCTTCCAAAACAAACAAATGAAAGTACCCCAAAACTGTTTCAGAGATATTTGATAACAGTATTGGCACTTGAATCCTCTGCTTCAAAGAGGGTTAAAAACTATTATTTCAATTTAAGACAACCCCTAGTTTAAAGTACTCAATAGAAGAAAAGATGTATTTGTGTAGCACTGTTTAAAATAGAAACGTTTACATCTGAGATTTAGAAAATCAGAAGAAATAGACATCTCAAAATGCAAACGGTCAAAAAATACCAATCTACAAACATATTTGTGCCTACATATATTTTTGCTTCATATGTCCTTACAAAAAGGAGGACTGAAAGGCAGATTTATAAAACATACTTACGAGTGCTAAAAATGGAAATCAGTTTTTAGAATTTGGAGTTAAATTTACCTGGACAAATAAAATATTATTACTTTATGAAGAGATAACAAATGAAGCAGAATTCTAGACCTCTGTTTCACACCTGTTTTAATGTAAAATTTCATAGACAGTATTAGTGACACTGGCAAATGTTACTATTATTTTACTATTATTACAATTCTTTTACAATATTTCAGAAGTGAATTTGAAGATTATCCTAGCTGCTTTGTTATCAATTAGAATTGGTTTAGGATGATTCAGTAATTCTTGTGGCATGTAAACTATCTGCTTACATGCCAAACCATTGCTTGTGCTAGTTACTTGTATTCCATAAAACTGTTGGACTCTGGAGCTGTACAAAAAGTAGCATAATTCATCCAGCATGCACTCCAGCCTCACATTACATGTTTCAGCACCATGATTACACCCCAGCTTGGCTCTTCCTCCTTACTCACAAGAAATCAAACCTGCTCTCAAAGCCATCCAGTCCATCTGACAGGGCTGCTCCTTTTTTGCCGCGGGTCAGTGTCAGAGTGACAGCAAGACCGAGTAAGGTGCATCAGTGCCTAGAAATCATCTCGCAGGCTGGAAATGTCAAGCATTCACCAACGTATAGTCATGGAGTAATAATGGTTTATTGGAGTAACAACTAAAATAATTGAACTCTGCCTTAATACATCTCAAACATAAGAGCGTACAGAGGCTATAATGGATTATTCTAACTTCTAAAAGATAAAGACAGTCAGGCAAATGCACTCTGAACACACAAGAAAGGGCAATTCTAGTATTCACAGGGGGTTTTTTTGACGCTTACTGATTGTATTTCTTATGTTTTAGCAGTTTATCAACCACTTCTGAATCACCCTGTATCTAAATTATACCATCAGGAAAAAAATGCTTGAAAAATCACTGGCTGACAACAAACTATAACCTCTTCCGCTTTACCCAGTAACAGATTTAACCGGTCATTAAAGTTTATCCCCAAAGCCACAGATTTGTAGGAAAGGCTGCTTGCATCTCAACTATTTTATCATTATTTCTTCCTTGATTATAAGCATGCATGTTTTGCTATACTTTCCATACTATAAAGAAATTCCACTGTGCAACTTAAGGTACCTTTATGTTTGTTATGCATTTGTTTGAAACAATATCCCCATAACAATAAAAAAAAAATAATGCTGTTAAGGCCTTAGTAAATGCATCCGTTCTAAGTGACAATGAGCTTTTAATAGTGTTTATTTCCACTATTCCAAATGAGTTAACAGCTACAAGAAAGTTAGCTAGAACCAGTTTTAACTTAGAGCTGTAGCAAAAATGGAAGTTAATATAGAAGAAAAATAGTAAAAAAAACCAAACCCAAAACCAAACCAACACCACCATGGAAGGAAGATGCTGTTTTCACAAACATGCAGTTTCTATTGACCTTAAACGGATTTTTAAAAGACTGTCCCTTACCCTTTAAATTGATTAGCGGTCATTTGCAAAACAGGTCAATATAACATTCATCTTGAGTTATGTTCCTAATGTAGCCCTTGCTTGTAAAAAAGTATTGAGGGATTTTTTTAAAATTCCATTATCTATTTTATTTATGAAACTGGTGGCCTCTGAAATGACACAGTAGATAGTGTCCATCTATTTACAGCAATGACAGGTGGAAACAATTAAACTTGAAGGAATTTACTTAAATTCTAGATAGTTACTGTGCATTTATTGAGAAGAATTTAATTGGAGCTCGAAGAACTGGTGGGATTTTATACTGCTGATCTCAAATTTTCAAATTCATATTAGTTAATGTGTTTATGAAATTATGCATCTTGTAGATAAATACCTAATTAAAGATCCTATAGAAAAATCTTATTGCTATTACTTCTGCCAAAAACAGGGTAACGAAGACCTGAATGAAACTTCACATATCATCAAACTGTCCGTATTACCATACAATCCTTTGACTTTGTTGAGTGGGAAAAAAATCGTGTAGCAGACTGCTGAAGTAAATAAGACTTGCTTGATTATGTGCTTTGTAGAAAGCATCCGTGGGATAGTTAAGGTTTGCGTCAGATTTTTGTCGCTCCGGTGACAAATCAAAGCTTTGATTTTGTATAGCTCTGTGGAAGAAGTTAAATCGCATTTCAATTACGCAGTCTAAAATTCACTCCTGTTCAGAGGATCAGCACAGGGTCTAAGAAACGTTCACGTCCTTATTTTGCAAATGATACAGTTTAGGTAGTTTCCTCTATCCGTATCCACTGAAATACAAAATCAATCTCTCATGTACTATACGTGCAGGACAGCTGAAGAATCTGGTCACATAATCTCACAAAATGTACTTTGAGACACCAGATTTCCGCACTAATTTTGATTCTCCCTGTTAGAAGAGGCTTAATACCAAGAATTAAGAAACCAATTATACATAGAATGCACCAACATTTAATCTTAAAATCATTTATATTAATGTGCGATACCTTTATTCATGTTAAGGAAAACAGTACTTTGTATTTATGCTGTTTCAAATAATATTACTTAAGAAAATACTACCCCATGTCAGGCTGTTACAACAAATCACTCTTACAATATCAACAGCAATGCAGTTTTCAAACAGAAGCATACCTAAAGATTTTATCCAAAACCAACATTCTGCAACTTTTTGTTCATCAATACGAATAACAGAGGTTCCACTTTCAATATAACTGGAGATTAGAAACATAGTATTTGTAAGCATGCACTGTATATATCTGTTTGTCTACAACGACCTATACAAATCTGAGGCAATCCACTTATAAACTACTGTCAAATTCTATCTTTTGTATTTATTTCAGTGAGTTAAAACTCTCGAGATGGTATGTTTTACTTCTGTCAGACACACTTAAAATGAAAACTTTTTCTGAAAAATTTCGTTTCTTTCATGAGGATATTTTCACTGATCCAGACTATAAAAAAATGTGTTTAAGTATAGTACTGCATTAAAAGCTTTCACAGAAGTTAGAAAATAAGGATCCTATTTCCACCCCTTTACTGATGCCCGCTTTAAAAAGAGACAGTGCAAACAAAACGATAAGGAAGAGGTTCATTTATCTTTAGTAGGATTCAAAACGCAATAAAGTATTAACCGTGTTTCTGTTTTAAAAATTCAAAGGGATGCAATGGATAGATATCCTCTGGGCTGTGACAATGTCACAGGAGCTGAAAATCTGAGGAAATGACTAGAATTTCCAGTATAACTTTGGACGGCTTCCATGTCAACACAGAATGATTAAGTAATAATCTCTCTTTTTGGTCCTCTTAAGAGCAAAGCATTTTACGGTTCCTGAAACAAGTCCCTTTGCTCTTAGGAAAATTGGTGCAATAACAACGTAACCCCAAAGTACATAACAAATATCTTATTTAGGTCAAAAAGTCTAATTATTTCCCAATACAAAGATTTGTCTTCTAAAGAATTCATCAGAAAGAACTTGTCTTTCCATGATGGAGTTCTGTCACCTCAAAGCACTCTCTTGTTGAAAATATTAAGATGAAGGTACACAAATTCTATTTCTAAATTTAAGCGTTTACTTCAGGTTTTGCAACACTCAAAACCTGGGTGTTCAGGTCCCAGCTTCTACTACTGTAAGGTTTTTTTCATATTCCTTAACGAGTCTCTCTTAAATGAAAAGCAAAACAACCTTCTTAACTAACCTATGTATCCTACATTTAGGATTTAAATGGAACCATGTAAATGAAATACAGAGACAGGCTGAATCTGTATCTGGAAAGATGAAACCTGTTATCTTGCTACGTATCCTCTCTCGAAATAGTTGAGGAGACTAACAATTCACTGAGCACAAAAAAATCATCTATTGTCTTTCATACCTGGACAGTGGTAGCAGCAACCAACCTGGTCTGTGGTACCAACATCATCTATTATGCCCCATATTTTCTGCAGTTTAAGACTTGCCTTAATTTTCCATCACTAATTTCCCAGCAGGGCTTAATTTAATCCATTAAAACCCTACTTCGGGCATTCTTGTTACCTGTTTTGTACAACAGAAAATGTTTAGCTCAAGAATGATGCTGCTGAATGCTGGACTGAAATTATAGAAATCCAAATGTAATTCTTGATGTTTTATTACTGTTAGCCAATATAGCAAAATGTGGCAAAAAACCAGATAGTATCAAGAGAAGCAATTTCTGCAGCTCAGACTTGCACCAGTCACCACCATTGCCATACAGACGAGCTCTGCCGTACAGAGAAAAACGGTTTCCCAGAGACCATCGCTGACACGTCCTTTGCTCTGAGCTTTTCAATCTGACTGCATCTTCATAAAGTGTGGCGTTTATGAGGAAATACCACCTCCTGCCTCCCCATCAGCCCCTTCTGCTAGCCACTGTGACAACACAAGCTAGTTCAATGTGCGTCTGGAGCTAATACAACTCTTCCCCAAAGCAGCTATGCACTAAGTATGGTATAGGCTGTATATGTTATATAAACATGCTTTAGCAGAAATCAAACAAATTTCAGTACTGACACCTTAGACCTCACTCTGTCAGTTTCAATTCCTATATTTGAAGAAGTTTTTAAGGAAATGTTTATTGCGCTCTCCAATATCCTGGTAAGATCAGGCTATCGAGTAAAAATTGGCTTAAAATCAGTTCAAAACATGACTTGTGCCTACACCCCCCTCCCAACAGCTATTACTAATTATATGCTTTCTCCTTCTATAGCTTTTCCTTTTTCACCTTTTTCACTGCACCACAAAGTGTGATGAAGGCTGAGAGGCCTTTCACCAGCTCAGATAAGCTCCTGATTTGGTACAGACAGAAAAAGCCAAATATCCATGAAATCCTCTCTTTTGTTTCACGTACATATCAAATAGCAGCAGAGCAAACAATTTGGCCAAGAAAAATTCTCATAGGCCCCTTTGCTTTCTGAAGAGTTTTCTTCCACAATTACTTTTAACTGACATTGAAAATTTCACAAGGTCTTTCCATAGCTTTGCTACATTATGATTTCTTTTAACACAGTTAAACAAAATTGCAGTAAATCATTTCTATTAGAACTAAAGAATCATGCATGAGAGGCATAAACTAAGTAAAAATAAAACATACCTGAACCAGATAAAAATTGTCATGGCCAGATAAATTGGAACTTACAAACTTATGGTGGGGGGAGAGGACAAGAACCCACCACTTACTGTCCTCACCCATCTGCGTTCCTTTCTGCAGCCAACCTAACCCACACGGGCACCTGCTCACAAGGTGGAAGGCACAATGATAATATTCTTGTAAACGTATATCTGATGAGCAGGGATCTTAGAAACTCTCTGGTTTTAGAGCTATGTTAAATGGATTTTGATCACTAGCATATTTTCTTCTTGGGATGAAGAGTAGAAGAAAACAATATAGCAAATATATTCTTCTCTTCTGCTCTTAAAAATATCATTACCTGTTTTAAACCATACTTGGGTTCCAGGGAGCGTGCCTAATTAGAGAAAATACTTTCTGGGAAAAGGCAATGTTTTAGATCTCTCAAAAGCACCTTAGGAGCTCCTCACATAGACTTGCATAACAGCAGTTTTAATATAAAAATCTCTAAAGCACTTTGAAGTAGTTTTATTTTATGTTATTATATTCAGGTATAACTGAAAACTATCATTGTCTTACTTGGTTCCCCAGTTAAATATTATTGTTTATTCCAGCATTGATATTTATGTGGCAAACATTAATATGTTAAAACAACAAATCAGGTCTAAAGATCTGCCTGAAAAGGAGTCCTCTTTGCTGAAGAATCCTGCAAATGCAAAAAACATGCTATATACAAGAGTGGTTTCGCTGGACTCCAGGAGATTATCTATGCCAATACAAATAACGTAGACATTAAGTACTTACAGGAAATGAGCTTGCACTACAATGAAACTCTGAATTTTAATTTTTTTATTTTTTTATTTTTTTTTACATACACGCACTTTCTCCACATGTCAACGTAGGTACCTGAGACTTGTCTCTGCAGGGCCTAAAATCCTTTAATAATCTGGTTTTAATTTCCTGAAATTAAAGGATAAAATTGATGTTTAATGCATCTTGCAGTGTCCAAATACAGTAAAACTAGTTCCTAACGAAGAGGCAGCCTTAATGAAGACCAAGACTGCAGGTAGGTGCCTGAAAGGATGCTGCAGCCCATTGTTGGAATCTCCTGGGTGTACTGCATGTGCATAAATGGGTCGCATAATCATTCTGCTATTTGAATAATCTCTCCTTAAAAAAAAAAAATTAAAAAAAAATAAATCACATTTCTAATCTGTTTACTGTGATCACAAAGCACAGAAGAAAATGTGATAATAAGATGAGACTATTATTACTTATCTATTGTAATTCACAAAACAAGAAATTAAGTAATTATGTTAATGAAATAATATTCACAGCCCAGAATTTAAGGAATTATTATGCAAATCACATCATGAATAGGGAAAGGAAGCAAAAGAAAGGTTTGCACACCATAGTCAAACAATTATGCCAGAATGCACACACCCTACTGAACTTTAATTTGAATGAATAGAATTAAATCATGTATTTTAATACTTTTCTAAACATGAAATACAGCATACTCAGTTCATCCCAGTATGGGTAGTCACCGTGTAAGCCTGCATGCACAGAGACCATGCAGGCTTCACTGAAATTAATTTCAAGGTTTTTTTAAAATGACTGGAGTGGCTAAGCCGTATTGCTTTATGTAAAATCTACCTAAACCCTCCATTTTCTTCAGTTAAAATTTATATAGTGCTGTCAATAGTTTATCAGATACTCCCTTCTAGTTCCACAATATTTCCTCCCATCAGATTCTGCAAATCAGAATAAAGTAAAAAGGCTCCCAGGAAATGAACATGAGTAGTAATGTCCAACTAATAAAAGGTCAGACACGAGAATAGGGGCACATACGTTCAAATGATTCTGTGATAGGAGGTTACTTGCTAACCAAATCGATAAAGAAAAATGCATTCCCACCAGCTCAGCCCAGGGCTGAGATAAAAGAATGACAGGTTTTGTTTGAAGTTATTCTGCTGCCCCTCTCTCGGTGAGCTGAAGTATCTTTTGGGTTGGGGTTTTGGGTTTGGTAGTTTTTTGGGTTTGGTGTCCCCCCTCACCCCTTACTCTAGAATCCTTCCCACCACAACCAGTGAAGCTCCTTGTATAATAGCTCTCAAGGGCTTTGTCAGAAAATGAGAGGTGAGGAGTTGTGAAATCCTCAGATTTAGGTAATATTCAAATACAAATATTTAAATAATCTTTCGCTGGGGGATTCTAACACACTGACTTTTACACAGCTTAAAAGTTCAATGACCTGATAAAAAGTCTCCAGTAAATTACACCACTCTGCTAACCTACTGCAAGATGTTTGAGCTCTAAAAGGAGAATACTTCAGCTAATTGAGAGATATCCTTAAACTCTAGGAGTGGAGCCATAGAAAAGTACATTTACTTGAAGGTGTTATTCCACAGTGAGACCAATGAGGCCATGAGCAAAATCATACTGTGGTCCCCTTTAAAACTGTAAGGTCAACACATTCATTTCTCAGTTCGTTAAACTATGATCTCGGTGGCATTTTTTAAAAGCTATGTTGATGAGCTAAGGCTAATTCAAATGACAATGGGAGAAGAGCCAAAGAAAAGTTTGAAAACCAAGGAACTGCGTGACCTTGAATAGCTGCTTGGCTCTGTCACAGTAGTGGGCTGGGATAGCAAAGGAGCAAAAACTAAAGAAACGCATAGTGTCCCCAAACGTATGGAAGATGAACAACACAAAACCAAAACCAATGCTTATTGATTATCTCTTTACTTTAGCCCTTGTCCTCCTCATCCAGCAAAAAGAAAACTTACACCTGGGACAGCTCAGCCTTTCATAAAAGGGAAATCAAATAGGATTTACCATTTCTTTAACGTAAAACTGACTCTCGTAATGAGGAGGAGGGGACTGTGATGCTGGGAAAGCTTTTCTCATTAAACTGTCGATTCTGTGTTTCTAAAAAATTGATTGAGGTACATGTTGATGATCCTGTGAATTTTAACAACTTTAAGCCAATTACACCAGCATCCAAGCACAGAGTTTTGATATTGATGCTGGGATGTTATCTTTTACATCCCTATGAAATGAATCTTTAAAAGCCAAAGCCAGGAGGAATAGCTTAAAATGTGAGAATGCAAAGGGCAGCTTTATGACGTGTAACTGTAATAAAACACACTGCTGTTTAACGCATTTTGTGATAAAATGCAACAAGTTCACTTAGAAATCATGACAAAGTATCATTTCAGAAAGCCTAAAATTATTGTGATGGAGACAGCATTTCCTCCTGCCTTACCTGTGATTTGGATTACAGAAGAGGAACTTAAAATGGAAGTCAGTAGCAGAGAAACTCTAGAGCTATTTTGATGTTTTAAGCAGGAAATGATGCAGACTACTACCAGGATAAGGAGTCACATATGTCCCTTTAAACCCCTGCTTGGGGAGGAGTACAGTATCCGTATGCCCAAACAAAACCTAACTGTGAGAAATAGGAAAACAAACGCAACAAATGATAAAAAAACCCCAAACAAACAAAAAAAAACCCCAGCACCTTAAAACCACTTTAAAATGTCAGAAATAGCTCATGAAGTTAGACTGAAATGTTTTATTAGCAAGTCCTTGAATTGCGGTCAGGCATTGCTAAATTTTGTGAAAAAAATAATGTATTTTGCCTCTTTTACCCCTGCTTGCAGCTTCTACCCTTTGAATTTGGAAAGCTGAAATAACAAAAAGCCAGCGTTCTGTTTGTGCATTTGATTTTTCCAGGACTGTAGGTAGACTGAGAACTATTTTATAGTTAACATCTTCATTAGTTTGGGAACCATATTGCAGTTACAATAACTGAGAAAGACATTTATTTTAATGGAGCACAACCTTTTATAAAACAATTGTATCCAATCGTAACGTCAGAAGAGCTTTGTTTTTCTTTGGTTGGATGTAGTAACTTCTGGCCAGGTTAATGCTTTGGAAATTATTCTTAGGGAGTGAGTGTATAAATTTCCATCTCATTTCAATACTTTACATAAACATGAAAGATTAATACTGTGACAAACTTTTAGGGGAGAAGAGAAATATGCTGGATAACATATAGAGTTTTTAAAGAGACTGACAATTGTCTGCATTAATTTACTAAGTTTTAGTGCCTATTATCTATAAAAGCATGTTTTCTAAACCTGATAAGGACAGAGTGCACTGATTTATGTTCTAGACTGGCTACTGCCCCAGTATTATTTCTTACTAGAGAGATCCATATGATTGATAATTCACAGAGACAAAAATATACTTTATGTTAGAGACAAGCCAAGATTTTCTTGATATATATTATTTTAGTACACATACTTTTTCAATAACAGCTATATTGTATTTTTAGTGCGAAGGCATTCAGTGCTTTCTACCTGTAATTAATGGGCCAAACCGAAAGGTTAGCAATGCTTAACATTGTATTCACTACAGAAGTATTAGTCCTGTGTTAGAATTTCATGAAGATGGAAAAAAATGCCATTCTATGAGCGTGATGTGAATGAAATTATTTTATCATCTTCAGATTTAAATTACAAACCCTCATTTTGGAGAAAAAGAAGAGATAATTTTTTTCTTAGTGTCAAGTGATTTGACTCAAACAACAGGTTTACTTTCCACTTTATCTGTATTTAAGATACGTTTCAATACTACTCTGTCTCAACAGCAACTATTAGTCCAGGACCTGATTTCTACCCATATACTGATCCGTATGTCCCATCCAAGAGCAACCTCACCAGGACAAAAAGAGACACTAGTAAGAACAAAAACAATACAGAGGAATACTCAGCATTAATTCTGGGCAGGCTCTGACTCTCCGCTATTACCACAGCCAGGAAGCACCGGCATTTTTTGACAAGTTTTCTTAAGCATGTGTTTAATCTTAAGCAATGCATGTCTCTCTAGAGTCACCCTTCATCAGTTGACACCGTAGTGCTTGCATTTTCAAGCACTTGCTAAATTAAGACCCAAGTATTATTTTTATCTTTTCTCAAAACTGTACAGGGATTCTACTTTGTTATTAGCATTTCTTAAACAACCAGCTATTCCTAGAGATAACGCAAGAGAAGAAAAAAAGTATTATTTTTAGTATAAATTGCATTCCACTCTATAGATATCTATAAAATTATTTTTAAAACCAAGCTTTTTATTATCTTTCAATGAAAAGACCAATACATGATCTATCATACGAAGAGATGTCAAATTAAGCAGCATCTGCCTTGAAAGTATTGTTAGAGTATTTTAAAAAAGTTCATGGACTTAAAATAGTGTATCCTTAAGTTGGTTTTGGTGAAATAATTAGTTATACGTAAACATAAGCTGAATGAATCATAAAGTATAAACCTTAAGAGAGTATAAATAAGTACTTATTTAAAAAAATAAAAAGGTTTTCTGTGTATGTCAGAACTTAATGGATCTATGACATTTTATTAAAACAATCGTAAGACTTTAACATGAAAGCACTTTTTGTGAGTGGTTACTGTGCTGCTTTGTTATCATCTACCTTCCATGTCTCAGTGGGAGCAAAATTTTTTAATTTACCATAACACAAAAGATAAACTAGCAAAAAACTATACATTTATCATGGGTAACCCTAAGTTAACCCTATGACAGGTAAATTGATATTCTGAAGTTATTGCTTATCATGCCCATATTTCTGTCTTTTCCCCTAGTGAAGTACTAAATTTTAATTATTTTATTTTAGGTTTATTCCAGATAAATTTAAATCTTCCACAGTAAAACTGCACAAACCTCCAATCACCAAATCAATTAACTCGTTCAATTTTTAACAGGTTAGGGCAGTGGCATATTGTAGTTTTAAAGCAGTTCTAGAGGCAAATTCTATAAAGATCTACATTTTTAAGCCCATTTTATTGGATTGTTTCATTGTTGACCTTGGGGACTTTAAAACATCAGATTAGAGCTTGTGAATTCCAGACTTCTGTTGGTAAAATTGGATTCCTCAAAGTTTGACCTGTGGCAATGGTTTTGTTTTGCTTTGCTTTGCTTTCTTCCCCAGGGGCAGCGGTTTTCAGAACAAATGAAATACACAACAGTCAGTGAATGACTGAATGCACCAAATATTGTCACAACACCACTCACATGGTAGGAAAAGGATAAGATGACAGTTAAAAGGGATAAAAATGATTTAATGGCATTCATTTTCTCCCTTGCCCAATGGATTATCCATTGGTTCAGCCGCTGATGTGAGGCATGTTTTGCTGATAAATCAAAGTCACCTACATTAATCTTTAAAATGAGAGTTGTTCAAGCCTTTGTATACTCAATAAGATTTCTTTTTCCTACAGCGAAGTCTTGGGGATATTTGAAATACATGTCTGAGTGTAGGCTGCACAGAGAGCCATTCAGCAAGGGTTACGTTTCGTTCAGCTGTGAAGCCTAACAAATCTATTGGGGACATAAAACTTGGACAACACGGCATCTGCATTCCCTCTCTGTGCAGGAAACATGGTTTCTCACTGGTGTGCTAAGGCTGCGCCTTTCAGTGATGGTATTGGGAAGTTATGCATTTCATACTAGGGAAAATTCTGTCTTCCCGTTATTCAGTATCACTACCAAATCACATTTTAGCCTTAAAAATCATAGGCTTAGACTAGCAGAGAGAGGGAAAAGGTGATTTTTACCTCCCTACATTTCCCCACTGTTTGGTTTTAGGCAGCTACAATGCATTTCACGTTTATAATTGCCCACCACAGATTCTTTTCAATCTTTTAAAATTCCTCCCCCCAAAAGGTGCATCTTTTCTCACAGAAATCTTTCTCCTCACTCTGTATAAATTTAAGTTAGTTTTTCCTGAATAGCTTTGACAAATCACTCCTGAATTTCCAACATCTGACACCCAGTAGCTGGAAGCTGAAGATGAACTGATGAACTGATTTAGATTACAAATAAAGCACACAATTTTACCGCGTGGATAAGCAAACCGTAGAACAATTTACCTACAGGTGTTCTGAATTCTCCATCACTTGAAGTCACCAAATCAGCATTCAATATCTCTTAAAAATATAAGTTGTAACTCAACCAGGAACCACATTATACCTGATGCAAGAATTGCTGCAGGAAGTTCTATGTTTGTGTTACACAGCAGGCCAGACAAAATGACCATTATAGGTCATTTAACATTAATACCTATTAATAAGACCACATAGTTATTGGGTGGAAAGATAAGGAAGCAATTATAAAACAGTAAAACTTCTGTACATGAAAGCAGAATAGGGAAGCAGAATTTGGGCAAATCTAATTTCAATTTAGACCAACAACTCAAAATTACCAAAAATCCCTTGAAAATATACTACTATTTTGTACTGGGTAAAAGCAGTAGAAGTCTTAGTAGAAAGAATCCTCGCTAGTCTTGAGAGACTGGGGTTGACGTGGGGGGTTTCTGCACACTGATTGAGCTTGGCCCATGTAGCTCTTAAAACATTAATAAAACTAAAATTATTAAAAAACATTATTGTCAGTGATTAGTAATGACATAAAGAAATAATAAAAGAACAACCAAATGCACAGCTATGTATTAAACAGGTTTTAAAAAAGGGCTTTTATGAAGAAACAAAGCATCAAGGTAAACCCCAACTTCACAATGCTGTCCATGGATATCCAGTTTCATTAACGTTTCATAGAAAGTCGCCTTTACCGGGCAATACCACTGCTGAAAATTCTGAATTTTTTTTCCTACTTCTTCAAGTAACATATTCCCTTCTGAATGCCCTTACAGAATAAAGAAAACTAGTGACTGTGAAAATGTGCTAGGTTCTTCAGTTCTCAACCTAAATATATGTGTTTACTTGTTTTTAATCAACTAATAAACCAATTCTGATGTGTTACAGCATCCTTTTTGTCAAGTGATGCTTGTCTGATAAACAAGAAAGGGATTAGGAGGGAAAAAGCTGCACTGCTGAGTGCAGTGTTCTGGAGCATTGTAACAATGGGTTGATAGAATACGTCAGGATAAATACCACTCTGAAAAAATTAATGGACAAGAGCAGAAGCATGGAATCTGAGTACATTCCTCCATTCTCTACCCTCTCCTTTATTAACCTCCTTTTACACAGCTGCTATAAGACACTGATTCTGCTACAGAAGCATCAATAGCCAGACTCTCAGCAGTGCCATCAGATTAAATCAATTACTGATTTCTCTAGAAAGCCACAGATCTGTTTTCCTATAGTTGAAATGACAACCAAATGAAATGAAACCACTGCATAGGCAAAACTGAAAATGAAATTCAAATTCAGAATGGATATCAGACAGGCTGTGAAGTTTTAAGGTTATAACCACCACCTTGGTAATACAGCTTAAAGGACAGGATGACATGCAGGAATACTTTAGTTTCCATTTCTGAACTATGGCTACCACATCTGAGAAGAGCAAGTTGTATTAGGTGGGATTTTCAATTTATTTTCAGAATAAGGAAAGATAATGAGAAGCTATCAGAAGATCACTGTTAGCATGTGTTTATGCTTTAGCAGAAGAAAGTAAATGACGCTTAATATTTGCATTATAGACTATTCGATATTTTTCTGTTAAAAATCATGGCCAGGACTGATAACACCACTCATACACAGATTGCATTTAATGCCATGTTGAGACTAAGGCCATTCACCATTCTTACAACTCCAAGTTAGGAAGCCAGAAGGAGATACTGTAGGGATTTATCCGATATCCCATACTTCAAAATTTCTCATAGTATTTGAATTAGAAGACAAGTTTAGTGCAAGAACATAAAAATAATTCACAGGACTGAGAAAGTTTTTTAATTACAATGTGACACCCGCCCCCTGAAGCTTTCCCATGTTTTATATTTAACACAAAAAGTGCTTAAGAAATTGCTTTTACTATATTATTTTTATTAATAAAAAAAGACAAATAACTCTAGCCAAGTTCTCGAAGCAGAAAATGTGTTCTGCGTTGTTATCATTGTTTTCTAAAGACACTGTAGTCTTGAGAATATACAGTAAGATAGTGCCAACTTAGAGGCTACCACCTGATTATCAAACTATAAGGGCACAATCTTAGCCAAAGAAAAACTGCTATTGCAAGCAAGTGCCAAAGTACAGAACATTTCTACCAAAACTAAGAATATCTCTCACAGACCAGTTAATCTTTCTCAGTGATTCTCCTCTTGGCTTGCTCTTGCCCAAGTTTGGGCAACATAGGCCTCTCTCCCTGCTCATTGGTGGAAGCTTTGGCAGCTCTCTTCCTTCCTTTCAAGACAACAGAGAACAAAAATACTACGTGTTACTAATGTTAACTTTCATACTTTTGGAACACAAAGTTTGAAAAATAGACATGTAAATGACAATTCTTTTTACATATCAGCTAGATGGCAAATAGAGGTTACTATCTGCTAAAATTAATGTATTTCTTTCCTCTACTGAAATAAAACAACCTTCTTTTTCTGTTTTTCAGAACTACTGTATTCTGCAAGTAGCGTTCAATTCAACAAATCACTTGAATATATGCTTACAGGTAAATTGACTTTCATAGGGCTATATTTGATATTAGACATGTACTTACTTTACTGAATACTGATAATGTCACTATATTACTTTGCTGGCCCGTCTTTTGTACCTTCCAGGCACGTCACAAACACAGTTATATTTATTTGAATATATACTAGTAATGCAGCACTTGATACATAAGGTATGTTCAATAAAGACAGTGTTATAATATCATGCTAGGACATTCGTTCTATTGAAAAAAATTTCTGCAGAGACGCATATTAGTACCAACCCAACATCCAATCCTTCATTTTTAAGAAATCAAAGGCATACTTCTACCATAGGAAAATTCAAGCAACTGAGGACACCTAGGTGTCAAGTTTCCTATGTAGAAAACTCCATGCTCTGAACTCTTCAAAGGGCTTAACGGCAAAGCAATTTCTATTAATAGAGATGCCAACAACAACAACAAAGCTTCAGATATCCAAAATCCACCTTTGGTAAACTTTTTGATGTAAATTGCCAAGAAGGCAATTCCAAGAAGGCATTCTGAAAACAATCAACCACAGTGCTGAACTACCACTAACTATTGTTTGTTTTTAAACCTGAATATTGGAGAAAATAGGGAGGGGGTGTTTGGAGGTTTGAGTTACCCTAAAATAAGCTCTGAAAATTAGTAAAAGGTGAAACAGAAAAACAGAACTTCTATCAAAAACCACTCACATTGATCCTTCTTCGTGTTATCTTCAGCTGTAGCACCTATCCTTATGGTTTCCCCAAGGTTCATATTATTTAGATTTCTGTGTGCAGAGCTCTAACTCCTTTCTTTTTCTTCTATGTAAAAAAGGGGCAACTAAGACTCCAAGAAAATATGTCAAGTCTCCCATCTGAAATGACCATTTCATCTTGTGAGTAGGACGGATATAGCTTCAATGGAGTGTCTTTAGGGAAATGGGATGTTACAGGTAGAAGAAAGGCTGTCTATTCTTCAGTGCATGGGGAATTGCAAAAATAAATAACGCTGGATTAAAAACTTAGTCTGAATAAATAAATATTGGGCTCTGGTTATCTTATTTTTAACATGCAACTTCTGGGGTGGTAAAACTTTTTTCTCACTGTGGAGGAGCAGTCCCCTGGGAAGCTCCTGAATCCCATGCAGTGAAAGCTGGTCTCACTGAAGACAGAGTGACAGAAGGTAGAGACAGGATGATGATACCCAGGTAGTTGTTCCTGTAGGATACCGCACCATAGACAACACCCGCAACCAGTTCCTTTTATCCTTCTGTAAGCATAATGCCACCACCAAAGTAGAAATATTCGGAGAAAAACCCTAACTCAATCTTTGTCATTGATACCTCCAAACATATATTTACTCCTCACGCTAAGGAGTAGGAGGTTGCTCAATATCTCACGATGAGGCAAATACATATTTGACCTGACCAGGAAGTCAGCACTGAATCTGATTTTTATAATGACAAATTCAAAACTGGTAAAACTGGGGTTAAAGATAGAATGCAAACAAAAGTTAACTATATTGCACATAAACGGTAGTTTCAAAGAGAAAATAAAATACGAGGTATAATATAATTGAAGTCACCAGACTATTCTCCACATTATACCATGTGTTCATACAATCACTCGTGCAAATAGGTAAAATTCAATAAAAATGAATAAAGTTTCCCAACAAAATTTAATGCATTTATCGCTTTTACTATGAGTCATATACAGAAGTTGCACAGGTCTCCGAAGTAACACATTTCCAAAAACTAATTACATCCATACCAGATAAAGGAATGCATTAAACACCATTTTGTTCACCCATTCGTTTACAGAGAGAGTTCATTATGAAAAAAGGCACAGCAACTGGATTACGAGCCAAATCCCATTTACATTCTTTTCTGCAGCAACCGCCCCCCATTCACTGGGACTGGTTTGTTCGGAGCATTTAATTTGGAAACGTCAGAGACAAATTCTGGGGTGGGCAGAAGGTTGGGGAACGTGGGGGTAGGGGAGGGTGTAAGCATGCCCCAACTTGAGCCAGATAACATTCAGGTCTTTATTAACAACTACGTTCTTATACAAAAAGATAGTATTTTCTTCTTCCACAAATATTATTAATCCTATAGCACAGGAAAAAGTAATCAAAGCACATATATACGAAAGACAGATCTGATGTATGGATACTCTTCACTGGGTAAAAAAAATGGCTGGAAGGTTGGGCCCAAAGCATTCTGGTGAAAGGAGTTAAATCCAGTTGGTGGTCGGTCACAAGTGGTGTTCCCAAGGGATCAGTACTGGGGCCAGTTCTGGTTCATATCTTTATCAATGATCTGGCCAAGGGGATTGAGCGCACCCTCAGTACGTTTGCAGACGACACTAAGTTGGGTGGGAGCATTGATCTACTTAAGGAGAGGGATGGCTCTACAGAGGGATCTGGACAGGCTGGATTGACGGCCCGAGGACAACTCCATGAGGTTCAACAAGGCCAAGTGCCAGGTCCTGCACGTGGGTCACAACAACCCCATGCAGCGTTACAAGCTGAGGGAAGAGTGGCTGGAGAGCTGCCTGGCAGAAGAGGACCTGGGGGTGTTGGTCGACAGCTGGCTGAATATGAGCCAGCAGTGTGCCCAGGCGGCCAAGGAGGCCAACAGCATCCTGGCTTGTATCAGACACAGTGTGGCCAGCAGGACTAGGGAAGTGATCGTCCCCCTGTACTCGGCACTGGTGAGGCCCTACCTCAAATACTGTGTTCAGTTTTGGGCCCCTCACTACAAGAAAGACATTGAGGTGCTGGAGCGAGTCCAAAGAAGAGCAACAAAGCTGGGGAGGGGTCTGGAGAACAAGTCTTACGAGGAACAGCTGAGGAAGCTGGGCTTGTTCAGCCTGGAGAAAAGGAGGCTGAGGGGAGACCTTATCACTCTCTACAGCTACCTGAAAGGAGGGTGTAGGGAGGTGGGGGTCAGTCTCTTCTCCCAAATAACAAGCGACAGGACAAGAGGAAATGGCCTCAAGTTGCACCAGGGGAGGTTTAGATTGGATATTAGGAAAAGTTTCTTCACTGAAAGGGTTGTCAAGCATTGGAACAGGCTGCCCAGGGAAGCGGTTGAGTCACCATCCCTGGAGGTATTTAAAAGACATGTAGATGTGGCACATGGTTTAGTGCTGGACTTGGCAGTGCTAGGTTAATGGTTGGCCTCAATGATCTTAAAGGTCTCTTCCAGCCTAAATGATTCTATGTTTAAGATAAAGATATCAGGACCAAGCTTCCGCTAGTATTCCTTTTCCCTACCTCAGCCAACTCAAGTTTGTAGGACCTCCAACTCCGTTTGAGTACAGGGAGCTACAAGTAATGGACAATAAACGTTGGCAAGCTGGCATCAAGAATAGAATAAATATAAGAATATATACCTAAGTAATTACCCCAAGTGAGTTGGTCACAAGTTATATGTACCTCTACTCATCACACAGTGAATGTATAAACCAGTGGCTATTGTATACTGAAAAGAAAAAAAAAAGCAGCATTGAAAACGCATAATTTCACCATTGTCAGCCTACACCTCCAGTTCTCCCTTATCAACAAAAGATAAATGCCAGTGACACAGGGACGGAGTAGCATGCAAATTATTTTTTTATGGTTTTATTTATAAGATTAAAACATTTCCTTTGAGCTACTGCAGCAGGGAAATAGCAATATATGCTGCATGAATCATAGTACTTTTAAGGGAAATAGCTATGTGCCCCTATAGTATAATGTTGTTAGAGAGATTTGTTTTAGAATTTAGTGCTGGAGTGGACAAAGAAAAACATTATTGGACAATATTACCAACAGATTACAAGTGTGAATTGTAAATTACATCAGCCCAGTTATCAAGGAAACCACTGGAAATGTTCTGTTATTGATATGGCATAGATAGAATAAAGTGTTTTCTGGCACTAAAAGAAATACCATATTATATGCAGATTCTCTGCTGTGCACGTAGCACGTCAGGGTTGCATCTAATGGAGTCCTGTATAAAAGTCCTCATAATTATTTTTAGACTGAAAGCATTTCTTACTTTTCCTATGAAACAAACATCCCTTTTCACCTCCCAGTTTACAGTACTGATTCATACCCCCTCTTTCCTAATCCACAGCATCTACCGTAGTTCAAGGAGACAGTGAATCAAAGATAACATGGGGCTTCCGATTCAGGAACTGTTGTTTTTCAGTGGAGACTAACCTTAGCTGCATGAATTAAAGTACTAATGAGCTAAACAGCACTGAGACAAGACTAGAAAAAAGTGAAGTGGGATGATTTTTTAATACCATCTATAGGCACTGTAGAGTAAATCAAAGGATCTCATTTATTAATATTTTATTGATTGTTACTTATAAATAGTAAAGAAAAACAGCAGATCCAGTGGCCAGAGTGGGTGTAATAAAGCAAACTACATAAGCCACATACTGCCTTATCAAAAAATAAACAAAAGTGAATCTTTAAGTAGTAAAAGACCTACTTTAAGAAGTCGGCTCTTTTGGAAGTGACCTAAAATGTCAAATCAGCTAGTTGCATGTCAGTGTCCACTGGATTACAAAAAAAGAGAGAGAGAGAGAGAGAGAGAGGTGTTTAAGTGTTTCTGAGTAGTGGGGGTAGTGGGATTTATCAGCTGAATCCCCTTCCAACAGCAGAACCCTTCCAACCTAGCTGCATGAGCAGGCTACCTGGTGACAGAGAATGGCATTGTGACACTTCTGCATAAAAGCGTAGCTTGCACAAAACTTTCAGCTTCATTTTTAGCTCTTTTTTTTTTTTTTTCCCAGAGAGAACTACCATTTTAACTAAAAGCAAAGCAACTAAAAATCCCTATACACAAAAACTTAACATAAAAGAGTCATCAGGCTTATCTTCTAGTCACTTTGCAGACAAGGCGCAATTCCACCACCTTTGTTTTTTGAAGCTGGTGACAAATCTCAATATGTCCAACTGTCCTTGAAGTTAGAGCGAGTCAAACATCTAAGCAAGCGGCCTCATTTTTCAAAACCTCAAATTGCCTTTTTCACCTTCAAGAATCTCCCAGCTATCACCACAGAGCAGATTCTGACAGACTCTTTGCTGATGCACAGGAGGCAGCATTTTAGAAAACCTTTCATGCTCCATGTATGGGTTATATCAGAATTGCAGTTCCAGGAGAGAAAGAATATGTCACAGCAGGAGAGGGGGAGGCATTTTGAACCACCACGCAGGACTGCATCAAAGCTTGTCCTTTTCCTAGGCACCAAATTAGTGCCACGGAAGGAAGAAAGAGAACCTGCTTCTCTGAGAGAATGGAGAACAAATGGAGGACTATGGCAACAAATCATAATTTGGGTGCATGCAAACCTTTGGGGAGAAAACTTTGATCAGGAATCTAACACTAGGCTGCTGCAGAAACCTTAATAAACCATAGTGGCAGATTGCAAAGGTGCATGAATGTTGCCCCAGTAAAGCATTCACTAGTTTGCTGCACAACTGACATGCTGGGAAGAAGCTCTGAAACATACTGTCACCTTTCCATTGCTGCTGGGAACGACCATGTCTCTATCCCTCCCCTTCATCCCAGTTACAACTGAACATGACTTGCCAAAAAACAACGGTATGCCCGAACCTCAAACACCACTGAGCCTCCAAAGTCTCAGTATTTTGGCAAATCAGCTTTAAAAATACCCCTGACAATTTCTGTATGCTGAAAACGTAGTAAAGATGTGTAGCTAAGGACATAGTTACTGGTTAGAAAATAGAGTTTATGGAAATTTTTACTTATCATTCATCTTGAATTACTTTACAATGAACCAATAAAAATAAAAACAACAAAGGAAAAGAACACATTAACCTTACAATGTTTAAAATTTGAGGTGGAAGTCGATCTCACAGTCAGGCCTACTTGTAAGCCATTTCCATATACAAGCACATAGTTTTAAATAGCGTTTTTTTGGGGACCTTTCGTCCGAGACTGTTTTCTTTCACAACGACTCCTATACAGTTACCCTCTTACTAAATTTAATTGACATAGTTTAATGTGTTGCTCCTACTTTGAAATGGTACCTATCTTGTTTTCAGAGGCCTTCTGACATACTGGAAGAACTGTCACCATAGAATAGACAGAATAAAATCCCCAAACAAGAAACACTTGTACAGGGACTTTTAAGCTTTACTTGCAACTAAGTTTAAAGGAACAACAACAGAACTACTGACATGCATGAATAATCATGAAGGGCAGAAAGTACTTGCAGACAGACTTAACACTCTGTGGGTCATCACTGAATTACTACTCTATGCATTTGGAACATCCACTTGGTCACGTAGTATGAAAGCTAAGTATCATATAACAAATATATGACTATCTAATGGAGATGAAATACAAGTTTTATATGGTAATATTGCTAACTAGCAAAACACAACATCTTTGAATCTGGTATGAATTTCCTGCAAGTGTTTTAATCAACTGTGACAGGATATTTCTATTTATGTATTAATTTTTCAAATACACAGATTCAAAAGGTAAAAAGATAGTTTTAATTTTGTATTATACTTTTGGTATAAATTCTATTGATTATATAAATTTCACATAATTTATCCAGAAGTTTTCTTTTAACTGTTGCACTTTAACTTCTTTCTGTGCTGTGAGGAACCTCTAGAATCAGAGATTTCATGTGGACAAACACTGCCAGATCCAATGTAAATCTTAAACCTGTATTTCTGCCAAGCCATTAGTTAAGCATTTCTCAGCTTGTAAGTCACTATCCAAGAGTTTGCAACAGCTTCGTACTCATGGAAACATCTCCTTCCTCACTAATGGAAAAGCCCAGAGAATTGGTATTTTACCATAATTCCTAACAAAAGACAGATGACAAGTACTGGAACAAATTACTGCTTCTCTCCATTACCAATATGAAAAGAAAGTCTTCATTATTCTGAGAGAGTATCTGACCTGGAAAGGACAGAAGATCTTTTCACCACTCCCTCACCACTGGGGCAGTGGCAAGGAAATAATACGGGGGACGGGGTGAGAAAAATGAGCATATAATACTAAGGGGTTTTTGTGGGAAGAATGAGGAGAATTCTCAGTTGTAAGACAGGGACATTTTGAAAAATCTTAACATTGTGGTGTCAAACCAAATCAGGAAACAGGCACTCCATTTTGCTCTCAAATTTTCAAACTGCAAAGCCGGGTCCCTGGCTGCTTTCATCAAGCTCACACAAGGTAACTTTCAGGTTAACTAGAGGGTTTCTGATGAAGAATGAAACCGTACTGATTTGCGGAATTTAAACATAACTTTTTTTTTTTTAATCTGCTAGACTTTTCACAGGTTAAGCCTATATAGCCAGGCAGCCTGTGCTCCCAGGAGGTTTAATGCCATATCTTGGAGGTGCAGAGTAGACACAAGGCTTAAGCACACACCCATGTAGTCGTGTACTCTCACAGCAGCCCTCTACGATGAACTAATAACACATTCCTTTCTCTCTCTTTCTTGTAGCCATATAATGCCATTTCTGCTCTAGTGGACACCAGAAATAAATATTGAGCAAAGCAGTAACAAACACATACTTTTTCCTGAAAATACCTATTTCAAGTCTTGAGTGGACTACCATTTTCTTACGTTTACTATTAAAAAAAAAAAAAAATCAATAAGAAATGCAGATGCAATGGAAATAATTTTAAAATTAGTGAGATAATTCTTTTACAGAAACAGACTATTCTTAAATTTAGCTATAACTACTAAAAGAATACAACAGGTGGTCAGCTGCAGGAAAATTCTGTAGTGGAGAGTGGATCATAGGATTTAAGCCCTTACTACCACAGCTTTTTTTGAAAAATACAACTGTAGCAAAAGAAACACCGAAGGCTTCTGAGAGGTTTTTTCAGAATTTTTGCTGAGGTGTCAGAAAAATTCTGCCTTCATTGGGTTTTGCATCCATGAAAGTCCCCAGCCTCTGCACCAGTAATACCTTTGATAAGCAGATAGAGGCTTGTATGGTCTTCCACTCTAGTATGTCTGGGAATTTCAGTTTCAAACTGGGAGGACATAAACCACCTATTCTCAGGTCTGCTCTGGCATTCAAGGGTCAAAACAGAGGATACAAATCACAAGATTTACTGATTTACTTACTGCATCTTTGGCAAACTGAAAGAAAGCCAGGGAGAAAGTGAGAAAAATCCACTGTTTTTTTAACATTGACTGATTTTTATCCCACAACACAGGACACAGTAGTAGAGGTAGCTCTTTCCTCAAAAAAGGGGTTCATATGCTCAACATATGAAGCTTCACCTATCATGTAACTGAAGGTATAACAGAGTTTAAATTAAAAAAAAGAAAAAAAGAAAAAAGAAAGTGTAATTTGCTCTTGGCAGAAGAATAAGAGTCAAGAAGAAGAAAAACCCCAACAGCTGACTGCTACCTGCTGAGCTCTACGAGTCCAGTCTTTCATCGAATCACAAGCTTGCCATTCATGCTTCTATCCACAAAGCTTCTCCTTTTGTTTTCTTATTAGAAATAATAGCTAAAGAAAGAAGGAGGAGAACAGGATATATCTGGGTTGACAACAGATACATTTCCAAAAAATGTGAGTAGAGGAAAAAATGAGACAAAAATAAAATTTGGATTTCACAATCTTGACAGCATGACTTTTACGTTTCCTGTTACAAAGGCATTCAAGATCACACACAGGATGTTAGAACAAAATAAATTCAAGATGTGCTATATGCCGACATTCTGAGCTATTGTGTAACTTTCAAATCTGTCCCTACAGGTAAAGATACAGTCCCAATTACAGCATAGTGAAATTTTTCGCATGAACCAGTTTAACATAGGGATTGTGAAATACACTCTCATTATGCCAAAATTTGTTTTTGTAATTTAATAATAATAATAGTCTCCTAAAACCCTACAATTAAAGAAGCCAATGCCTAAAAATTAGAATCACATAAGGCATTCCTCAAGTAATGGACTGGACTAATCCCTAAAATTTTAGAAGAGTAATCTTCTATAATCTCTTTGCAACACTAATATACAAACTAAATAAAGAGTACAGTATTATCAGCCCCAGTATGCATGACTAAGTTATATGCCAATTATTTTACAGATTCCTAAAGGTATACATATAGTTCACACAAACCAAAAAGGCTCCTCAAATATAATAAAATAAGGTGAAATAGGGCTGTAGATCAGGTTTCCAGGAGATGCAATATGTTAGACTGATAACTCCTAATTTCTGAAGATATTTCAGAATACTCCAGGAAGAATACTTTTGGAAAATTAATGTCTTCATAAAGATGTGTAGAAGCAATAAACCCCCGAGATTAGCAATAGAGCAGCTGTTAAGTAGTTTATTTTTTATGTTAGTATAAAGTCTAACAAAGAGGTCATGCAGAGTTAGTACATATGTCACAAGTTACAATACATTTATTTCTCTGTGAAGCATAAAATATTTACTGTACTGTAATATGTTGCTGATATTAAATAATTCTATCAAAGCCAAAGACACATAGAAGATTTTGCCGATTTCCTGAGAAAATATCAGCATAAATCTTAGGTTTCCGTATAATTAGCTAAAACAACCAATACACCTCATATAGTTTCTTCAAGCCTCTTTGTTTCTTGGGCAAAAAGAGAAACAGTGCTTCTTTAGGGATAAATTGCTCAAATATACAGACATTTACACTCCAGCTTTCAGCTCCACATAACCTCGTTAACTCTACTTCTATCCTGAACAAGGACCAAATGTTTTCTCAATTACATCAACCCAAGCTGACTTTCAGGTAATAATGGCAGTGTAAACAGAAGAAAATAGCCCCTTTAAATAGCTCACTAAGTGAGCACGTACATATGACTTTTTATCTTTACCAAGTCATAGCTTAAATAAACTGTTTTATATCAGGATGTAGTAGGAGCTATGGAAGAACCATCACTTGGACAGAGCCAAAGTAACCTCCCAGAGTTATTTAAAAATACTACAGGAAGAAAGTATTCGTGCTTGAATGCCTAGGAATTTGTAAACGAAGGCATTTCCACCTACTTTTCAACAAGCTTACTTTGAACACTCTTCTTTACTAACTGTAACCAAAATATTATTTTGCTTAGATCTAAGTGTTCTTGTTTGTCTTCAAACGCCAACAATTTGTAGCATAAATCTCTTATACTGTCAATGCAGAAGCTGTTTACTGCTACTTACTATTGGTAAGCAAGTAACTAATACAGTTGAAACAAAATAAGTTTGAAATTGTTTTAGCCACAGTGTTCTACAAATGGTCACTTTCTTCTTTAGTGTCATTTTAAGACTGAAAGTAATATTTTACTTCATAAAATTATCGGCTAACATTCTTTGTGAAAGCACAACAGTGGGGAACATTGAAATGTCTTATAATTATAGTGGTTATATTATTCATTTTATTAATTTCAAATATTGGTACTCCCATGAATATTTCAGAAGCAAACGGAATTTTTCGTTTCATGGACTTGTGGCTGGTTGTGCTGACCTAAAGGCTATATATAGACAAATATAGTATATATATCTATACACACGCACACTATATAGACAAATACATCAATACCAATTAACATTCTTTTAAATTTACTACTTTACTACTACGATTCTAATTTAAGCTGTTTTAAGAGTTAAGATAGACTGGTTTACAACCAACATCTTCAGTTAAAGATAAGATCGACTCATCCAAATTTAAATTTTTTTTTTAAAATTAAAAAATTGATACAGCCATACCAATTTTATCTGCTAAGAGTATTTGGGAGTGTTACCTAACAAAGTTCCCAGGTCTCAAATTTTATCAATTCAGACTTTATCTCATCTTTACCATTAAAGAGACACATGCTCTCTCCTAAAACATTAGTCATCTACCTTATAGAAAATCCGTCTGGTCTGTCATGGGGGTTAAACAGTGGTGAGCCTTAGTCAAGCTCAGAAGTTCTTTTCAGAGCTGTGAAAACAATTATCTTACAAGCACAAAACGTAAAGAAAATCCCAAAGTAATCATCAATAATATATTATCAAATTCCAGAGTAACACTTAGTCTTTCCAAAACTCTGGAGAATTGTTACCTGCTCCTTCCAAACTGGTCTTCCCCTTTGACTTCTCTTGTTTGTTCTCAGGTAATATTCAGGACAACCAGCCTTTGTCCTCAAATTAAATTAAAACAACTTTGACAAGAAAGATAGGATAAAATACCCCATTCTTCACCCATTCACTCATTCAAGCATTGGACCAAGAGGAGTCAAGGCCTGTCTCATTTCAAGTGGGTTTACTTCTCTTAATTGAGGACATCCAGTAAGCTGGCTAACCTTTTCAGAAATCTTTTCAGGATTCATTTTACCTGTAATTTGTATTAGAGGAATGAAAAAGAAATTTTGCTTATAGCTCCAAACACATATGTCACTGCATACTATTAAAGGCCAAAAACCAAACCACGACTTTTCTTTTTTTTTTTTTTTTTTTAAGTGAGTTTGAAATGCCTTAGATTCAATTTGACTGACACAGTTAAATGTATACAGTTTCAGCACACAATTTAGTTATTTTAATAATAGGACCACAGAAAATACTGCATCCATCTTTGTCAGATATAGAAGATCTTTACCAAGTTGATCAGACCGTAAGTGGTTAGCAGGAAGACAAGAAATGCAATAAACAAGCACAGATTGAGGCATTGTTCACAAGAATTAGGATCAATCCCTTCAGCTGCTTGAATGATCAAACCATATCCTCAGGCAGCTTCAGACAACTTACCAAAGTAATTGTTTCAGCATGAACTAGTCTATTCAACAACACCAGGAGACAACACAGGAATTTCATTAAAGGATACTTACAATATTCAGTCATAATTTAGATTTCAAATGAAAACAAAGAGCTGCCAGAGAGCCTCATGCTACTGCATTCAGTGTAACCTATACATATAAAGTTTCTAATATCTAACAAAAGCTGGAATTAGTTACAGTCTAACTACAGAAAGAATAACCAGGAGGTGAAAGGCATGAAGAGACCAGGCACCAAAGAATAAAGTTGGTGGAATTTTGTGACCTGTCTTTTTGTTATTGCTCATTCAAAGCAGATCCCTCTTGCCCTAAACATTTAAGGACCTTTTCCTCTCCAGCAAGACAGCCATATGTCACACAACGTATGTCCTGGATTGAGAAGCCACTACTGAAATAAAATCTTATAAATGAGAACTTCACCCTCAATTCTAGCTACTTTGTCTAGTACAAAGGGGCACAAACCCTCTGATTCTGGCTCACCTGAAGTCTTCAATGCAGTCACTATTAAAGACTGTCAGCAAGCTGCCTTTTGAGCGTCTCATTACAAGCTCTGATAAAGAGATGAAGCCCAGAACCCAGCAGTATGAACTTTCTGAATAACACTGTGATTCAGACCACATAACCTTCCTAACTCAGAGAGCTCCCTTCTTCACCCCTTCCCAACACTCCCACAGGCTTTGCTAGGAGTGAATTTACATGGGCAGGTGCAAACAGTAAGTAGGTCTACAGAAACAGAGGCACCCCAGAATCACCTTTGTTCCCACAACAAAAGACTGCAGGTTCTTTGGTGCTTCTCTAAGCAGGTATACTCTCACAGGGATTTTGAGACCCTGGATTACAAGAGGAACACAAGTATCTATGTAGCCCAACTCAAAGAGAAATTATTGAATTTGTTTAGGAGTTGTACAGCAGTTCTGCTGTGCATCTCTACCATCTCCAGGTGCCATACACTGGCTAACTCTGCAGAGCAGATCGCCCTATGCAAACTCTTTATCTTTAAGAAAACGAACTGGAAGTACCACATGAGGATGCATAAATGTGCTCCAATCCCTAAGGCAGACATAAGGGTCTAAAGCAGTGAGTTGTCTTTTGGACAGTTTCAGAGACACCTGATGGAAACAGTTAATCTCAGAGACCAAACTAAACCTAGTCCAAAGTAACACTGGCGAAACAAATATAGCACAGGTCTCAACATCAACTGTTTTGATCTAGTGAACTTCACAGACTGGACCGAATGACTTGCTAGTGTAAGGCTGTTACCCTGTCTCCCTTTAAAGAATTCAGAAATTAGACAACAATAAAATAAGCTATGAGATAAGAAATCAAACACAAAACTCACAATATATTTATTACACTTACCCCTTAGGATTTTTCTCCACAATTCTGTCAAAAAAAACCACCCCAAGATGTATTTTGAAATCTACTCCAGCACCAGCCTTCCAAAACTGTGCCTGGCCCTGAGAAGACAGTAATTCACAACTAGTCTAAATTTTGTCAAAGAATGAAGTTTGCTGAAGACAAATATTGTACCCATTATGATTGCTCTAGTTTCATATCTACAGACAATTCAAGTCTGAATAAACTCACTAGTGGTCTCAAAATTCACAGCTGATCAGGTTTAAAGGCACAGCAAGGGACTTTATGGTACAATTTAATAACTTGGAGTGCTGAGACAAAATGCGAATGTAGTTTGTAGAGAGTAAAAATAGAAACAGTTAGGCCCTAATTATCAATGGCCGTGTCAAATGTTTCTAACAGCTGTTAAAAAATAAATCATTTTTACAGGTCAAAATCAAAGGTCTATTGCATGAGAAGCCCTCTATGTCATGGGGCTGTGCTGATTTGTGGATTCACATTGAATTGTTATTCCCCACATGGATCACAGGAAGGGGCTGTTCCCCACACGGCTCATATGGCAAATACACTGTTTTCTCCAGCAGGCAGTGTCCTGGTGTAGCGGAAGGATGGCAAAATGCCGGTTACACATGCAACACACTCGGGAGCACTTTGAGATTTGAACGCAGATGAATTCCCCCTAGGTTTTAAGCTTCTGTCATTAATATTTTGGTCGTGTACTTGTGTAGTAACTCCAGACAGAAATAAATAGAATAGCAAGGCCTGATCCCAGCCAGACATAAAAAACCCCAAATAATTAAAATTGATGACAATTAAACAAAGTTTTCCTAAGACGTGTGAGGGGAATGGGAAAACCAAAGACCACACCTCCGCAGAAGACAAGTGTCATTCCCTGGATGCACCAAATTCTCTATGATGCTTCCAAGCGCTATCTCCTTGACTCCTAATTAACAAAAAGCCTAAACAGGACTAATTTCAAACATCATCATTTTTACAGTCTTTTACAGGTCTTTCATGGTCAACTCATTCTGCAGCAGAAAGTCTTCAAATTCTGAATGGTTCATCAGCAGAGAGAAGTAGAGCTGCAGCAAGATCGTTAGTTACACCGAAGGTTGCACAATTGATACGGGATGCCACAATCCAAGTGGGTGGCATTGGTTGTGCCGCTCTTGCAATAGCGTGCTACAAATGCCAAGCGATGGGTGGTAAGCAATGGCTTGACCATGCTAGTATTCTTATTATGAACTTGGCGGGGGGGGGCGGGTAGGAGAAAAAACAAAAGACCTTCTCAGGTATCAGGAAAGGGCAGAGACAAACACTAACAGAAAGGGAATAGATGCACACATGCTCGCTCACACACACAAAAGATTTATAAATATGAGTCCTATGTTAAAATAAAGCTATTTACAAAATCCAGACTAAAAGTGATTTGATTTATATCTCACAAATAGCTACCATGCAATTCTGTCATTTAAATTATGCAACCTGGGATAACATCAAACATTTGGGAAAAAATAATCTGGTTCTTACAGATACTTATTTACCTGCATCTTGAAGTGCATTTTTGCACTGCCTCAATCTGATGCAACTGCAGTCCAATACCCAACATTTGTGAAAAATAACTTTTGAGGTCCCAGACGAAGCAAAATTTCCTTCGGTTACTAAGCACACGTATCTATGTTAAGCACTCGTGATCAGAATTGCTACCTAATTTAGTGTTATATTTTGGGTGCCAGGGCTCAGCTGCTGGGGCTGCAGGGTCCCCTCTGAGGAGAGCCCAGGGGCTGCCCCGCGCCGGACACGGCCGGTTCCAGCGGCCCCAGCACAGGGCAGAGCTGAGCCCCTCAGCCGGGCTGGCGGCGCCTTCAGCAAAGTGGGTTTAGGAAAAAGCAAAACGCTGCGGGCAGTGAGGGGAAAAGTGTGAGAAACAGCCCTGGGCAGCGAGGGCCGGGCAGGGGGAGGGAGCCGGCACTCCAGGCCCCGAGCACAGACCCCCTTGTGCCATGGAGGGATCCCAGTGGAGCTGGTTTTCCTGACAGGAATGGCAGCCACAGAGGCCTGGAGGGACCCTGGGGGAGCTGGTTTTCCTGACAGGAATGGCAGCCATGGAGCCCTGAAGGGACCCCAGGGAGCTGGTTTTCCTGACAGGAATGGCAGCCATGGGGGGCCCACGCTGGAGCAGGGGAAGCCGTGAGGAGGAAGGGGCGGCAGAGAGGAGCCATTACGGACGGACCACAAGCCCCCATCCCCACCCTCCGCAGCGCGCGGGGTCGGGGGAAGTAGAGGGGTCGGGAGAGAAGGAGCAAAGTCGAGCCTGGGAAGAAGCGTAGGGTGGGAGGAAGCAGCTCGAGTTTTCATCTGCTTTTCTCACCATCCAAATCTATTTTTATTGGTAATAAATTAATAATAATTAAGTGAAGTCAGTTTTGCCCATGACAGTAATTCATAAGCAGTCTCCCCGTCTTTATCTCACCCCATGAGCTCTTTCATCTCATTTTCTCCCCCCATCCTGCTGAGGAGGAAGGAGTGAGCGAGCAGCTGGGTGGGAGTCTGGCAGCTGGCCAAGGTCGACCCACCACACATGGACACAGAAGATATGGGCTGATGACATTATCAGATTCTTGACTTTACATGTCTGTTCATGATCTGTGTACTTATTGACAAATGCCAATCCCTGGTTTTGTTTGTCTCCTCCTTTCCAAGGTCAATATATACATAAAACTATTTGCGCCATACAAAGTCATTCAAATGGGGATGCCTCCAACAGAAGCTTTGTAGATACATCTACAGTACAGTGCTTCATCAGCATCTTCACTCTATGTGTTCAATCTTAGCTGATACAACAGTAAAATCAATTTAAACAATCATAACAGTTAATGCACTTCACTGGGTATTAGCAAGCATGCAAGAGTCTTGTACGCTGGAAATTAAAATAGGCTTGCTACCTAGGACACAGGGACTGAAACGTAATATTTTAAAAATCTCATACTCCCCAGCTAATGAGCTTTTAAAATTTAATTTATAGCAATTCTATTTTTCCAAATGTGTACATATTTAATTTTTTTTTTTAATTTTTAATAATATGCTCATTAACCTAGGCATGATTTACTTTTATCTGTGTTCTTATTGCCAGTAAAGGCGACTGTGATTGGGACATGGAACCACAATAATGCCATAATGAAAAATGTGAACCTATTTTCAAAGTCTCTTCACACCTGTTTCCTACCATTTTAATTTATTTTCATACTTTGCACATCATGCTTTTATCTTCACCTTCACACCGTCATGTATTTATTACAGTTAAGTAATCATTGTCTTTATTTTCTTATCTACCGGGTTGTAGCATTTTAGTCTGTATATAAAGCAAAAAGACTATCAAGTTAAGATCAGATTATTAGAGTACATTATATATTCTGCATAATTACGGGCCCATTGAAAGGCTAAGAAGAATAATGCATTACAAACCTCATTTACTAGGGGTTATTTTTTATTACATAAATGAAGCTTTCCTTATCTTAAATTCTATCTCACTGGAATTCTTGCTGAGCTTGAGAACTGTTGGTCCCTTTGTTTAAAATGAATGTTGTTGCACTTTGCTGGGTGTCAGCAAAAGGGTTCTGAAATGTAAGGACTCTCTAGAAAAAAAACAGCAACAAGACCTTCACAGCTAAGGACCTGATGCTTTATTACTTGTCAAGAAACATCAAAGCAAAATAAATAAATTAAAACGATACAACACTTTAGTGAGAATGGCAGGCTGTCATATAAATTTAATCCCAAGGATTTAAATTGGTGTTCCACAGTAGCATTAGAAAAAGATAGAATCCAATTAAAATCATGCTGGATTCCAAGGACATTGCGGTATTCACTCTGCTTCTGTCATGTAAAATAAATTTAGACCTGATTCAGTGCTGAGTGCAAGGAATTAGATTCTGTAATGATCTATTTCCTCAGGTATTTTGCAGTACTACCTTAAAAATACTGTAAAACAATCAACAAGTCATCTGAGCCAGGAGGTGTAGGCGTATTTATAAAGTACATCCAACCATTAGGAAAGATAGTTTTCAGACCCAGATTTCGGTTCCCAAATCCAGATGCAAAAAATGAGTCTTAACCAGTTTTCAGCAGGTGGGACATAGAAAGAAAAATAAAACCTACAGGGTATAAAGAAAATATTGCACATTTTGTTTTTTTAAAAAAAAAAAAAAAAAAGAGAGCTGGACAACAGGAAGAAGAGCTGCCCATTTACTTTGTCCTGGCTTCTACGCTGTGGCTCAGAGCAAACTTGAACATGGAAGGGAGAAGGCTTCACCTTCACTGGACCCAGCTGCGCATACACAGCAGGAGCCCGTCACAGGGCACTGGCACTGGGGCAGGGAGGGAAGGCAGAAATGGGGCAAAACCAGTTGGTTGCAGCATGAGCGCTACCAGGGTGATGGCCAAAACCAGTGGCTCTTTCTATAGCAGGGAGTAAGGCCAAAGCCAGCTTTGGGAAGATATGAAAAGAAGAAAAGTGAAGGAAGTCCCCTAGGAGTTGCTAGGCTGGAGGAAAGGCTGTCTACAACCATAACCTGCCATGATACAGTGGACAGGGCAGGTTTGTTGACAAGCTCAGTTATTCCATTTCACTTTGTAGTTTGGAGTTTCTGCTATTTACAGAATTATCTTGTCTTAGTTTCTAATCCTGTGTTCCAGTAAAGAACATCTCCAAATACTGAAAGATTTTGATATCGTTTTGGATGCTCCTGTCAAGAAATTTGTCATCCTGAAGTTTTGCAGCTCAGGTTATTCCTAATCGTCAACGCATTTCACGGACCAGAAACACCATCTCTGTGAGTGAAGTTCAATGCAAGAAGTTTTGCCCAAAAGCCTTAATCTACATTGACTTAATTTCTTCCCCCCTTTAGCTCCTTCATCGCACTAGCACTAGGTAAGTGAGATGCTGGGGTGGCACCCAAATGCACTGCACAAGAGTGGCTATCTTCTACAGCTGAAGTTTTCCAGGAACAAAAATATCAGCTCTACCTGCTGCCACCTCCAGAATGATTATCAGAGACCGGAGTATCACTCCTCTGCACTTGCAGTATTAGAAATGTCAACAATTACTAAAAAGACATGATGTATAAAAGAACAGATTTTATTCTAGTGCCATAAAAAAATTAATACCTTGTTTGAGTACCTCTATGCATCTCTTAGAGGCATAGCTAAATACATTTAGATGGTTTCTTGTACAGAGATCCTATTGCAAGTCTGTCTTCACAAACTGTAGTATCTCTAGTTCTGTGATATAATTGGGTCACAAAAGGCAGAAAAAATAATCTACAGAGATTATTTTAATCACAAGTAATGCAAGAAACATGACTGCTTGTTTATTAAGTCTTGGACAAAAACCATGGTATGCTTACATTCCATAATCCGATCCATTAAGTGAATGTATGTATATATAATAATGAATGGTGCTGAAAATGGTTCTGCAAAACCACCAGTGGAACTTCTCACTCAAACAACAAATCCGGATACAGAATGTATGAAAACCAATGCATTTTAATAGCACTTTCATTACTAAAGATGAATATTTTTCCTAGGAGGTGATTAATTTAGTTGTTGCTGCAAAATTAAGTTCTAATAATTGCTTTTCAATACAAATGTTTTACAATCACTTCTGAAGGCAAATCCTTATATAGCACACCACTGAATTCAAATACAGCATAATTTCTTAGATTTATTAACACTACTATGATGACAAAAATCCATTACAAAAATGCTACTTATGCAGCAACTTTGAAGGAAAAATATATTTTCTATATCTTCATTTCAGCATAAAGCAGATTCTAGTTTTTATCATGCCAATCTATTACTGCTGAAGGGAAAAACCTCTTTTTTTGAAGTAAGTCTTTTCCTTTTATCTTCAATGACCTTTCTGGAAGTCGCAGGTCACAAATGATATAGCCTGCTGACCTGAGATTAGTGGTCAGTGAAAAATAGGTTACATATCTATTCTGCTTCCATTGAGTAGAGATTTGACAAAGAAGTGCTTAATAGAATCTCCAGGTAAAATGACAAAGTTTTTCTTTTTGTGTGGGAAGGAGGGGTCACAAAAGCAGGAAAAAAAAAAAATAATCTACAGAGATGATTTTAATCTCAAGTAATGCAAGAATCCAGTTTCTGAGCAACAGAAGTCTCTCAGAATCATGAAAAATCTAGTCTTTGTTCATTTTTAATAGCACTATGAAAAAATTACACATCCTAATATTTTGTTTTTTACACACTTCCTTAAAGCAAAGTTAAATTTATCGATATACATAGTGAACAAAAAAAACATGAGAAACTATTCAGAGGCAGTGTCAGTTTTGCACATCATCATCCTAAAACGTATTGTCAGACATACACCAATTCATACTATCTGAAGAAATGCTGTTGGCAAAGACTTAAAAACACAAACCCAAGGACTGAAAATCTACAGTGATTTTCAAATTTGAAGTGTGATCAATTTGATTCTGACATTATTTTTAAGTAATTAAAAGTTTTATTTAAGATAAGATAGTAAACTACATGAATAATTGTGAAGCCCTATTGATGTGGATATCTTTTCTGAAGATGTGGTCCATTGCTTGGTCACTGTGTCTTATACCAGAACCAAAACAAAACCAAAATACTACTACAGTATTATAATGTACTCATAATCATTCAAGAATCTGTTCAGACTCAAATTTGAAGTTTGAGTAACTCCTGAAATTTAAGCACCCACCCAAAACACATCTTGATTTCTGAAGTGTTTTCATCAGCTTTCTAATTATTTCTTCTAGTCACTTTTCTTTTTTTTTTGCAACACACAAATAAGACTGGAATTGCAGAGAGTAAGTGACATAATAAGATCCTATTCCCATTGTCTACTCCGAAAAAAATCTTAGCTAAGCATGGCAGACAGCATGTTGGTATTGATGTTCTTTTTCTGTTTTAACTGCTGTGAAATATTCAGCATGTAATTCATGTTGAATATTCATGATGTTCAAATTCAGTGATTTGAACAGTGATTCAAATCACATGTTCAATTCAGTGATTTGAGGGTCAGAAAAACCTTAATTAGGGATCACATTTAATAAGGATCATTTCTAATTTGATGTGAAGAAAGAAGACTAGATACTATTTATGTCAGTCCCAGGCTTTTGCAAAACTTTCTTTGGCATAGTTTGCACTATGATAACATTTTACACAAACACAGTGTTCCAAATAGTTTCCTCTTCCCCTGGAACAGAAAAAGACACTTTATCTAAAAGTTCTTATAATCTATGAAACTCTCCAATATATCTCTCAAATAACCTCATTATTAGGTCACCACGTCAGATCAAAACTGCTAACAAGCACCACTGGCGGAGTGGAACATTTTTAAGCATCGGCAGTTCTGATCAACTGACTTGATCAAGAATCCACGTAGAGTTTGACAATTTTGGAGCTACATCAAGCTATTTAAAACTGTATTTAGAATTGCATAAAGACTGATGAAATATGCTATTATACATATTCATGTAATGCAAAGACCATTATAATGAGTATAACGGTGTTCCCCTCACATGGTCAGGATATACAAGAGATATCAGAGGACCATTCAGATTTATACACCAACATCTTCTGTTCCTCACACCTGTCCAAGTAAATTACGAAGGATGAATTAAAAAAAAACAAAACAAAAAAACCACCACAAACCAAAATGCAATCAGTGAATCGGGCGCAACCCCACAAGGCCAAAAGCAGAATAAGATGCAACTTTTGTGTCTGTTGAACTGTTCCTTAAGAAACAATGCATTATTCCTGGTTATGAGGAAGATGTGAGGAGTGCTCAAGGCATCTCAACACTTGACACCTAACTCATGTTGTTAATTGCGTGCATTATTTGTGGATGAAAATTTGCTTCTAGAATGATTATAATACTACATTACATTTCCTTTTAAGAAGTGCTATTGCTTTCTCTCCTGCTGAAAATTACCCAGTTATATCAAATAGATCATATCAATGCCCTCATATGCAAATCAAAACAGTATGAGCATTTTACCTGTGGGCTGGCAAATACCACAAAGTTCATTGCTACATCAGTTTCTGTTGAACCATAAAACACATCAACGTTTACTACATAGACTCCAATTTTTAAACCTTTAATAATACATTAGCCACGTCCATTTTGAGGAAACCAAATGAATATAAATGTAAAGACCTGAAAGAGAATTTCAAATAATGATTGCATGGCTAAGTACTGTAACATGCAAGATTCATATTTTATACTCAGTCACTTTTTTCCATCAGAAAATATGATTTATAATTTAGAAATATATCCCTATTCTCAAAATATTGGGGTCTTGCATTATAAATCAGACACATGAAAGCTTTCTTCTTAAAACACAAGTGCTTTTACACATTAGAGCCAGATAAAGTCTGACTTCAATATGCACAATGTATAATTAGGAACATATTATAATTATGCAAGTATGCTATAATAATGTAGAAGTAAAAAGCAAAATTAAGGACACTTGGATACTTAAGTTACAGTATTGCACTGATGATTTCTGTATGACAATATTTAGCTATAGAATTGTTCTTGCATTGCTCAAACAGCTCTGAAAGGAGTCTGCCAGATTAGCATGTTTCTGAGAAGTGAGGTGCTCTCTCTTTCCTAATTTAGTGGTTTAGTCTGTAATGCTACAGTAGAGCTACCTTTCAACTGAAATTACTAGCAGTCCTTTCATAGTGTTTCTTTCATTTGAAAAGATTGCCAGGTGGTAATTCTGATGAGTAACTTCAGTATTGCTTGTTCCTTTACAATGAATTCTAACATTAGAGCTCTGTTTTTCCAGAGCTGCCTTCCACCTCATTAAGATACCTGCAAAGTCGAGTGCTAGAAAACTACCCCTGAACTCAGCCCATCTCTTTAGACTCAGCAGTATTTCATTAGCCAGCATCTCACCATTTCCCACTCCAGTTTCATATCACACCCCAGTTCCTCAGCCCAGCACCAAAGCTGGAGAGAGACAGCAACACTGCAGAGCAGCCAGGAGATGTACAACTATCTGCCAGAGGTCCCATGCTCAAGTAAGCCACATGAGAAAGCTCAGTATGCCCAGCTGAAGCCTAATCCCATGGCCTGATATGCAACAAGCTACAGAAATTGCACTGACCTTCACATGTCCAGCCAAGAAAAAGCCAAAAGATTTCTTCTGTTAGCAGTTATGTAAGCTTATGTGCAAGGTACCACAAAACATAGGAGGGAAAGAAGAGATGAATAGATCCTACAGAGAGCTAAGGGAGCTGAAAGAGGTTTTTCAGAGAGCTAACTCATTCTTCCTCCAAATATTTGGACCACATGGACCCAAATCTGCTTCTGCAAGATACAGATGACTCCCTGCATATTTCCAGAATTACTTGGTTCCTACAAAGATCAAAAACTGTCTCTCAAGAACAAAAAGGGAGGCAGGCTCTCACCCTGTCATTGTCTTATCCCAATAAGATCTTTCATTGCAGAAGATGATGCTTCAAGGACAAAGCAAGCAGTAAGTGAGCCTCACAGAAACAACCTCGCCCCCCCCGCCTTCTCCTTTTTGAGGGTTCATTGTTCAGTGACTGGACAATACTTAGTAAAGCAAGAGTTTAACGCACCTAAAGTATGGCCTAAGAACTAATTCTTTCATTTACTCTGCTGGGAGAAATTAGGAAAGAGGTCAAAAAATAGCATCCTATTCATCTATTATGTCTATTAGTTTAATTTCCTGAACATAAATGAAACGGGCTTCTCAATTTCCACAGTGATCAAGAGGAGAGTCACGTTCATAAGACTTTTATCTATAACACTTTGTTTTCTTGACTGTGAAAATAACAGTCTGATAAACTCTTAACTTGCTCTGTGCCACCGAAGCCTTATGACAGGAAACACGTTTTCAGAAAAGTGCATATTTGAGCAACATTAATAGATTTGAAGACAACTTATTTTTCAAAGCACCAAAGACAGCTCAGCAATTATCTTGTTGAAAACCGAAGTCTGATGACAATTAAACAGAACACCAGATGTACAAAATGACATTCTACTCTGAAAGTCATTCAGCAGCACAGTCAGACTCAGATACTTTCCATAAGGAAACTGTACAAGAACCGTGAAGAATGTGCAGAACTTTGACATTTAGTGGTACAGAATTTTTGAATGACTTGTGCCATGTGGAGGGTCAAATTTTAAAATGCAGAGTTACTGAACACCAGGGCAGAATCTATTAACACTGCAAACATCAAGATGCTTTCCAAGTGTGTTTCGGCAACTGTTCAAAGCTATAAATTCCACATCACAGTGAAGTGTTCATCAAAGGGAGAACAGAACAGCCTTTGAGATGTGATCACTTCTGGTTCTTTAGTGTTCACAATAAAAGCTCACACCATCGCACTATTTAAATAGCTGCACATTTTGTCTCTGCAAACTTCAGTAGCATTTGTATGGCACTACCAGGCTTCCAACTCAGTAAACAAAGACTGCATTGAAAGCTGACTAAATTGCAAGCCAGAGACCAATCTCCCTCTCCCCGCTCTCCCCAAACCTTAAGGGCAAACTATAGTGAGAAATGAGGTATCTCAAGCACTCCTGCTAAAGTGACATTACCATGTTTGCATCAGACTTTGGGAGGGACTAAGTCTCTCAACCACATTGGATTATTCTTGAAAGAGATATACTTTCTGCCTGTTTTGCTGCTGCTGCAAAAAGAACATTCTTTCTATTCTAGCAGAAGGAGCATGATGCTATATTCTAGACTGTAGATCGCCAATATTGCCAAGTTATGAGGCCAGGTCACAATGAAGGCAATAAGACAGGCTTACTAAAACTGAGAACTTCAAAGGTCAAGACTGTAGAAGAAACCATAACTCTTTTGCACTAGTTACATATTGCATTTTCAAGATGATTTTTACCATAACCAGAGGAATTACCTTGTCATAGCAATGTTATTTGCTAGGTTTGAAGTCTAAAGAGATAAAGGTGTGTTCATAGTACTTCAGGAAATGAGACTTTACGGGAAAATGGAAGGGGGTGGGGGAAATGCCACGAATTCCTGATACAACTGTGAGCTGGCAACCTGGATCCTGGGACAAAACAACTCTGTATGTTGGTGATTACAGCTATCTTCAGAATTCTGTTGCTCTTGAATCCATTTCTGTTATAATACAACACTTTATGTTAGGTCCCACTCTAGTTTCTTCTAATTTTCCTTGAACCACTTTCCTTTGAAGTGTTTTTAAATGCTCCTGGCATCACTCTCAGGTGATTCAGTGAACCAAGTTCATTGCAAATCTGTTTTTCTTCTGATATGCTTGCATACAGAAAGATCTGACTTTCCTTCTTAGTCTCTTTCAAATAATGAAGAACAATTTCTTCAGTCCTAGTTTTCACCTCTGGAATTACTTCATAAAAATTAGGCAAGAAATATTTTAATAGAAAAAGCAAACAAGTCCCACCGAACAGTATGAGACCACTCAGAAGATTTCTGGGAACCCAAGTCTATTTGTCCATTGCAATGGCTCATTTGATAATGAACTGGTAAACATTGATAATTCACCCTAAAGGTAGAATTGTAATAAAGCTATTACAGCTTTATCATTTGCTACTTTTCAGCCATAAGTAAATAAAATACTTTTTCTCCATGAAATATCCTTATCTGAGGAAGTACAGAGAACTAATCCTCTCTTTGATCTCTGACAGATGCCACTACCAGAAGAAAATCTGAAGTAGGATGTACATGAAAGAAAATCCCTCTCGGGAAAAATGTTATAACTAGCCCAAACAAGTGTGCCAGGTGCAGAAGCCCATTGTAGAAACATGAAAAATTAAATTAATGTTAAGAAACAGATGTAAGGAAGGCAATGTTAGCAACCTTAACACGGATGACCCCTTCAAGAAATTACAGAAAGCAACAGTGGGTTTTTTTCCTAGCAGAAAAGAGAAGAAATTCAGTAAGTGAAGAAGGATCCACACATTCAGATGTATCTCCAGGAATGAGTGCATCAAAGTCTTCAGATCAGCAACTAAAGGTTACTCTCATTATTTTTAATAGCTAGCCCCAATATCTTTATCTCTCTATGAAACATATTCTAAGTTCTGGGGAAGCTGATTATAGGATTCAATAAATATACGAAGAATATGTATAATATGGGAGTGAAACCATATCCAAGGAAAAGGAGATATTTTTCAAAGAAAATTCAGGCAAGAACTCTTTCACATTACACTTCCCTGTTGAAAATGCATTCTAATTTTACCAAGGTCTTGAAATAAGCAATTATTAAACATGAATTTGAGTATTCTCACTCAGAACATGCTGAGAGTACTCTTGCCTAAATAGACACACCAAAATAGAGCATTAAATACAGAAGAGCAGCAGCCCACATCAGTTCTCATTCTTTGTAGTTATGACATGTATTTTTTTTGCCATTAAAATAAGTTAGATCTGATATGAATTAAGGTGATTATCAGCAATCTGAGACAGCTGAAAGGCTAAAAAAAGGACTACTAAAAATTAAGAGTCCTAAGAACAGTGACCAATCAGTATTTGCTACAATTATGAATTGGAAAGCAACTCGGTCTTTAAGTCATTTTAGAGCTCGGTATTTCTCAACTGCAAATCTCTACTGGCTCCCAGGGATGGAAAATGCTACAGAAAGCAGACACAAGGGTGACACAAGCATCTAGAGGAAGCTCAGCACCCTCAGACAACACACTGTAATTGTTCAGTGGATTTCACCCTTGAGATATCTTTTGGTACAAAAGCTAGGTCATTCCAGATGAAGACAGAGATTTGGGAAACATATTCTCATCATGGTACATTTAATCAGTGTCACTAGAAAGACTTCTGTGAATGCTAAATTAACTTACAAGAAACGAGATGGCAACACCCACAAAAAACCACACCAACAAACAAAAAACTCAAAACAACAAACAGCCAACTGTAAAAAGACAACCATGTTCTCCAAGATTACTTTATTCTGGACTATGAAAAAATTATATTAATAATAAAAAAAAGTGTAATAGATTCACATATTTTTATTCAGGCAACCAGTTCAAAGTTCAGGCTTATAAGTGTGGTTTCTGTTAGGGGGACCAAAAAAAAATCCACACCCCCCCAAAAAAAACCCAACCAAAAACTGACAATGGTTCTTCGTATGTTATTTGGAAATAAACAACACTGCAGTGATGCCTCACTTTCATGAGTGCAAGAACAGATTAATACAGGGTTGGGAGATTTGGTTTTATTCATAGCCCTCTTTTACACAGCAACAAATCCAAAATCCTCCGTAGAGTTTTCTTGGAACTATTTTTTTTTTTTTTTCCAAAGTTCTTTCAGACTTCGCCTGGCTGCCTGTGATGTGTCTGTGATAAGCTCTCATGTTCACAGTGTCTTCCATTTGCACACCTAGTCCATCTCCTTTCTGAGCTTAGTCATATTAAAAAGCACGTCTTCATTTCAGGTGGTGATGTATACCTGAGGTTGGGATTAAAGCCAACACCAACTCATAAAAGAAGCATAGCTTTCTTTTGCACGTGTTTTTAGAAAAAAGCAGTGGTTACATTAACTACAGTGGCATTTCATCAAAAATCACACCACCACAAATGAAATATAATTTTATTGAATTTTAAGTCCGCAGACGATTCATGTGAAGCTTAGAGAACAGTATATTAGTAGTATAATTATGAAGAAGATGCCAATTCAACACTTGTTGTTATATTTAATTTAACACACTATAACTTCCTGCAAATATTGTACAGCCTTAAATGCATAAACCAATCTAAATTATGGCAAAACTTCATGTATTTCTTAATTACTTTTGAAACACATAAGCGTTAAGTTACATATTGAGGATCTGATCCTTTCTAACTTTACTCAGACCACGTACTGCTACTCGCCTTGTAATTGGGTAGGGGTTTTTTTTTCAGCTGAGCTTATTTGGGAATAAATTATCAGATGATTAAATGAATGATCATAATGAGACAGACCAAAGTCCATCTAGTCTAGTATCTCAAATCCAACCGCAGCCAACAACTTATGTTTGGGAAAGAAGATAAAAATAAGGCAACTACATAAGGACTCTTCTCAGGTATAATCTCCCAGGCTCCAGTGCAGTTCAGGAACTTCCTAAGCCAGAGGTGGTATCATTGTGTTGCAGTGAAACTACAAGTGCCAGAACCTAGCCCAAAGCTTAGTATGTGTGTTAGAAACCAGAATAAAAAGTACCAGTCATATCTAAAAAAAAAAAAAAAACAAAAACAAAAACACAAACCAAAAATTTCTTCCATGGAAGTATTTTAATAAAAATCTTTGTAGAGTTTCAAGGTAAGTATTTTTATTTTTCTTAAATCTTAAAGCGTAAAACCACAATTCAGTCCTGCTCTCATCTGTGTGTGTGTATACACTCCCTCAACTCCACTGGTGTATGTGCAAGTCTTGTATATATAAACATATTTATCTCCCTCCTCATTGAAAAAAAGCAAAAAATAAAACAAATTTAAAAACATATATAGATGCCATTTAGCTCTCCACATTTGTTGTGGAGAGCTGTCTTTGTAAAAACAGCTGTTTTTTACTTAACTACTCATAAGAAAAAACACGCTTAACTGTAAAACATCAAGTTTTTGTCATAGTTTAACCTCAGCCAGCATCTAGGACTGCTCCCCTCCTCCCTCAAAGGAAGAATTCAAGTGAGAAACACAGCTGTTTGCACACCCCCCAGGTTAGGATTGTGGAGAGAATTCTAAGAGTGAGGAAAAATTTGTGGGTTGAGATAAAGACAGTTTAATAAAGTAAAGCAAAAGCCATGCACACGAACAAAGCAAAATAAGGGATTCATTCACTGCTTCCCATGGGCAGGCAGGTGTTCAGCCATCTCCAGGAAAGCAAGGCTCTATGACATGTAACAGTTACTTGGGAAGACAAACATCATCACTCTGAATGTCCCCCCTCTTCCCTCACCTTTATATATATTGAGCATGACATCATATGGTATGGAATATCCCTTTGGTCAGTTGGGGTCAGCTGCCCCAGCTGCCTCCCCAACTTCTTGTGCATCCCCAGCACACTGGTGGGGCAGCGTGAGGAGCAGAAGAGGCCTGGAGAGCTTAGCAACAACCCAAAACACCAGAGTGCTATCGCGCTATTCCCGTCCCAAATCCAAAACATTGCATTACAACAGCTGCTAGTAAGAAAGTTAATTCTATCTCAATTGAAACCACTACAGTTTTCTAAGATGCATTATAGAGTCAACACTTTAGCCAAGTTGTTTCAATGCATTATTCCTTATCAATTCTTATAGATACAGAAGTGCTGTCAGGACCCCATATTTTACTTCTCTTTACCTGATATTGTACTTCAGGATTTGTGCAGTTCAAGCCATCAAATGCTCCTAGATTACCATCTTCCCAACCATTATTGCTCAGTTCTACCTTTCAATGTTGTAGATTTTCCTTCACTGCTGCTTTTTCTCAAGCATTTGTGTATAACGCCCCATCTTGAATTACACGGGTCAAAGACAGGGTTGGTAACAGATTATTTTGCTGCTATTATGTTAACAACACTTTGTTGAGATTAGGGGCCTGTCAGAACTTCATCTGGTAAGGGTTTAGTCAGGGATTGCATTTAGAGGTTATTCTGATTTAACAACTACTGGAAATCTTCTTTGACAACTCTCTTAATGCTCAGTTTAGTGATAAAAAAAAGAATTAAAGGGAACTCAATTTTTACGTATCATTAGAACTTTAGCAGTTGATGCCTTACTATCACTATTGTCAGATCAATATATGGCTTTGTTTTGAGCAGCAGGTAGTTCTGATTAACAAAGTGATAACAGGAATCACTCCAAAGCAAACTTAAATCAATGAGACCTGTAGGACGCTTCCCAGTACGATTATGAAATGGACCATACAGAGACTGAAAAAGCCCAAGTGGAGTTGCAATTGTTGGTAGCATCATGGTTATTTAAGGACATCACATCAGAGTGAGAGAATGAATGCACAGCACTCATCTAGAAAGACTTGGAAAAGAGGAAAAGTTGGTGTTAAAGGTAGAGGATAATCTTTCAGAAAGCTGAAGCCATGAAAATACCAGACAGAATAAAAATCTGTCCAGTTCAATATGAAAGTATAGACAAGCCAAAAAACATTTAAAGCTGGCCAGTCTTTAGGTCCGGTATCAGGTATAAAAGAAGCCCCTAAAGAAGATAAGGCAGTAGGTGAAAAGCTACAATGCATCTAAGCAAGCCTTCCTGTAAGCTCAGTTCAGAGCGGTCAGGCACGAGCTCAAGTCGTCAGCTACTTTGGCACAGAGAATTGCATGTTTGAACCTCAGCAGTAATTATAGTGACTATATGCAAATTAAAGACTTGATACCTACCAGTATAACTGCTAAAAATATACATTTTTTAAAATTTCATCTTTAATAAAATCTCATCGTTTCTCTCCCCTTTTTTTTTTTCCTCTAAAAGAAAAACAAAGAAGCTCAAATATTTTACCTAAGGTTTTTTTTCCCTTTCCAAAATAATAGAATGAAAGACATTAGCAGCCAAGAGAATCTCACAATACCGGAACTTTCTGAAACGAGGTTTTGCATATCTCACTTGGCAGCTGGCAGCAGAATGTGACAAATGAGAATTCTCACTCCAAGCTGCTGGCTGCCAGTCATGAGTTATCTTATTCCTTGCAGTGAGAGCAGACCACAGAACAACAGGCAAGCAAATAGGCCAGAGATACAAGGAAAAGACTGAAGAAATATTAAAAACCAAAACAAAAAAATAACCAAACACGAAGACGACCAAAAAACCCCCAAACCAAAAAACCAATCAGATGATGGATGCAGTAGTACTTGTACTCTCAATGCTTTATTTAGCATTGAGAATTCTTGTGTCGCATTATCACAAGCTTTAATGAAGGTTATACAAAATTAAAAACATGGTCCTTGCTATGGGCACGTTTTTAATTTGTTCTTCAGTTCATTTGAAGTGTGCCAACTTTTAATTGTTCTTTTAGAGAAACTCATGACTAACTGAAACTGCTTGTTATAACGCAAGGCCTACAGCTAAGCCCAAGTGGCACCTATCAGGCTGTCTTCTAGCTGTGACATTACTGACTTTACAATATATCCTGGCCAAATAAACACTTTCTCAAACCAAACCATGAACTAAGCTCCCCCTTCCCTCAAAGGAAGAATTCAAGTGAGGAACAACGTGTCTCTTATTTTCTCCTGTGCTCAACAGGTCAAGTATGCTTTTATTCCAATACATTTCCTGCATTGTAACTTACCTACTGTCAAGCTGATCCCCGCCACCCCCTGGCCCCAAGAGCCCCCTCCTTCCAAGTCTTTTTAACCATTCACAGACCAAAACCTACTATCTCCATCTCATGAACTGGCAACTGGTAACCAAGAGAGAGGCCCGATGATGCGTCAGTATTTTCAGAGGATCATTTCCTTAATGGAAAACATTGAAAACAGAGGGAGCTGCTTTCTAAGCAGCCTGGAGAGCTAGACTGAATATTATTTTCTGTATCTTCCTCTATCGCCATACCGTCATTCATCCTTTCACAGGGCCTGCATTTCCTCTTGCAGCCGTGGTACCTGCAGAAAGCAGGCTGCCAGGCGCCAAGTTTCTCTTGCTGTGGCTTTGAATCAAATAGGGTTAATGCTGAACAGGAGGGGGGGCCAACACGGGGCAGATATTTGTGTCTTTTCCTAGGTGCCTGCATTCCCCCCCCCAGCCCCATCCCCGGCTCCCTCTCAGCTGAGGCAGAGTCAGTCTGGCTTCAGGTATCTTGAATCCCCTATACTTAATATTTTTATGCTAGAAATAGGTAGATATTTTTGTGGTTAGTTCCACTGAAGTTTGAAGCAACAGATAAAGAAACAGCTAGCACCACCACCTATTGGTGAAAACAGGTAATTTTAAACTATTAATTTGTATTATATTATGTAAATTTATATTTGTTAATATTTCAGGTTTTAGGGCAGATACTCTTTACTCAAAGAGCTGGGTGAGTATGTTTAAGAATAAAGTCCTGAAAACGATAGGTGGCTTGTTAAAAAAAAAAAAAAAGAAAAAAATTAAGGGAAATAAGTACTAAAACTTGCTATAATCTCTTTGTGTGACACTAATGAAAGCCAGGAGCAGGATATCAATTAAAAACTGGCTGGATGGCCGTGCCCAGAGAGTTGTGATTTATGGGGTGAAATCCTCTTGGCGGCCGGTCACCAGTGGCGTCCCTCAGGGCTCAGTTTTGGGGCCAGTTTTGTTTAATATCTTTATCGATGATCTGGATGAGGGGATTGAGTGCACCCTCAGTAAGTTTGCAGATGACACCAAACTAGGTGGGAGTGTTGATCTGCTTGAGGGTAGGAAGGCTCTACGGAGGGACCTGGACAGGCTGGATCGATGGGCCAAGGCCAACTGTATGAGGTTTAATAAGGCCAAGTGCCGGGTCCTGCATTTCGGTCACAACAACCCCAGGCAACACTACAGGCTTGGGGAAGAGTGGCTGGAAAGCTGCCCAGCAGAAAAGGACCTGGGGGTGCTGGTGGACGGGCAGCTTAACATGAGCCAGCCGTGTGCCCAGGTGGCCAAGAAGGCCAACAGCATTCTGGCTTGTATCAGGAATAGTGTGGCCAGCAGGAGCAGGGAAGTGATCGTGCCTCTGTACTCGGCACTGGTGAGGCCTCACCTCGAGTCCTGTGTTCAGTTCTGGGCCCCTCTGTACAAGAGGGACATTGAAGCGCTGGAGCGTGTCCAGAGGAGAGCTACCAGGCTGGTGAGGGCTCTGGAGACCAGGTCATATGAGCAGAGGCTGAGGGAGCTGGGCATGTTTAGCTTGGAGAAGAGGAGGCTGAGGAGAGACCTCATTGCCCTCTACAACTGCCTGAGAGGAGGTTGGAGAGAGGTGGGTGTTGGCCTCTTCTCCCAGGTGAATGATGACAGGACCAGAGGAAATGGTCTGAAGTTGGGGCAGGGGAGGTTTAGATTAGCTATTAGGAAGAATTACTTTACTGAAAGAGTGGTCAGGCACTGGAACAGCCTGCCCAGGGAGGTGGTTGTGTCACCATCCCTAGAGGTGTTTAAGAAACATCTAGATGTGGCACTTCAGGGCATGCTCTGAAGGGCAGAGATTGTAGGTTGTTTGGTTGGACTCGATGATCTTAAGGGTCCTTTCCAACCATGAAGATTCTGTGATACTTGTGGGTCCCTAGGCTTTTTTTATTTTATTATTTGGATTTACTTAAAGGTTAGAAATACTTTAAAAAGGTTACTTATTGCCAGAGACTACCACAATTACAGTCCCTGAAAGGGATTTATGACTTTTCAGGCATTTCATGACAGTATACAGGAACTTCTCAGAATAATGAGAGATTCTAGAATGTAGGAAAAAAAATAGATGACATCCAGTATGACCTTAATATCTTGCAGTTGTAAGGATTCTACTAAGATTTACTCCAATATAATTAAAAAAAAAAAAAAAGAGAATTGTGTGGCTGATTACTTGTCTTAGATTATGGAGCTAGAATAGTCTTACTGAGTATTAGCCCCTGACATACATAAACACTTTTTTCAGGATTAAGAGAGTATGAGATTTTTTTCAGTGACACCATTATCTCCTGCTTATCTGTCTCCTTACCTATGAATGTCTTTAAGACCAGAAACTCTGCAGATTGAGAGACACCCCAGGACTGTGTTGATCACTTCAGACAGGACATGCCACAGGATAATATGCTATTTAGTTAAACACTAAATTCTGCTCAATGCTATTTATTGAAAACAAGGATTCCTCTGGTATTTCCTAACAGGTGAGATATAAGTAAAGAACCTGCACATTTTCAAATAGCAAAGTGAAAACCTGATTCTGCTCTGGACTGGTATCTGAGGTATAATTTTTGAAGATATTCCTTAATAAGATGGTTAAGAGGTCTCAGCAATTCCAGTAAGAGGAATAATAAAATCCGAGATAGCACAGTTACCTAGACATACTCTAGCTCAGCAATGTGGTAAGAGATGCTTGTAAGTATTGTTTTGAAAGATTAGTTCATTTTCTCCATCATTAATAAATAACAACTTCTTTTGAAGCACTTGAAGAAAGACATTTTGACTGACAACACTTGCCTAGGATCCAGCTACTTAGAACAAAAAACGCTATTGCTGATTAAAGCCTTGCTGATGTCTGGTGAAGTCTCTGTATGTTTTCCCACATAGATGATTTCTGAGAAAGTCTTGGATAAAGAAACAGAACAAATACTGGAGCTGCTTGTGCTCATTGGCAGTAAAAGAGAGGGAGCTTTAAGGCACATTCCTTGGATAACTTTTTCCACAGTAGATCGGTTTCCTTTAGAAGGAAGATATTTCAAAGAGACAAAGCAAGACAGCGGATATGAAAAGTTTCCAGCAGTACCAAACTGAATCAGTGTACAAAAAGCAGGCAAGAGCAGAGTCATGCTTTAAATGAAGAGATCTCATTTGGTCCTTAAAAGTGCAAGGCACCTAACACCCTGCTACCTTCGACAGAGGATGGAAAGCCATGTGACCATTCCCAATCACATTCTTTCCCATCATGCATCTAAATACAGACAATTTTATCCCACGGAAAAAGGTTAAGATGCAGGGTTGTGTGAGCATATGGTTGCATCTATTAACTGTGGTATTGGCGCAGTTTAAAACAGCCATTACAGAAGCGTTCAAGTTTTCTTGGACATCATCCATTTAAAAACACCCAGAAGACCCAAGCACAGTCTGATGGTCATTATGCATGCAGAAGCTGATTTCTGATGACAACTCAGTCACCTGTCTTGGGAGCTTATGCCCACTGAAAGAAAGAGTATCTTACAGAAGAGCCTAGTTTTAGAGCCCTCCGTCCTCACCTTACCATTTTCATGAAACTATCATTGTTCCTCAGTCCTGAGTGATCATAGTCAGTTTAAAGCACGCTGTTCTACAGGCAAAGTTAAGGATTTTTCCCCACATATGTCATTTTACATATATCTACAGCAAAATTCTTTTGCTGTTCTATTGTTCAGTCAGTCTCATGTCCTGTCAATCCCAACAGGGACATGCAGAAAACTTAATTTCACTGATATGGAGTCATCACTATCAAAAGCAATTGCCCCCTCAAGCAACCTGCTCTTATATCTGCATACAGATAATATTTTCAGAAACACAAACCTCAGCATTCACTACATCCCCTTTGCAGACTGCACAAACACAACCCCACAACTATGTCTCACGTTTATATATCCTAATCAATCAGGCTGATTTTAATTAATCCTAATTGTCCTATTAAGGATCCTGGCTAACAACAACACAGCAAAAAGGATTCCCTAAGCAGCCTAATTGACTTAATCAGCTCCTTAATAATCCTTCTTCAGGCCTTTAAAATCAACTAACCTCTAGTTCATTTTAATAAGCATATTGAAGAGGAAGATAAAGCTACCTTCTTGATGCTAGGAGTCAGATTTCATCACTGCAATGAAGAGCATGGCAGGCAATAGATACGTTAGGATCCATAAATGGAGAAGGACTACATTAGAAAGATGTGACCAGCTTTCCTCCAAGCACGTGTAAGGAAAGGAGGAATGGTGCAGAGCTCTAGCTGCATTTTCCCACAGGGAAACATGGGACTGTAATCTTAGACTACAGTTAGTTGTTGATGAGTATTCAAAGGCTAATTGAAGGTACTGTAGGTACCAATATTCATGAATTAAAATACCCAAGTTAAACTAATGTGTGAAAAACTAGCAAGCAACTTTTACAGTACTTTTAGCGCTGAACTTCTGGCAGTATGTATGTTTAAGCTGTGCATAGATATTTACAAGGTGGTGGGGGGAAGCAAGCTAACTGCATATGATTTGGCTCTGACAGTGATTTGTATCCTACTTCGCACTAACCAAAAAGCTCACTTTTTCAATATTGTGTGCGCTAAAGTCATGTCAGCTTTCAAGAACTCGAGCTGTGCAGCTTATTCATCACACATTTTCCCTCATTACTCTTATTTGTCTAGCAGTAGGAGTATTCCTGGCACTTTACAGACAAATGACATGATACATTCCTGACCTAAGAATTTTGTCAGCTGGGGCTTTAGGTCAAGATTTTTCACAACCATTAAGTGTTTAAAAATACATATGAATCTCAACAGGATTTTCAGAATTTCCTCTATGTTTTGCCCCCCCCCCTTTTTTTTTTTTTGTAAGTTTTAGAAAGCATTCTAAAGCAGATAAGTACATGTAGATATATGCCCTCCACTGGTTCTATCTTTGCATATAATACATGTAAATAGGACTTTATATTCACTCATCATTTCACTGAAGACAGCAAGATCAGCACAGTGTTATTATGTGTGAATCAAAATGAAGGATCTTAATCAGGATTATGGTGGCACAAAGTTTTACTTCTTATGTTAGTCAATATTTATTCATATAAGTAGTCATTAGTCCCTTAAGGATTTGCAAATCAGCTATATGTTGGAGGTCTAAAAGTGCACGCCAAAGTAGCAAAAGGCCAATTGCAAAAGCAACGTGTACTGTTTTCTTTTGGCCTTCTGATTTATTAAATGTTTTAAATTATATGAACTAGGTAGCATGAGATGAAGTAACAAAACAAATCAAACGTGGCATTGCTTGCCTTATTCATCCTAAAAGATCAGAGCATCTTGATGAAACCAGGTTTGGCCCAACTCAGATCGTGCAGACTGACGCCTTTCCTACAGGCTGCTCAAAGTGCTCTCTGCAACGATTTATATGAAAGCTACATGCATCCTCAGAAAGAAAAATTTGGAATAAAAAAAAATAAAATACGTCCAGCCTGCTTCTATCCACACAACTTTCAGCTAACATCAGCTTCTCCTCTTTCTCAGTGAGAGCAAGAAGATGCTTGAGGTACCAACTGACACTACTGACAATTCCAAAATGGGCCAAGTGGGTGGCTTAGCCAGTATTCCCCACATAATCTTCAGAACCAGCAATATGCTTGCTCAGGGTGTGGATCTACTTCTCAGCAGGAGTCATGATGGTAAATAGATGGCAACACACCATTTGTAAGAGCCCCTAGTTACACAAGGGGCTTATTCTCCTACTTTGAAATCCCCAATTTCAAAAGATGATACGATTCTGTCCTCTTCATGACATTTTATTCCCCAAAATGAAAGCTAGAGGATATGTGAGGTAGTATAAAGATATTCCAGTCAGTTAAATTCAATAGAGAGCAGTTTCCTTTAGAACAGGTACAAGCTTCAAAACTGAAAGTGCTGATCATTCAAAAGTTAGTTTTCCAACAGTTTTATTATGAGTTGTTTCAGTCACTTAATCTAGTCTTACTATGAGCATTATAAAATAAGTTCTAGTAGATGGCAAGAAACCTCTTTTCTACCTTGATTATCACACTCAAGGAATATGCAAGAGTGTAAGAAATGCTCTGAGTCAGAGAAATCATCTACCTAGCCCAGGAGTCTGTCTTGTGTACAAACATAGAAGACAACCAGCAGGAATAATCCTGTCCACTCCCTTTAGTATCCATTTATACATGTTGACCATAAGCCTAGTTTGTTTTTTGAACTTGCTGATGTCTCCATGGCCTCCTGGAACGGCAAGTTCCAGAAGCAGAACCACTAACGCTGCCTATCACTGAGGTTTTCTGCATCCCCATCTCCAAATCAGTCTTTGTAAACAGTAGACAGATTAAACAGTCTTTTTCAGGAAGCCCGACTACCCATTAGGTACATGGAAGGGAGATGAGTAGCTGGATACACACATAAAAGCTGCATTTTAAAATATTTAAACAGTGAATCACATTTTGAGGATGTGCTGAAGCTTCATGGCACTGCTAGAAGTTCAAGAGCACAAAAGCCAGCCAGGCTAAATGATGTATTTCCTTAACTGAAGAACACCATATGCTATTTTTTTTATCCATAAAGGTAACTAGGTAAAATTTGATCATTTTTTTCAGGCAGTGAACAAAAGTACTGACATAAATTGAGATCAAATCTGAAGTTAAACACAAGTACATCACTTAAAGATGATGATACTCACACATAAGTATTAAAGATATGGGAAAAACAGAAGTAATTTAGCTGTTAACAAGCATATACTATGTAACTGGAGTTACCACAAGAGTGGTTCCATGGAAGATCTCAGAACAGTACATCAAATAAACATCCAAGAACAGCGTGGGATTTCTTCCATAACTAGCCGAGTTGTCTATAGATGACAGAAATCTTCTGTAGAGTTGAACTGATGGAAAGAATTTGATCTTGGGTATTTCCATTTGGAATTAGAATAGCTTGTTTTAAAGCTGGGGGTGGGCAGATATCTGGCTTAGAGTCCTCACTTAGTGAGGAAAATACAAAACCAAAATAAGACAACAAATTCTGTATTTCAATTATTTGTCCAAATGACAAATTTCTTTTGGGTCTTGCAAACAGAAGAAATAATGTTTTCTTTGTGCCCCAAATCAGAGGGAATAAAAGCTACTTTTCCAATAAAAACAATATTATAGAAGAAAAAAACCCAAGAGACCCACACAATGGGAAAACCCAGATCACAGTCCCTGTGCAGTCTATTCCAGTAGACTGTGCTAGGCAACACCAGTCAGATTTCAGAATTACAACTAGTGTCCACCAACAGTGCAACATTCAAATTAAAATATTATGGTGATCCTGTTGTTGCAATGATATTTCTTCAAGAGGAGACCTAACTTTATGTTATGCCTTAAAATAAAGGGTAGTCTTTTAGCACCTAAGTCGACAATAAAGTTCTCCTTGATTTCAGGAAAAACAAGAGTTGTCAAAGCTATTGAAACCCCTAAAGTCGTGTATGAGAGGGGCATTTGAAGAAATTAAGTTTTCCAGGAGAAAAAAACCCCAAACAAATTGCTCCACAAAAAGAATCCCAAACACCAACCCAAAAAGTGGTTTCTGTATCTGTCTGCTTATGCCTCAGAACCACATTCTTGACACTTTGATCAAGTAAACTACAGATATCTTGATTTTAGCCTATATACTACCATCCTGAACTAGCAACAGCTACTTCAAACTAGCCTCATACTGGGAATAATCACTTTATTACATTTCAGACCTACATTATGAAGGACCCAGTGAATTTTAAATATCATTCCTCCTTCTACTGTACATTTGAGAGAAACATCTCAGTATAAGCATTTTGAAAGTATTTAATCTTAATCTTTTAAGCTCACTTTGATAATTATTTCAAACTGATATGACAGTATGATGAATTCCTCTATAAAACACAGGAAAAACCTGTGTTTAGACTTTCAATAGACATATAAATTATTGAACTGCTGGTTAACATAAATATTTTGGATGTGGTAACAGCCAATTTGCATATGTACCCCTTCTAATATTTTTTAAAAGTTAAGACACTTCACATTTAATTAGGAGCAAGATCGTAAAAATAGAATTCAGACATCTGAAGCTGATTGCTTTTTAAACCCTCTATTCTGTAGTTTTGCAGGACTTATTTAATGGAAATAATATATTTCCAGGCTCAGGATGAATTTCAGTGTGCTTACTGTACATTAATAGCCCAAAGAAATTCAACATTAAGTTGCTGTTGAAATGAAACTCCTGTAAGTGTGCTACCATTCTTCCATTCAATAAAGGTCAAGCTGTTAGTTGACTGTCATTAGGCATAGTCTCTTGACTGCTTAAAGGTTATATAAATATTAAAGTTTATGAAGTCAGCTAGGAAACTTTTTTCAAATATCTTGCCACATTATTTTTATCTTTTCCCAGAAACAATTACACATCATTCAAGAGAGTGATGTGCTTTTATTTTGAGACAAATACCTGCTTTTCCATAAATAATGGCTTTTTCCAAAATCACATTGAGCAAATAAAAGGATAAAAATCTTAGCTAAAAGTGATGATTCGTATGCTTATTAAAAACCCAAATCCACCCTATGACTTTATTTCATTTATCCAGACTCTGAACAATGTGGCTTTCATTATTAGGTTACAATAAATCAAGATTTACGTTCACACTAATGTTGCCCTCATTTCCATTTATATTAAACTGGTATTTGTTTTTTAAAGGAGGCACATGAATGAACAGAAACTTGCCCAATCTCTGTTTGTTCAGCTTGTAACTTGCACAATAGCAAATTCAATCTTGTTAAGAGGCTTATTCTTCCATTGTAGAAGTTACTTGAATTGCAAGAAGGTTTGAATCTGCATAGGCTACACGTTTACGTCAAAGGAAAAAACAAATTAGGGAAAGAGAGTTTTGACTTGCACTAATAAATAGCATATAACTGGCTCATTTCAAATATCCTTTGCCCATTTTATTACAGAGCTAGGAGAAATGCCTTCATTTGACAATACCAGATGGAAGCTCCTCTGACAACACCGTAGGAATAATTACAAAATCACATTTCCACTCCCCTCTACCAATTGCTAGGGGTTTGTCACCTCAACATCTGTCCTTGCCCACTGATAGGGAAGTAAGTGGAAGTACTCCTGGTGTGATCCTCTGGCCACAAGCAATTAATGAAAAGGCTATCACTGATCTAATTGTTCATCTGAATTTTATTCCTATCCTGGCTACTCACTAGCTCTATATTGTCCTTAGCAAACTGTTTATACTCTCTTTGCTTTCAACTTCCCTGTTTGTAAAATGAGAGAAATAAAGTAGATCTCTCTCATAAGGATACAGGGAGTCTTGTTTCTGCAAGATTTCTGAGCCTCAACTTTCAGTAACATCACCTGAACAAAGTTATGGGACTAAAACACCCACTGAAACAAGCTTAGTATCTTGTAACCACACTGATCTTCTTGAACTAAGATTCCAAGGGAAAAGGCAAGCTTCTGTTTATTTGTTCTATTTTCCTCAGTAACAAAGAAGAAAAAAAACCCAAACAACCACGTTCTTCAGTGCTGCTCACTTATTTCAGAGCAAAACAAAAAGGAGCATCCAGATATGTGACTAATCAGAACATGCAGTATTATCGGATGTGCCAGATGACATTTTTTCCTTTTTCTGTAGCAGCTCCTTAAAAATATTAAATAAAAGTGTTATTCAAGCTTCTAGTCACTTCTATTTTCTATGTTTTGTTGTTTTTTTCTGAAAATGTATATATTAGCTCTGTGTATAATTTTTGTTATTGAATCTGTCTTATTCATACAAATAATAAGTCTCTTAAATTTCTTTACATTTTGAACTGTTTTGTAATTGCTTTTTCACAGCCACATTTGCTTCTCTACTGCCTGCATAAACTCCCTAATAACCCCCCCATTCCTCCCCTCCCCCCCCCAAAAAAAACCCAAAACAACCCAAAACCCCACATGGGGTGGTTTTAGAATAAAAAGTGATATTTTTCAGAAGATAAGGAAAAACTAAATCGCCAAACAGAATATGATAGCAAACAGATGGAGAAAGCAAACAAGAAATATTTCTGACATTATTTTGGTTTTTTGAAAAAATAGTTTTTTAATAACAGTTGCTATTCTCTCATTGAAGGGGATATATGCTATCTATAATTGTCAGTTACATATTCCTCAACAAGAGGAGAACAGTCATTTTCTAATGAAATAAGGAGTATTTAGACTGTCCCAGTGAGGCTAAAAATGAGTTATCTTATGTTAAAGTGAAAGTAAATACATAAATGCTTTCCTGTGCCCAAGAGCACCACTGAGAATTGGAGAGCTAGATCATTAATTTCCGTGAATAAAGAATATTTTAAATATTTCTCTGAAGGAGTTTTGTAAAGATTCAGGGGTCATTAAGATAGAAAGTTATCTTTCCCTTCTAGAAAGCTGACACTATGGAACTTGTATGGAAATGACTATCTGAAAAAAAGATATGAATAGATGTAAAAATAAATGTTTGCTTAACCGTTAACTGTATCTTGCAGACAACTGAGCAGAACGGTCACACTTTCTCTAGCTCTCATATGCAAATATTCCAATATAAATACACAGGAATTACAATTCACTGTGATATCAAATTAACATTACATATCATCTAAGATCTCTGCAGTTTAACCTTCTAAGCTACTGCTGAAGAACGGATGATGTAAAATATGTCCAGCTGAAGCCCAGGATCTACAACCTGATCTGATGTTGCAGAGGATGTTTGCCCTCCTACTTCGGTATTCACTTCCAAAATGAATCTGTCTGTGGTTACTTCTTCCAAAAATTGGTTCATATTACAAAAATCAGGAGGAACAACAGAGCTTAAGGACATTCTGTATCTTCTGCCTCATAGCCATCGTCAATGGTCTTCTCTGAGGATTTGTATTTACAGTCACATACAGAAAATCACATGATGAAGACGAGAGGTGGATCAACCATCAAGAAGCTCAACAATATATTGGAAGGGCTCTTTCCAGTGAGCCGTGCTAATGCTCTTCCATGCTGTGATACTACCAATAGTTATTTTGTATAATTAGACTTTTAAGTTCCACGAATAAAAAAAAAAAAAAGTTGCGGTGCTTCCAAACTACAATTTTTCTTAACCTTTTGAAAACAGAGGGGGATAGAGCATGCTTGAGATTAAGGGTAGGAGGGAAAGCACCTTTCTAGAGTAATTGAGGAGGTACCAACTTGGTATAGCTTTTTTCCATTAACAGAAATAGTCTGACTACAATAATTATGTACAGTTATTAATGAAGGCCATTCACTATTCTACATTATAAACATAAGACATTTTAGGAAGTGCCAGACTATTGGTTTTACCAAGATCTTCCTGCTTTACATCCAAAGGAAATATTGTTCCCTATTTAGATGGCAAGGCATCTAGACTTTGTCATGAGGAAATATGTCAACCCCATTACTTAACTGAATTTTAGTCAATTGTCTTGTATTTTACAACTTAACTGCAGCTCCTCAAATATATTTTTACATCTGATATTGATTTCAAGCCCAGCAACTGCTTCTAATATTTCCCTTCCCTCATAGCTCCAATACTTTTAGATAATTAATACATCCCTTATTGCACTATTTAATCATCTCTGCTCCTAGATCTAGGACCTAACTGCACAGAGGTAGGCCCAACTTAGCATTCTGTGCTATGTTCAGTGCTAAATATTTATTTCATATTATTGTTAGGCTATTTAGCATTTGTACCACACACATTCATTAATTATGTGAGAAAAAGTAGGAATATACCAAACTCTCGTTACCCAGTTACTGAAAACTGGCCTTATATTTAAGATCCTTCAGGACCTCTAGCAAAAGAGTAAAATAAAAAGGCAAGTCAGCTGTAAGACTGCAAACATAGACTGCAATAAAAAGCAATTGAACTGTAATCCTTAAACATCACTTTTAATATACTGCCAAACACTGGGTTAATTATCAAAGTTATTATGCACCACACACCTTTCAAAGACACAAAAATAATTGAGTTTTCCTGTGGAAATATCAGCACCAAGAATATCATCACTAGATCTTGAAAAAGAAAATTAATTAAGTATTTAAATGCACAAGACCAACATGCTCAGACAGACAACAAAAGAGTTTAGTGAAAAAGGCATTATAGCATTTTGATGTTTCATTTTTAAGCCTACTATATTTAATAAGAAAAATCCATTGCAAGATATAGGCTGTGAAGCAATGTAACAAATTGATGGCTACACAATGGGCCTGAAGGGGGAAACACACGTCCTAACAACATTTTAAGCAGCAGCAAGTCTCCATGAAATCTTTCCTAAATGTGTGAGCTCACTGCAAGGAAGAAACTCCTGCACAGTACAGCTAACTTACAAACTGACGTGATCATGAGGACTAAAAACAGTTTAAATAAAATTTAGATTTCAAGTTATTTATTCATGATTGATTTTTTCCGTGTAATTTTTCTAACTGTAGTGACAGTATTTTTTTTGCTTCCCAATTTTGTATGCTTTTTTATGTTGTAGTTAAGGCAAAATTCATTCTAACAATACATAATCCCTTTCAGGTAAAAGGCACTGATCTTTGGACAAGCCAAATATTTAGATTAATAATTTACTGCATCAAAGTTACAGAATATATTAGGTTGAAGGAGCAGAAGAACCGATTCCACTTACTTTCATTTCCATTAAGTTATCATTGTTTTGGGAGCAATACAAACACAAACCATTTTCTAAGATCAGGAGTTGTTTGTCTCTATAAATCTGCTGGATTAACCTGGTGGTATATTTCCTATCACTGGGTTTTTTTTGTTGGCTTTAGGAGGGCTTTTTTGTTTGTTTGTTTGTTTTCCTGTTAATGGCATTTGCAATGATTGATGTTAGGCTATTTGAAATAATGAATTACAGTACAAGTAAAGTTAAACTGTATATAATATAACTAGGGTTAATCTTGGATCTATAACCTGCATCCTCAGAAGGTACACAGATACCTCAGTTCCATTATGGAGAAACGAGAACTAAGCATGGTTAGAGCTTGCCTAATTTCTGAGTCTGGAAGATTTCATTGACTCCTCATGACATTTAACAATGTATTTTTCAAACCATCTTTGAGCGGTTTAATAAATAGTACAGACTGAAAAGCTTGAGATCTATTGTCTCCTTCCAAAATGAATCACCTGTGTATTAGAACAATACTTAAGGGGTAGCGGAAAAACTCTAAACTTTTTAATATTGAACTTGCTAGAACTACACCAGCATCTTAAAGAATAAAACCTTTACACAAACATTCAGATCCATATAGACTTTGGACGCTTCCATCTCTCAGAGGAGACAGAATAGCTCAGTAGAAATATGTTCTGATGGCGGAAAACTCATAGGGTGATTTTTTTTCTAAGGACTGTTTAGTAGATTAAGTCTGTATCTACTGTGCGTTTGGTGCTCCTGCTAAGTTCCCACGTGGATCCTCCTAGTGCCTAAAAGGAAAGTCTTTATAGGAGATAACTAATCAGCTTCAGATGTTTTCACATAACAAAATAATGTGGGTGGTTAGCACACCGTAAATTCAATGTTGCTTATTAATCCCATTTATAGATAAACCCTAATTAAGTGCTGCCACTTATTTTATACTATGAAGTAGCTGGCACACTGAAATGGGTGGAAAAACTACTGCTGATTTACACTTGTCATACCTAAGATATTTGGACCATATTTGCTCAGTTTGTAGTAAAAGAACTTTTATTCTCAAAGTTGTCAGCGTTAAAAATTCAAGAACGTGAAAGTTAATCTCACTGCTTTTTTGCTTGTTTTCACTTGTCCAAAATGAAAGTAGAAGTGATTCCTTTACTTCAGCCTTTATTAGGAAAAGTGCCCATAGAGACCCCAGCACAAACACACACAGTGCTGTTGTCCCTGCTGTGGGACTATCACAATTAAAAACTAGCAGATACTTGTTTCTTATCGAAACGCACACTCAGAACTTAACTACATACAGGCAGCAGTACAAATTTGCCAGTTTTAAGTGCAATTTTTCTCCTAAAAGCAAAGTTAAGAACTTTTTCATACCATATTTTCAAAAGCATAACTCTAATGTAAGAATATAACACTTGTTATAGAAACATTCCTGATTAAGAGAGAACTGCTGCAGTCAGTGATTTGCAGTGATTTATTTGGCAATATGGAGTATTAACAACTTCTAGAACTCATTTAGTGTACTGCAGGTGACAGGCAATTGAGTATTACCGTAGACCCACAGCTCCCAGAAGGTTTAATCAATACATTTTTATGTTTCTTATCATATCTGCCTTGCTTTATTTCCTCTGAGCATGCTCTGAACATAAGGGGTAGATGTTTTATATTCAAGCAAATATGGAGAACTGGTGAACCCAATTACTCCAATTCTCATCATTTGATTTGTCATCTGTGATGCAAAGCACATTGTAGCAAATTATATTAAGGAAACTATTAACAATAGCCACCTGCATTGCCTTCCAATAAGATTTTTTTTTTTTTTTTAATAGTTTTTCCCTAGACAGTCTGGAGAATTTTTCTATGGTACAGAATTGCAAAAGTCTATCTGAAAGGCATACTTACAAAAAAAGAACCCAAGCCCAAACAAAACAAAACAAACACACAGACAAAACCCTACCAAAATAAAAACAAACAACCCCCCTCCAAAACCACACAAACCACACCTGACAAGGTGGGGGAGAAATCACAAGTCCTACCTGGCAATACCGTATGTTATTTTTGCCATTGTTTAAAATATCTGTTTTGCTTTAATTAAATGCACTGAAATGTCAACTAAATTAAATGCCATTTAACTGAAAAATTAACAAAGATTACTTTGAAGATCAGTTGGGAACAATGAGTTGATATAAAAAGTGTACGACAACACAATACTTACTACAAGTTATGTTATTGTCTTGCTTTCTAAAAATAATTTATATTTCTATGACCTTTACTTGTGACAGTATTTTTATTCATTTTTATCCACAAGAAGTTGTGATTTAAAGCCTTTAAGTTTTGTGATTTATAACAGCCTTTATGTTTTATTTGTATTGAAGATGAATACAGGCAAGGCTACATTCTTAAGTTATAAGGTAACTGGTAGAATGGAATTTTTTTACCAACTCACTAAAACTTCCAAACTGAAATTGAAAATATAAAATAACTAGATGAAAGCATTGCATTAATGTTTAAAATGCTAAGATATAGTATGACTGTGTTGTAGAAAATGTGTTCTGAAGAGTTACGTGAGCATACCAATAAGACCAATGTTTTCCAATGACCCCTCCAGTGTTAAAAATACTTTTTTAAGGAGCAAATAGATTTGTGACATAATTCTGGTGAATAAGCACATTCGCCATTTATGTGACTGAAGGATAATTCCAAGTACAAGCCATCCATATTTCCCCCTCTGCCTTCCACTTCTTTTTCCCAGAAATCATAGTGTTTGTACGTAATCAGTAATTTGACATAAGCGTCAAATTCAAAAGAAAAGCTCATTTTCACACCTGCTATTTCTCTAAAGTTGAACACCTTACAAGAGTACATACTACATATCATAGATTTGAAGAATGTAACTACATAAACTAAAAGTTAGCCTAGCAAAATAAACATTGCTTAAGGATGAGTTTTTGCCTGTTCAAATCACTGCCTATAGGATCCAACCACTTCTGCTGTTTTAGTGTGAAGACCGGCCATCTAATCTACAGGTGTATTCAGGAGGATTTTAAACATTCATGATTACATATGGTGAATGGCAAGAGAGAAATCTTTTTAACCTCTTGCAGGAAAAGACTACAATGCATGTACGTTAATAGCAGGAACTAAGAAGGATACATAAGGAAAATGGAGAAGTAATATTAAATGACAAGGGATTTTTGTTGTTGCTCTTAACAGTCAGTTTGGTAACAGTTTCTGTATGTAGTAAATGCAATGTATTCTGTTTGCAACAAAAAATTAGTAGAAACATTTTCTTTCCCTCCACACACAACAAGTAGCACCCAAAAAATAGCAGTTTCTCCTACTTGCGTGTTGTGATACCAAGTTTTATTGTGTTATGATCCAACTACTGATTCAACTGCCCTTGTCTTGAATTATTTTGTAGTCATCCAGTCAAACATACAAAGATGCCCAGTTCTTTTGCCCTATTGATATTGAAGCAAAAAGGACCAATAAAATCTTGTAGCATACACAATAAAGACATCAGCAACATAACCATAAAACATCCTATACATAGAGCTAGCTCTGCAGGTTACTATATTACTAGCAAGTTGAAAACAGGTGTAGTGCTTAGTTATGAGGTTCACATGTTACAGCTTTTCAGTTTTTTTCCACCAGATGGCAGGTGAAAGTTTTGATTTCCATATACAATTCTGTTGTAGCAAATTATACTAGTACTACAGTTCTTATAAGTGTCATTTTGAGTTATTTACACAAAAAGTTTTGATTCATTCAGAGGTAGGTCACTGTAAGGTTTTGGCTTCTGGATTAGTGGTAACTTAAATTTCAAAATTTAAAATGCATCAACTAAAAGCTTAAATCTGCTGAACCATTTGGATTACATTGTTTTTGAAAAATAAGATTGAGGAAGAAAACAAATATATACCTGGAAGTGATGTATTTCTGCACTGAGCAATTTTAAATACAGCCAAGATGATAGGAACACACTGCAATTCTTTTCCTCTATTATATTTGCTCATTTCTAGAATTGAATCAGCTCTCCCAAGCTCACTCTTCTTTTTTATAATTGTTCTACACCCCAATACAATTATTAATGCTAGGAACAAAGTCATCACAGGGAAATGGTCTGAAAATACCTATTCCTTGTAGTTTAAATGGAATTAGAAATTCAATAAAACAAACCAGAAAACTTGTTTTTGCAAAGTCCAGGGTCTCAACCCTGTAAAATTAGTTTTGTCTGCCCACATGAAATGACACTGAACACAAGAGGTTCCACTTCTCTGTCTTCAAAAGAGAAAGACCTTCTGGTTGGCGTAAGATCAAACAGCTCAAATAGCGTTCTCAGGGCACATCAACATCAATGTTTTAGTTTTAAGTCTCCCAGTTGCCCCCACTTACCATGCTGTAGTTCATCCCAAGGAGCAGACTCAGGGCAGAAGATCCATACACTTCTCTGATAAAACCACACTAGGAGCATATCTAATGTGCTCTAGCCACTAACAGGCAGCCAGCCGACAGCCAGTGTGAACTGAAGTTCCTGAAACACTTGTAGGGTGGCTGTTGGCTCATCAGTGCCAGCTGTTTCACTCAACAGCTCTGTCTCACTTGTGCACAGCCCTAAGCAATTAACTTCTAGATAGTGAAGTAAGCCACAGGTTTTGTGGTTTAGCAATCATTACCAATTGTGCTGCCCACATTCAAGTAGCCTAAAAAAAAATAGAAATACTTAGCCTTCCCCAAATAGAAAACAAATGTTCATTAAAAAAATAAAAATCAGTTATGCTGAAATAAAGAGCATTTCTTGTTGCAGTTGGGCATCTAAATTATGGTAGCTTGGTCAGTTTTACTGAATTTTTTATCAATTCTCTACAGCCTTTCAATATTTGGCCTTTGTCGTCTCTATTCTAATACTGAAATGTTTCAAAAAGAGAGTTTTAGAACAGAAAATTACCAGACTGCTGAACCCTCAATCAAGTTCAGCAGGCTAAATTTATTAGATTCTAGACACGAAACATTATCTGGAAACTGAATGATGGTACTTATTAGAATGAAACTTATTTTCAAAATAGATCCAAGCTATATCAAATTAGCATTAAACATATTTTTGAAATAGATCTAAACTATATCTAATGTGGCACAGAAATGCCTGTGCAACAGAATTTAAAAATACCTTTTAGATTTTTATGCTGTTTTATGATATAAGGTATGTATTTGATAGTTTTATACATGTTATTATGTTCTTAACTACATCTCTCCTCCTAGAGCTCTACCTTGCCTTGAACTTCAGCAAAAAAGTAACATTACCTTAAAGGTGGTCTTCATCTGGCTAGGGTTAACTAAACAATTAACATTTAAGACTAGTTTATCTTTGAAACCATATTTTATCATAACGTAGTATTTACATCAGCTGTATAAAGCACCTTTACAAATATGCTATAGGTTAAATACATAACGTGATACTTCATAATTTCAAGACAGATAATAATGTTTAGACTTACAAGTTTCTGAATTGTAACAAAATACTGCTGACCCTCATTTGTTTCCTCTCTTAAACAAAATCAGCAGAATGTTACATACGTTATTTAAAGCTCTTCCTTTCAGCTGGAGCACGGACTGAATTAGTCTGACTAAGCTGCTATACAATAAGCATCTTTCTATAAAGCAAGGCAATCATATTTTTTTTCATTGTCAATGCTCCTTTTTTAAAAAAAAAACATGTTTTATAGGTCAGATTCTGTGGAAAAAAATAATTCAAACCCCACTAAAAATGGAAAACATAATATATTTAGCACTCTGTTGATGCCTATCATAGTGATATTTCCTTGAAGCCTTGTTTACCCACTAAATCTAATCTAAATTGGTATGTGTCTATAATCAAAAGAATAAAGAATAAGCACAAAATTACTGAAAAACAAAGGTGCGTCTTTCCTAAAACACCACAGTTGCATACTTCAGTGGCCAAATGTGCAATTCTGTGCCTGTTGAATACACGGACTAAACTGCTGCTTTGATACTCTCATTCCCAAAGTTGAATGATGAAGGAATCCATATCACTGGGCGTTAGCGCTCTGGTAACAGTGTGAGTGACAATCCCTCCTATCTCCATGTAGAAAGAAAAAGTCATAGTACCTCAATAAATAGAGGAATGTCCCCACTTGCTACTCTTTTTATGAAGAAAAAAATGACAACATAATCCACAAATTCTTTTAATATCGCATTTCGTACTCATACAGTAACCACAACTTAGGCTGACCTGGAGTACCTTTAAAAAAAACCAACGTTTTAGTAAGTTACGTTGAAGTCTTTCGATTCTCTTGATAAATAATGGAACACTTTGAAATGAGAACACAGTTTGAATTTTCTTCATTTATTTGGTACATAATTGGTACCGTCAAACACAAACCTCATGCCTGGTACAAAAAGTTTACCATCTGAGCTAGGCAACAGCTTCAGCAGCTGCCAAATGAGATGGTCCAATCTCAAAATCAAGAAAATATATCAATAACTGCACTTATAATCACACCTACCTCTGACTGTGGTGAAATAAAGCTGAAGAAGGAACTGGCAGAAAGGCATGACTGGTCTTTTGCCAGGCTTCGTTCCCAGCAAAGTCAAAAGTGAGAGAAAGCAGTCAGGAAGATGGACTACTGCACTGAAATACAGGCAGCAAGAAGAAATGGGAGCTGAGGGGCAAGGAAGGCAGAATGTTGCAATTTTGAGATAAGGACAAACAGATTGATTTCAAACCAAAAGGGAACAAGCATCGAGGTCTGAAAATTTTGATTGGAACAGAGCAGCTCCCTTGAATTGCTGTTGTCCTGCTTTACATCTGCAGCCTAATGTCTGCCATTTCTGTGCAGCTGTGCAGTGCAAAGGGTGAACGTAATAAGCTTTTCTCTAAAGAGAGGGGATGAAGGTCCTTCTGCTACTCTCAGCTCCAGAATACAGTGATAGCTCTGGCTCGGATGAATAGGAAAGCATGGGAACTAAAGGAACTCACACACGTGGCTGTGTGTGGTGCTGGTACCTGAATTCCTGCTCAGTAGCTGTTATTTGGGGCTAGGCGACGCAGCTGGCTTTTTAAGACGGCTGCAACAAATTTAAAAATAATGGTTCAGCTTTTTTGTTTAAGAGAAAGCCACATTCCTAATAAAGGAATCAGTGACATAAGAAGCTCTGGTAGTATTAGAGTTGAGGTGATAACGAAAATAGAATCAAAACTGTAGTATTACAATGATACTATGTTAAATGCGGAAAGCAGGCCTGTTTGAATCAAAGAGAATATATTTTATTTAAAGAAATGCTTTTAGGGATTTTTGAAAGGAGCTGAAAGAAAACAGCTTTCTCTTTCACTTTTAAATAATGCAGTTTAGAAGATAAGAATTTCTTATAAAAAAAAATTTAATTCTTTTTGATAAAAAAATGCCTATTTTCTTTTTTATTTAGAAATTGTTTCTGTAAACATGTCTCATTACAGATTGAAGCCAAATCTGATGAAAATGTTCGCCAGGTCCAGCAACAGCCAGACTACTTTTTATATTGATCAGATCTGGAATTTAATGCCTTTAATCATTGTTGCAGAAAAAGCTGTTGGCATACAAGGTACCCGCACAGTTTCCACTTTTTATTAGCCAGCTTCGTACTCTTTAATCTTAAAGAACTAATTACAGCCAGTATAACACTTCTATTTGCTCTGGTTAGTGACAAGATTTTGGTTGGTTGCAATGAACAAGTGTCAAGGAAAGTAAGAACATTTAGTACCAGTTGCATGGTCTATGTGTTAAGCCACACAGATTGAAGTCCAGGCATTTTGACATCACATCACTGCTCTGTCTGCCAAAACCAACCCAGCCTCACCCTGTGGAAGCAAGCACAAAGCAGCACACTGCAACCCCAAAATGATACAGTAGGAAGGGTTCACCAGCAAGCTGAAGAGATTCTGAGAATTGCACCCTGAAAATTCAGCTTTAAGTCACTAATGGGTACCAGCTGCATCAGCTGTGGTAAGAAAAACAAACATATCGTTAATGATGAAACATTTGACTTTTTCAAACCAGATATTTCACATCTCTGAGAAGAACCTGATGAGACAGAGAGATATTGGAAAGCACAAGTCAAGAAAGGCAGGTGACTTCCTCACCTGGATCTACAGAAGACACAACCATTAGTAATGAGTAAGTTGTATTGTTCACTGGTTTGAAGTGGGTATTTGCTAGTGTAGCAGAGAGAATGCGAGAGTTAACTTCCGTTTTGAAGTCCGCAAAAAACTGTAAATAAGGAATTGAGTGGGAAAGCAAACACTGCTGAATAAGTTAAAGACAGGAAAACCTACTTTTCCATGTTTTTTCTAAACCATCTGGAGTAGAAGGCTCTGTTGCTTGATTTCTGTATCAGCCACTCATAATTATAGACACTTTCACCCCTACAAATGAAAAAGATGTTCTCATAAACTAATACTAGAGGCCAAGAAAAAGCCATGAAGTTGGAGAGACAAAATCCTTCCTCAGTGATACTGATGGCAAGCAACATACTCTCCTGGACATGTAGTACATACTGCAGAAAGTTACGGTGTCTTTCTTCTGTCAGAATAATACAAAACAATTAGTCAGGTAATATCCATAAAAATAAAACCACCATAGCTAGTTATCACTGAAGTTAACTTGGGTCTAATAACAGTACTGTAAACCTTAAGGAACACAATGGACATAAGCAACTGTCTCTCTTAAATGGTACAAGTACAGTTCAGAAGATGAAGAAAACCAAAACTAAAACATATAAAGCTTATTCTTTTGTAAGCTTTTGGTACAAGTTTTTGATCCAAAATCAGCATTTGGGCATCTCTTTTCTGAATCGTAACCAAATCATAATGATCATAAATCAGAGGGAGGTGCTACTTTGAAAGAATCTGCCTCACGTTAAGATTTTATATTGATAAAATAGTAATCTGTACTCTTCTCTATACAACCAGAAACAATATTCACTGAGTTTCACTAGGCTGAAACTTAACCTCATATGGATTGAAACAAAATATATAACATTACATTTTATTTTGGAATACAGAAAAGTACTAAGGAAAATTCATGAGTAATCAGTAAGCCAAAGGGTTGACATTAATAAGAATAAATGTGAAAAATCCCGTAATTTAACCCATAACAATTGAATGCTTTGTTAATCAGTGACTTTTGTTACAAGGACAAAGGAAAATGAGCGCATCCTCCCCAACTAAGATCCCTATTCAGACTACAGACAACCCAGTTCTTAAAATCCGTCTGAATCTGTGAATTTGATTTCAGTACTCTCTAGAAAAGCACGCTGTACAATCTGTTATGCCTCACAATCCTGGCAAATGTAATGCATTTATGTATATATTATTGCCATGAAAGTATCAAAGATCATTAAATAAATACATATCCTTTAAGACAATGGTATGGCTAGCCAAAACTAAAAACTATTCTTAGGGTGACTCGTAATTCCCTATGTCCTCAAAGGGCACATTCATTTTAACAGATGAAAGGAGCTCATTTGTGCAGCCAGTTCTACATGGTTTGTTTGGTTGTTTTAAACAATGGATCTAGAATTCTTCCCATATTACATTTCTGCTCCTCCAACTTAGTAGAATTAACACTCCTCCTCCACAGCTTAGTAGAATTTATAAACAATTGGAGGGACGTGAAGATAGTCCATAGTAAATACAGAATCACTGGAATTTCAGCTGCTTGTACCAACCCTTAATTTGCTCTACAGTTTTGTGCATTAAAGATGGTGAGGCACCCAAAAAAAGCTGGCTAGAAGATCAGCTCCTTGTGACCCACTTTTCATTTACCCATTCACTACCATACTGTATGTTACACAATGACATGTGTTTTAGAAAGGATAAAATGTACATGAAAATGCATTTTCTTATTGCTTTCCCATTTTCTCAGAACCTTCATGAGCATTCGTCCTTTAAGGTACTAGTAGCAGGTTATTTAATATGAATGGAGCCATACTTGGTCCGACACTCAGTTGTTGGTGTAAAATAATTAGACCCCAAATGCACCCAAATAGTTTCCAGGCTACCAGCTGGATAAAACTTTCATCGCTTCTTTTGTAGATATTTGGACTCTGATTTACCTCTTTTCTCTCTTAAAAATCAAAAGGGAGAACATATTAGCAGAGGAGAGTAGAGGAAGAGACCAATTCAGTGTGATGTTGACCTCATGGTAACTCATAATTATATATGAAATGGAAGAGTTAGTACAGCGTATCTGTCAGGCTCTGTAACACAGGTGGGTTTGCTTCCTCAAGATTTCTCTTCCCCCCCCCGCCCCCCTTCTTTTTTTCCTTCTTCATCAGCATATTAATGCTCTTCATCATCGTTCTTTGGAAGTGTGACACATATCACATTTCCCATCCTTCCGAGCATATGGTCTGGAACTATTCAATAGCTGCAATATGATGATTCCGGGCTGCTGAGCGCAACTGATTGGCACATTAAACTGCTGGGAGACTCTTATCTGGGGCAGACAGGATTCTTTCCAGTGCAGTCCTAAGGGGCCCTCAGTAATGAAAAATAGTAATTCTAAGTCTTTTCCACCTGTCTGTTGCCAGGCATTTTAAAATGGAGTTTCAATAGTTTTTCTTTCCCCATAACCCTTATTAAAGCAAATCAAGTGTAAGCCAGAAGAACTTGGAGAGTTTCGCTAGAGACCCTGCAGTTATCAATTTAAGAATAGGTTTTTCAAAGCTTATTTAGCCTTGCTTCTAACACTGTAAAGCAACCCAGTGTACAAAAAACGTTAATACAAATAGGTATAAAATTAACTAAGTAAATATAGCAGTAGGATGTTTGGTTTATAATAAAAAATCTCTTATTTTAAAAGAGATTTTTTCCTTTATTATTGAATCAATAAAGAGTAAAGAAAAAATAATTTATTTTGCATATAAGCAAGAGTGGGGAATTCAAAAATCTAATTGAAGATATAAAATTTACCAGATATAAAGAGATTCCTTCAGCTACTGCAGCCTCCTCTTAACTGTGATTATAGTGATAAGCACACATTCTCTTGCTGGGAATGACAATGAATCAAGCATTTGCTTCCCATCCCCGTTTCTTCATCGAAAGGGAAAAAATCAGCTTCCAGACTTGTGACTCTTTACAAAATAAGGGAAAGATTTTCTAAGAACAGCGATTGCCTGAGGAATTACTGTAGGAATTGGATACCAGTATCATGATCTAAGGACAGAGCTTTAGTGGTTGACATAGTGGCAATTTAAATGGTTGACATGTATTGCCTTTTAACTCAATAAGATAATGCTTCACTTTCCTTCATTTATAAAACTAGAAAAACTGATTCTTTTCACCTCAGTGTAATTTTTATTTTATCCTTAAACTTTATCCTTTATTTATTTAATTATCCTTTATTTTATCCTCAAACAGTGTCTGTGTTGTTCCCTTCCAGAAGATAACGTTAAATCTGGAAGAGATATAAGGATGTACAGGACTTAGTAGCAGATATACCTTCTGCAGTAGTGCCTCAAACTAGATAAATGGAGCATCACTAAGAGGTCTTGGAGATATTCTTAATTGCTTTAAATTTTTTATGCACACAGTTTTCTTACTTGTGTTTTAAAGTCTGGTAACGTTTCTTGCACTGGATGCTTCATATCTCTAAACTCTAAATAATAGTTGCTGGAAGTTTATGAATTTGACACTTTCATGATTTTGCAGCCTAGAAAATACAGATACAGGAAGGATTTTATTCTGTATGAGTTAGCCATTCATACTACGCAAAGTGTTGGAAATTACAGTTCTTACTTTTGAGACTGCAAAAAGATTCCAGAGAGAATTCTATACACAGGTCCTCTTCACAAGTATTGCTAAAATTTGCAATTACTGCCCATTTGCAGAGATTAGCTATTATCGTTTTTGTTTGAAAAACTTCTCAGAGGAGAAGCAATCACTTTATTTTAAGGCTGCTAGAAAGAAATCACACACAACACTGCTTATTTTCACATAAAGAGTAATATTTAAATGATATGCTTGTCTTTATGCCTCACATAAAAACTGTATTAACATTTGCATTCCTCAGGGACTAACAATTTTTTTTTTACTTAGTTTCCAAGGTTTATGTGTTAAAAGTCTTATTTTCCCCCAGCATCACTGTATGGTGAGGTTCTGGCAATGTTATTTGTGTTCAGATTGGTAAAACTGAATTCTTTTCAATGGTGATACATTAAAGCAGTTGGATGCGCTAATGTTTGTACAACTCTCCTGCTGGATATTTGCAAGACCCCTTATTTCCTTGTTTATCTATAAAAGATAAAATCTCTTATTTGGAGAACTTTATGAGTAGATTCTTGTGGAGTAATCTGCCGTGAGAGACAGAACTGTGGATCTCAGTAGGACAACAGATTGACAAGGAATATGTTAGATACACAGTTGTAGGTAAAAACTTTTTTACCCATTTTACATTTCTTCATGTTTCTTCTATACATGCTTCTCTGCAATAGCAGAAAGAGTCAAGAAGGAGTTACTAGCAGTGCAGTGGCCAGCAGTAAGTACGATAATAATTTGAAGGAGACTGAAGGGAAGCTTTCACATACTGGGCACAAACTGTACTTTTTTGGGCTCTTGGGGAAGAAACAGCAGTTACGTAATTCTATTAGACATGTTCTACTACTATTGGACACGTAGCGCTGCTGTAACTCAGTAGGCAAGCCTTATTCAGCTATGTAAAAAATCAAATTAACAGTTTACTGAATTTATAACATGCCTCCCATGTTTAGCCAGCTATTGTGTCCTAGTCTAAGGGCAAATGTCACATCACCAGTATGATGTATTTTTTTTGAAGATAATAATACAAAATTAGGAGTGGCTATGGTAATCCCAAGTGTTCAAGACTTGGAATATCTGGGGTATGCAATAAATTTTTCAAGCAGCCTAAACTGAGTGCCTTCTCTCCCGACAGAAGATTGCTGAATTGTATTTAGAAGTAAATAGAAGACCTGTTTTATTAAAAAGTTTTGCTGAGAGAGTTGTAAAACTAGCATCATTTATTTTAATACATCTAATAGAACAATGCTATCGAAAATCAGCAGCAAAACACAAAACATTGTCTCTTTCCTTCTTACATGTTGAGGAATACACTTTCCTGAAGAAAGTTGTAAATTATGAACATCTTTAATTTATCAAATGTTTAATTAGTTATAAGATATATTGTAATTTGGGGAGAGACTTAAAGAAGAGCGTGATGAAGGAAAAAGTCCACATCGGTTTTGGCTTCTTCCCACTCAAATCTTGGAGAAGTGTTCCTTTTCCCACCTTGACTAGGTATCATGTTCCCTGAATGACTTTAGAAGGTATTCTTCCTCGAGTCAAACAGTCTGTCATTAGCACAAAGTAATCCTTACTATAATGGTCTTTAATTGCCTTTAATTATTTTATATCTGAATTACCGTACACTGCAGGACATTTAAAGCCATAATAATAAAATATCTTATTACAGTATCTTACTGAAGTACTACTGGGCTTTGACTTCTGGGAATCATTCTCAAGTCCAACAGTGACTGTAAATCATTCTGATCTCTACCGTGTAAGTCAATGGGGATATTGCATAAGAAGATGAATCTGTAAACTTTAAAACATTAATTCCTACTAGAACCAAAGGCACTAAATTCCTTCACTCATCCTACTTGGGTTAGGCTAAGGCAAGGCAAACATCAACTATTGCACAAAATCACTGCTTTGTTTTCTCCTAAATATACAGTATTTGTGACCCATAAAATCCCTGAAGCTATCCCGGTAAGACAAATAGTGCTGTATAGTTATTAATGCTGCTTATACACATGCCATATCCTGAAACCACCATTTAAAAACTGTGCTTTTAATCTGGGAAAGATTTAGGGCAAGGTTGTTTCTTGAAAGGCTAAGATAAAAGGCAGCCCATTTTCAGCAAGATCTGAAATAGCAAAATGGTCATTAGAAAGATATTTAACATGTTTGCTAAAAGCAAGTAAGTTTTTTAAAAAGAATTCAACTATATTAGCAGCAGAGGGGGATTTTCGAATTATTCAAGACTAACATCAGTAAAGCAGTTAAACAAACTCTGAACAATGAAAATATTTTCTAAAGGACTGTGAGCAGGGTGCACAGGAGACGCATCGCTGCCATCCTGCAGACATGATTTTGCTATACAGTCATCACCTCTTAACACTCCTATTAGTCTGCTGCACAACCTTGTGCATGCCTGCTCTCCGTGCCAGAATGTCAACACCTAAAAAATGCAGGCAGCAGTGCTTCAGCTATACATTGGTATGAGTGGCCTATGGGTATCTGGTATCCGGACTCAGAAACAAGGATTACCTTTAAAGGACGCAAAGTAATCAAAACACGAGGTGCTGTTATTATTTGTTGATTATGCAGTACATACAGCACCATGTGTTCCCAGGTGGGTGTGCTGAACACCGTGTAACTATACAGGAGAAAGCTGTAGCCCCAGACTTGGACTACCCAGTCTAGCTGCAGCACAACAGCAGCAGAGACAGGGAAAACAGTTCCGAGTTGTCAGAACGAGCTGCCGAATCACATCAGCTGCCCATGTGCCCTGTTTGTTAAGCTGTCAGTAAGGCTTTGAATCCATACAGGCCTAAGCGACCCACTCTTACTGGGGCCGCAGGACTAGGAAATATCCAGCACTATCATATCACAAAGCTAAAGGCAGTCCCGCCGCTACACTCACCACTCCACTGCCCTCCTCCAGCCTTTTTTTTCCCCATTTTTTCTTAACAAGCTTACACATTGCAAGACACGTTGCACTTTCAAAGGACACATCACAACTACTTTTAGCCTGAGGAAAGTCAATGTGGTCTCCCATAGGTAACAATCTGAATTCAAGCACAACAAAAGCTAAAGACAGTGTTTTATAGGAACTTCATTGCAAAAAAGACAGACATGGGAATCTCAAGACACAGTACTAGACATAATATCAAATAACTGACCAGCTGTTTCAGATCTTCAGATGGTATTTGTAGTGACACTACAAAAAATAAATCAATAAAACATTCTGATTTCAAAGGATTTGTACGCATCTTGAAGGAATTTATTAAACTTTTGTCTTACTCATCCTTTTGATCATTCTTTTCCTGTCATGAGGTACCCAAGGCAGATATCAAACAATTGCAACCCTCTCCATCACAGACTAGTTTTACCATCAGATCTTTTCTGTTCAGATGTAGCACAGGCATTCTGTCAATATTGTGTCACCAAATGCGCCCTCAGCAAGCCCAATCTTTTCATTTTATTGTATTTTATTTTGTCTTTCATTAATAGCGTGTTTTAAAAATCACTTATGGAGAAGACAAGCAAACATAGACTTTGCTCTTTGGAAGAAGAAATGTTTGTTAAATTTGTTGGCATAAGCCTACCAAACCAGCACAGCTGAGACTGATAAATAAGAATTTGATTAACATTCAAATTATAACTTGTCCATTCCTCTTCATAATGACAGCTTGACTGAGATTGTGTTTGTCCATTTTCAGAGATGAATAACTCTGGCATTTAGTAAAGAAGTGAGAAAACCATGTTTGGTTTTTAATTTGCTTTAATGACTTTCTTGGCCATGGTTATTTGAAGAAGAGTCTAGCCAGCTGCCTTTATTTCCCCTTCTGTTAGATTACGATCTCTCTCAAAACAATACTTGAAAATGGCTCATCTGAACAAAACTCAGAAAGTGCTACAGAGCAGCTGACTAGAAAGACAAAAGAAAATGTGTCGGTATCGCTAAGCTAAATTCAAGGTATGTGAGCAAAGTAGTTCCAGCAGAATGATTTATGGTAAAAACCTGGAGAAAATAATTTGTCCTCAATCTTCCTTATAAATAATTTGATTTATTTTCAAACACATTATAGTACTAGGCTCTTCTTTTTCTCTGTCCTGAGGCATGAGACATGTAGTGTTGTTAGACATATTTTCAAGCACACATTGCATTATGCATACACAATCCACAAGAAAAGATAAGGGAACTGCTTTGTGCTGTAACTTAGAAAGGTACCCTGCATACCTGTACAAGCACATACGTGAGTCACTTGTGAACTTGGCTGCTATGTGGTTATCAGTTCTGAAATGCAGGTCAGAAAGTACGTTTCTTAAAAGTGTGCTGCATATTAACCATTCTATAATGAACATTCTTTTTTTAGAGCACTGCAGTAAGGTAGTACGCCATCCGTGATGGTTTGCTTAAACCATTCTGTCTGCGTTCTTCTTCATAAGCAATAATTCCACAAGTACAACTCCCTCACTATCCACAGGACTTACGGCACTCTAACAGTTATTCCCATGTTCTTATTCTGTACAGTTTTCCCCATATTCTTATTCCACCTGGTGAAGAAGTAGCAGGAGGAACATTTTATGAATAGAGAACACTGTCAAGTGGTAAGACACAAAAAGATGAATTGACCAAACAATGAGTAAAGGAATGTGCAACAGATCTTAGACTACGTGTGCTAAGCAGAGTGAAAATCATGTTAGATTTTGTTAGTTTTTATATGAAAAGTTTCAGACAAATTGTTAGTTATCACCAAAATCACTAATCAGAGGATATTTCAACACTGTTCAGTGTCCTTCTCCCTTCCACAAACTTCCATGTTCTATTGATTTAATTATACAGTATGGATTTTTACTCAGCTATGTTACATATTCAAATAGTACATGCTAACATAATTCAAGTTAAATTTCTCAAATGCACTTAAGAACTAACCCATTTAAAGATATTTAACTAGCTTTTCAGAAAAAAAAAAAAAGGCAGGGAAGCTGAGCTGATACATTCAACTCATTCCTTTCTTTTGCATGACAAGTATCCCCAGTTTTAGGGATGTCAGGTATATATGGAGGAGATCTTTCAGCTAAATGGGAAACTGCGCAAACTGCATACTACCAACAAGCTATTCAAATATGCTGAATATCAGTTTGATGGTTGCCAAGAAGTCAATCTAACTTTTAGAAATGTAGAGGAATGTGTGTTGAGAAATATATGTTGCATGGTAAAAGTCACAAAGCTAAGAATCTAAGAACAGTGTCTGAGAACATTAAAGCAGCATAGACTAAGAAAAGACATGACCTCAAACAGGAGAACAGTTGAGTCTACACAGTATTTCACTATAGGATGAAAAGTAAATAATGCCAAAAATCATTCTTTGGTAAGCTATTTATGTATTCACATTTTTCAACTAACTGATATCTGTGTTCTAGACATAGCCTGATATCCATGACTGATAAGCAAACACACCTTAGTTGGGCATACTGGCAAAATTACTTCTTGCAGCTTCAAACCCTCTCCATGCAGCACAAACAAAAATATGAAATGAAATGCTTGACGTGCTGCATTCTCCAGTATGATATTTGAAAGTGGACTGAAAATGGTGCAATAAAGGAAGGTCAAAGAAGTGAGGCCAAAAATCTCAAGATACTGTCTCTGCTCAATACACAGCGTAGTAAGTCATGGCATCATGCAAATTAAAGTTTATACAAGCATTATACCTTATACAAGCATTATACCTATAAGACCATGCTTAAAGGTGTAAGGTAGTAGCCATCTAATTAGTTGTAATCCTCTTGTGCAGTTACACAAAATCCTGTCTCAGTAAAAATTCCAAGTTTTAGCAAAATATTTGTGAGTTCCTGGGCACTTGACAATTTCTTCTTACTGAAGGTCTGGGAATGCATCTTTGTGCTGAGCTACAGAAGGTTCTCAAGTATGATAATTAATTGAAATGAAGAACTCCCATGTAGCACCAGATTCACATTGGATGAGAATGGGTTTCCTAGTCAATGGAATATTTGTTTTACATTCATGTAAAATGTATTCATAACAAAGTAGTTCAGATTGTTCAAAAAGCACCTACTTTACACAATTTTAACCTTTGTAATGTAAATCAAAATATCCTGCCTATTAAAAATACAAAGCCAAGAACTACTCTTCTAAGAAAAAAGAAAAAAAAAAAAGTCTTTTAAAGTAGTAGAGGTTTCTGCTTAGATTGAATACTGCCTGGTTTTACCCAAATTCCTGGCTTAGTAGGGGCCCCTAATGTTAGAGTACATCTGGTGTGCTCAGTGTTAATGTGCCAAAATTTAGTACAAATGCAGAGGCCCATTCCCGCAGCATGCGGGAAGTATTATATCCACAAGCAAGCATCCTCTAGGCATACAGTGCCACTTCATAGGAAGACTTCTGGACTGATTTTTTTTTTTTAAATTACCTTTATTTAATAAAAGTGTAAGCTTTATAATCAATAAATTCTGGAGATTTTGAGGGGATGGGTGATTTCAAAAGAATTTGCTTCGAGATTTCATCTTACTATTGAATTTTATACGTCCACGTGTGAATCCAGAAACAAAACTGTTTTACAGCTGTGTGACATTTGAATATATCAGCCTAGAATATTTATTATTTGGATATGTACTGCGTTCAAGTGAATTGACCATTTCTTCTTTTTACATCTTTTTGACATATTCACACTTCATTAGTATCTTCTCTCTTTCCGCAATCATGACAGGATTGACTGCAAATTAATACTCTGAATAGTTTCCTGAATTCTCTTTCCTTCTGTGAGCTACAACTAATTTTGTATGCATTTTGTTAATGCCTTCATAATTATCTTATCTCACCAACTGCTGTAACACAGTAATAATGGCTTACTGCTGCTGGTAAGGACAAGGCATTTTTTCCCCTATGAAAGCAGAAGATACAGTACACTTGCTGTTCCCAGCAGGCTTCGTGGGTATGGCTAGAGATCCCTTACATCTCTGCACATGCTCTCATATGGCAGAGACTTTTCTACAAACTGCTACAAATCTGCAGATGATGAATACATGATGAGAGTATCATGGTGGTAGATAAGAGTCATAGTGAAGACATTAAAATAGCAGCTGTCAACTGTTCTCTTATCCTTGCTCTCCTGACTTAAAATTTCACAATAGGCAGGTAAGGGCAGGCTTTAACAGTGCACCCTAAAGCAGAAGAAACAACAGCCCCTTGTAGACGAAGGAACAACGCAAGCCGGAGTCAGCATTCAGACACACAACAAAACTCCTGTCACTTTCCTCAGGTGGCCGTGCTGGACTCTGCAAGCGGGCGTCGTGTGAGTTACCATCCGCTCTGCTCTGCAGCAGCCAGGTCTGGGGATTCCCACAGCACCCGCTTAGGCGGAGCTGAAGTTCCAGGAGCTCAGCTCAGCTGTTAAACACAGCTCAACAGTTCTGTTAGTACAGATTTCTGGAGAGGCAGTTGCTGAATTTTAAATACGGCTTTTCCTTGAAAAATGTGGTAAAGACAGAAAGTGCTTTCCCTGATATACAAGATGCAATGCGTTTACTGCAGGTGCACTGCATGTAATCACACTTTGCCCATTCTGATCAAAATCATTATGCTTGAGGATTTTTTTGGCATTTTTCTCCATGCTTCAAAGAAGTGGTACAGCAGGATTTAAAGAAAACAACTGAAACAGTGTGCCCTGGACAGACTCAGAAAGCGTCAGTCTTTCTTAATAAAAAAATACTATCTGCAAAACAGATATGTAATGTTAAAACCTATAAGGATGACTATTTTTAGTGCATGTGTTTGCACTGATGCATATATTTGTGTAATTCAACATGAATTTGCAGCTGCCCTATATTCCTGAGTTTAATATCACTTGGTTTACAAAACAGATTCGAAGCTGATAAAAATACCGATAGCTGTATTGATTTCCTAGGGCTATGTTTATTTAAACCAGTCCAGAAATATAGTTCCACAGATATCACTGTAAACTCATCTGTGTGGGCCTAAATGTGCAGCAGTGTAAAAATCACAAGTACCTACCCTCTATTTTTACATATTTCCTCTTGCCTTGGAGAACTTAAGAAACAGAAGCTGCAGTTACACGTCATATTTTGAAAGAGAACATCAGAGTGAGTCAAGAAAAAGCATTTTTCTGATCCAGATCCTGACACTTCACGATTGCAGAATGTAAAGATGTCCTAGTGTTACTGCTGAGCTGTCTGCACTCATCAGACACATTGAATTGACTTGTCCCTTTTCTGCAGATTCAGTTTACCAAGGGGATTCAAAATGAGAGTGAGAGAAAAGGAGAAGACAGAAAGAAGGAGGAATTGAAGCACAGCTTCATACCATCTCTGTCATTAAAATGGCCCGATAACACTAGGATTATTAAAATGTGAATGCGAAGCACCAAGCAATGATGTAGGATTCCAGTGCCATCTGATCCAAGATCCAACACTGCTGTAGCAATATATCCATGCAGCTCACACAGTACATCGCAAATTGAATGTCAAGTATATAGTATATAAAAAAAATCACTTGGTAAAAACTGTTACCAAGAGATAACTTTCTATCTGCTTTCCTCAAGATTCACCCTTCTTTGCTCTCTTCTTAAAAACTTGTTAAAATTTTCCTCTGCTTTTGAGAAAGATGAATTGTATCTGAAACCACTAATAAATAAAAATATACATATAAATTGCATCGGATACTCAGAGACATGAGTGCACCTTGACATGAATTTATTAGCAGTACAGAACTCCCATCACACCAGTTACAATTCCATTTTCACCTGCCTAAGGGGATACTGGCATTAATGTTACTTACTGCTTATAAGCACCCCCAGGCCGTAGGTGATCCTTGTTATTTTTATTATTTCAACTCTTTGGATCTGATCCTACTTAATACCAAGAGTTTCTGAAAGGTGCTATGCCTTCAATTCACATAGACTTTGATAGAAACTGGGGATAGCTGAACTAGGACCATTTTCTACCCATATGTTTTTTAATGCATATTAACTTTTTTTAACCCATAATTTTATGCACTCGCTGGTGTAGTTGACAAAACATAAGAAAGCATAAACTGGACACTTCGTAATCTCTAAAATGGCTGTATCTGTTAACCAACATTTTTCATCCAAGTATCATAAAGTTCTTTTATAAAAGCCTAATCATCCAAATTTCACAACTGGAGAACAAGTGATAAAGAAAGGTTAATTTCCTGTTAAGTACATAGAAGAGTTGAGACTAAATACTTCAATTTTGTTTTGTTCAGGGAGATCAGAATGATCTTCCCTGTTCTAGAAGGAGTCCTCCATGTAGTGTTTTTTGGCACAAAAGATTTGAAATAAGACATCCTAGAGAAGCAGTACCCTTCTGGCACCACTAAAATGCTTATTGTCTTCCTTTATCTTAGGTTAGACATCAGTCAACATTTCATTTATTTTACTTCCACTTCTAAAGCATTTATTCATTTCTTGCCCTGGTTCCATCTTGGTTACACTTAAATCCTTGTGACTCCCAGTGGTAGGGATGGAATTGTCTAACTACACCACAGTTTATTAAGTTTTACATTTAAATATAATCCAACTACCTCTATGTTTGTTTCCACTGCATCGAGATAATGAATTTCAACACCTGGAAAGTAATTTTCATTTAGAAATGAGCTCACTGCAGTTGATGATCCAGTTCAAAAAAGTGTTTGTTGAGGGGTGGGAGAGCCACAACAGAACACATCATTATCTTATTAATGAGCAAGAAACTAAGCAGGTGTAGAATACTCGCTGGCCTTAAAAAGGGGAAATGTAATGAGCAGCCACCAGGTGTGAAATTCTACTCTGGGGTACCAATTTTATCTACCCCAAAAGGTAAAAGACAAACTTCAGAATGGTATAATTAGAAACCATTATTTTAAAGGTATGTGATTGATAAGGAAAGGTGGATGAATATTAAAGGCTAATTCAAATGGGTTAGAAAGTGATCCCTGATAACGTCTAAAGGATATCAACCATCTATGTAGCTTTTTTAAGTTCAGTTCTCAGTATGAAATTTGAGCAATAGAAAAATAAAGACATATAACCATCTCCTCTAGTTCTTCTGAGAGGAACCTTATGCTAATTATATATTGAAAGTTCAGACACTGTTATCTTTGAAACAGTCATTAAGGAACAGTTAGGTGAACTCAACACATTTCTAAATGCCTTCCTCTTTACCTTGATTTGCAAAAGATACAGCAGGTGACAAGGAGACTGTTAACAAGAGTTTCTACTTATGTGCATTTTGCATTTTGATACAAAACAAAAGAGCAGAAAAGCATATGAAACCTTAGCAGTGACACGTCTGTCCTGACAAGCCCATAGTGTAGCATCACAGACCCATCTGGCCCTTCCGCGTCAACCGGGCTTCAGAATCAAAAGTAACCGCGTTAGTAATGCAAAGGACTAGGAGTTGACTGTTAGGTTTACTCCACATGCCAGGGATTTGGGGTTTTAAACATATTCATTCTTTGTGAAAGAGATTGTGAAGTCCATCAAGAGAATTAAAAACATTTCTTCTTTACCTTGTCAGGTCACCTCTTCTCTTGATTATAGAAAAGATAATCCAGGAACACCAATCTGCTGCATTCCAATTAGAATAAAGGTTTACTTTTTTTCATTGCCTTAGAAAAAGAGTTAGAGAAGGTTTCCTCATACAGCATTTCTCTTAATGGCACCTCTATCGTATGCCCTGTGAGCACTTCACATCTGGTACTGCTTTTTGCCTACCTGCTCTCTTTCCAGCTGTGGCTGTCAAGAATTTACACTTGGAAATAGCAGTGAGTTTAGGACAGTAAGCACCCTTGCGTATGCAAGCAATAGTCTAACAGGATAAGCTGTGTAACTTCACGGGAGTAAAGCAAGGCAATGGGAAGACCGTCAGGTCCCCGCTGAGGGGACATGCAGGGAGAAAAGAAAATGTTCGGAAATGTTCAGAAAAGAAATGAAGGATTTTCTTCATTACATATAAGGCCTCACCTGTCATTCCTTCTGCCATCTAAGGGTTGGAGTTTAATTTTAAAGTGAAAGAAAGCCAAAAATCCTTTCTACTGATGACAAGATATTAAGACAGTTTGCATGCAAACAGTGTCTTTGCCTTAGTGCATTTAAAGACCCAGAGCCCTGAGTTTCCATCTGTCAGGAACGAGGGGTGCGTATAGGTGCCAGTTTCAGGGGAATTCAGGATTCAGCAGAATTAATCTTAAAAACAGGTGGCATTGTTAGGCTGTGGGGCTGTTTTCTAATTTAAGAGACCCATAACCTAGCTAGAGCTCATTAGATTCCAACAGCGATGATCAGGGTCCTCTGGGCTCGTATTTGGGCTTAGCCTTCCAAATAGAGTAAAACAAAAAAAAAAAATCTCAGAGCTTGCACTGGAACTAGAGTTATCTAATACCATCAGTAGCATTTTATAGGGAAAGGGGAGCGGCAGTGCTAATGTGCAGTCATAAAATATGATTTCATTTTGAATGTTTGCCATGTGTGAGTGAAATTTTCACTCTCGCTTCAGCATGTAAAAAACAATTTATTTTATCGTGATGAAACTAACAACATTGCTCCAAGTAAAAAAGGATTTAACAAAAAAAGGATTAGCTGGTAGGTTTTGTTCTCGAGTTTTCTCCCTGTATTTAATAAAATATGTGCATAGTACCAGAAATGTCATTTGAGTGTTGTCAATAAAATACAGTAACAAGGCAAACGATTAATGATCCAAAAGCATCATAGTTTCACAAGCTAATCATTTGTGACAAGTATAATGTATTGACCGGTAAAATGCCCCCAGGTTTCATATTCAATCTAATGTTTAATATATTTATTAATGGCTATGGAGATGAACAGTGAGGCAGAAGTATTTGCAAACAACAGAACCAGTTCAGGGAAAGCTGTGAAGAATTCTGGGGGGAATTTTGCCATGCTGGGTGAATAGGCAATGGACAAAGAAGTTCAAAGGGAAGGAAAGAATTTAAACTATTTGCACTCCTTATAGGTTTGGAGCTGGCTGTCATAACATAGGAAACTCAGTGAGAGCCTCTGTTCACACTGTTATCACATTAAGATGCATTAGGTATGAGTGGAAAATGATGGGCAATACATTCTAATTCAGCCTCCTCTGGAATGCTGTATGCCGTACTAAAGAAGAACAATAAAAACAATACAAGCATAGAGAAACTCTCACACAAAGAGAGACGGTAAGAATCAGATAGTTTATCTTGGAAAAGAGACAAATAACAAAGGACTTGGGAAGGGCATATTCAAAAACAAAATGACGGAGAAGATAGATCTGACATTACCATTCCACACACATCATAAAGCAAGAGTAAAAGGAAAGCTAATGAAAATGAAAGATGGTGGAATTGAAAACACTGAATAAAAGCTTTCACTGCGCGCAATTAGACTATGAAACTCCCTGCCACCAGGTACTATAGATTCAAAGATATGCATATAGGTGCCTATCCTATTTCAGTTGGGATTGGAGATTTATACATATATGGTAAGGATATCCTGAATTACAATAATAGAAAAGAATACTGAAAAGAATATTTAACCTCATTCTCTAGGGTTAAGTTGATATCTAAGTAGGGCAGTTTAAAATCTGACCTCAGGAAAGAAGAACGATATGAAAACATTATTTTACATGTATCTGCTTTGCAGTTTCCAAAGTATCTGCTGCAAGCCATTATCAGAAGGCAAATCCTGAGCAAGATGGACCACATTTAGTACAGCAATTCATGTCTCTTAATGATTAGCTTTCCCAAACAAATTATGATTTTATACATTTTTAAACACCATGTTGTTCAGTCTCTCCTCCAGCAGACACTTTCTGTAACAGAAATGACTCCAGAGAGGAGCCAGAATGTCTGACTCCGCAGACATGTGGACCTGCCAGCCTCAGAAGGCAAAACAGGGAGGTTTCGCTGCTTATGATTTTGCGTATCTGTTTAGGCCTGCAATATGTATGTTTATCCTAGTGTCTATCTGGGCTGTCTAAAAACTGTCTTAACATATACTCTGATCCTTCTGCAAATAGGTACATAGTGTAACACTTGCAGGCAGAGGTCTGAAACTAGAAAATTGAAAGATGCCAAACTGTGAAGAGTTGCACTATAATTATAAATTACACATGCCAAACCCCATATAATCATATGTATCAAGCCACCTTAAAGTTGCTCATTAAAAACAAACACAAGAACCAGCTCTGCTTACTGCTTGTGATTGTTTCCCTTGGCTACCAAATTTAAATCAATAGGACTGAAGGGAATTTGCTGTTGCTGTTTTGATCCATTAAAAAAATAATACACACAACCCCATTCCCCTCAAGCAATCTCAAAAACAACAAGATACAAACTTCCAGTATCTTTTATGTTTCCATAGTTTACTTGCTATGGTGAAAGAATACTTTCTTTTTTTCATTTTTTTTAAACACTTTGTTTCCACTGTAGTATAATACAGAGAAAAATGTGATTTCAGAAAAAAGTCTAATAACCCCACTGCCTGATGCCTGAAATTACTCTCCAAGAGAAAAGGCTTTCACTGGAAACATATCATTTCAAATTCCTTCTTCTTCAATGACTTTGAGAACACCTCTTTCTCAAAGGAACTGTGGCTAAGATGTACACAACAATAATGCTATCATCTTTACCTACAAGATTCTGGGTAGTCATATGTTGCCAACTACTTTCCATTGCAGCAAAAAACAAGAGTAAGAAAAAAGAAAGAAAAAACGACACACACACCCCTCAAAAAAAACCCCCCACAAACAACCCAAGTCCCTCAATCTCCTTTTGCCAGGTTGAAAAGATGACCCAGTCTAACAACGACCTCTGCAAGGGTGTATTATAGTGTTTAGGGAGCAGTGGGATTATGTTCTTCCCCTTTCGTAGAGGCCACAGAACAGTCAAAAATGGGTGGGACCACCTTTTTCATTTGCACGCAGACTGGCATAATATCCTGCACTTTCAGGGAATAACTAAACCCAGCCTTTTGCTTCTAAAGAACTCCACAATGAATCCTGCCTACTCAAATAATAATAAAAAAAAAAATCTTCTCCCTGCTTTCCCAGTACAATATGACTTAGCTCTTACCGAGCCCTTGAAAGAAGGTTTAATCAGCAGAAATACAGCTCTCCAATAAAAGCAATATTTTCAAATGGTCCACAAATTCATAATGAAATAGGGTTTTCATGTTGGAAAAGCTGAATTCATAATTTTCAATTAATTTCACTTTCATAGAAATGAAAGTGACTACAGAGGTGAATCACACACAGCATAATCAAAATATAGCTCGGCATCTAGTTGATACAGCTTCATTTTACTAGTGTAGCAACTAAACTTTAAACAGCAGCACATTTGGGATGGATAGTCATCATTATCTATTCAACTGGACACAAAATAATTTGTTACAGCCACTTGGTTTTATCATTACTTGATATTGAAAACTGACAAGCATCATAACTCACTGGCATTTTGAAATCTCTTAATATTTTGATCCTTTATAAAATTTGTTTTCACTAGGTAATCTAGGTCTGGCCCACTAGGCTTGTAGTAATTAGTTTCATAAGTGTATATACTAACTTGGTGTGTCTTACGGCAAGAATGAAAATGATGAAAAGGCCCTGTCACGGTTCAAACGAATAGTTTCTCCAACCTCTTTGTGAATTCTCCAAGCATATCCTCCTCAGCTGCTACACTTCAAGTCTTTTATCTCAGGTAAATCACATGAAGCTTTCAGACCAGAAAAATGTCCTACTGATTAACCGTTCTTATCAAAAGGGCAGTTCTTCAACCTTATTTATTTTTTCTACTGTCTGTTGCCTCCTCTGCATGCTATACGCTGCTCTCCTTCATTACTGGCACAGTATTCCTCAAATTGCGAGTCCCTGACTCCCTCCGTCCTTGGGCTCTGTGCTGCCAAAGCCCTCTCTGTCCCCCAGTCCCCTCTCTGCCTCTCCTAGCCACCCACTCCTGTCTGCTCTCCCTCTGCTGTCCTGGGGTCTGGCTGCAGTCTGATTCCACTTCTTTGGTGTACCTGCAGGTTTAAACACTGCTACCCCTCAGTGCTCATTCCTGCCCTGGTGCTGTCTCTCATACCCTGCTGGCACATTTCTCTTGTGGGACCAAGTGAGGGACCAAATAGAGGGACTGTTTCAACAGGAAATTGGAAACTCTTCTTTTCAAGCCGAAGCAGTTCCTTGATGCAACACACCAGACAGTTACATGAACACAAAAGCTGACAACAAAAGTTGGTGCTGTTTAGGGTGGATGAAGCAGTGCTATTGTCCAAACGAGATACCACAGGAGACACCTGACGAGCGTGCCCTGGTCCTGATTCCTGGAGGACTGAATTTTTAAGCAAAGTTCTTGGTCCTCTGTATCGACTAAATTGGGCTTTCAAATTGACAAACTTACACATAAAACCACAGAAGACCAAGGAAAGTATTGTTTTGTGAGTGCTGATAAATTGAAAGCTATGTGGCACCCTTCCCTTTCTAGAGTTAGTAGACTTAATCTAGAGTTCCCTTACATTCAGTAAACCACACCTGAGCATTCAGGTAAGTGGATAAAGTATATAGCATTCATAACTTCACTTAAAATTCATCACATACAGATTAACATCTAAAGAAAATATAGAATATATCATCACATTAGAACTTATGCTTTCCCACCATTTTGAATTCAGGCAGCTGTGCGAATCCAAAGGTCACTTGCCATACCGGCAGGAAGATCCCCAAAAGTTTGTGATATGTTCTGTATTGGATGCTACTTCCCTCTAGTGTGCAGTCCTTGTAAAACCCCAGTGATACCAAACTTCATAATCCTTAAAATTTACTCCAAAACAAAACCAGCTGCAAAGCTGTGAAGTCTTTAAAGCACATGACCTTGCAAAATCATCTGATTTCTTTTCAGACTGCAAATAGAATTTGGTTCTAGCATCTTTTTCATCTTCCGAGTACAGCCAGCATACCTAAATACAACACAGCAGCCATGAAGCTCAGGCAGAAACTTAACAGTGCATGTTATTCTCATGACACTACAGAAAATTCAGACTAATCTATCATCTAGGACTTGCAAGGGAAGGTGATCAGTAATAGGTAACTGATTACTCCTTAGATCCAGTAATCAGACATTTGTAATAGAGTACTTTGTCAAAGGAAATTTAAGAAGCGTGTCAGAATTTGTTATAGTCTCACTCAAAAGGGGTAGTTGTTTTGTGTGAATTTTCCAGCAACCTAAATTTAATTTACAAGTCTGTAGTAAACTAGTACAATCATTTTGAGCATTATTTGAATCAATGTAAAACACATATCTTGCTGACAATCTGACTTTTGCCTAAATTGTAGGTAACTGAGAATAAGCACTCAAGAAGAGATTTATGTCATTTTAAAGAATAATTGGGCTTCTGCCCTTCCTCTTTATGTTATGAGTATTATGGGGTACACTTTCAGAACTAGGTACTTAAACTGAGCATTCAAACCCCACATTCACATGCAGAAAAATGAACATTAAACTTTCCGCTTAGACAGTCTTTCAAAATTGTCTTAGAAAAAAGATATTTTTTTTCCTCTCAAGTTTCAAAATCAACTGTGAATGCGCTATATCAACCTGCCACTGGGCCATGAGAGAGGGGAGAGACATGGAATCCTTGACTGGATAGCCCAAATTAAAGGACCCTGCTTTTCCCCTTCCCTAAGTAGAGGAGTAAAGTAAGTATGTTATCAGTTACCTATAAAGACTGACTATCCAGTAGCTAAATAGACAGAGGTTCGTTCCTTCTTTTTCTGTCTGCTTTCATGGGCAACTCGCACCCTCCCTGAAGAGAAGTCCCATGACTTCTCTTTAGCTCCTCTTCCACTAACATGCCTGTCAACTGCCACCGCAACTCTTGGAGCAGGAGAGGAGCTGTGCAGCTGTACAGTTTTGCAGCCTGGAGAGAATCAAACAAATTTAAGTAAACAAGTTCGATAGCAACCATCAACATTGCAGTAACTAGACAGATGCTAAAATGTTAATAGCAAGTAGGTAGAAAGGAACTTTACATATATACACATGTATTCTATTACTGTTGTTATGCAACTTGAATTTCCAGGGTCCCTGAGAAACCTGGGAACCCGAAAGTGTGAATGCATGCATTAACAAGAATGTATTAAGGCAATCTTGAACCATTTGGCAAAACATCAGTAAAATACTGTGTTCTAAATTAATGTTAATCTGTATCTGAAGAAAAATACACCCTGATAGTATCTTGAGAACTGTTTATTCACCAGATGAACAGGTTATCTAAGAAATAATACATTGATGGATAGATAGGCTGCCTTCACTGAGAAAAATCACTTAAACTCTTATAAGAATCATATAATTTAACCATGTGGGGAATAATCAAAGCTGATCAAATAGCATAATGAGAGTCATCTCTGTGTTGACTATAGGAGTGCATCAAACTCCAAAGAGTTCCGCAGGTACTTCCTTTTTTTCTGAATAGGGTATGCAGAATTGTACTTCTGCAAACTACAATTGTACTTCTGTACTGCTACTTGTGTAAGTATTGCTTCATTATTATTATAGGCTAGGCTGCAATTCAGATGTAAAACCAGCAGCAGTAGAATATGCACAGCCTCACGCCTCTCGGGTTCAGGCTCACACGACATGACTATGGCAATACCAATACAATATGCATATTATCCTATTCACATATTTAGTATCATAGTATCTTGCTAATTTTGATGAGGAAAATTTCATTCCACGTTCTGCGGTTCATATGTTGGCATCGAGGAGCTGAACTCACATTAACCCAGACACCTTTGTGAGTTTTTGATTTTGAACACTCCTCTATTAAAGAAGCCATTATCCTCTTCCTTCCACTCTCTCAACACATGTTTTCTCTTCTCTCAGCTGCTGGATCAGGAGCAGAAGCATGTATAACTGAGTACACACACCACGCAATCAAGTAAAAATTCTTCACACCTTATCAAAATATTCATAAACTGGAGGAGGACGAAGGCTGTTTTCCCCCCTCTTTCTAGTTCTCTGTGTCTACCAGTCTAATGTGCGGGGGTTTACAACCCTATTTCTAGACTCATTACTAGTACAACCTTCTGTCCAACAGAGACAGGTGTAATCACTTTATCTTTTCAGACCACTTTTCCCTACTCACATTTTGGATGTAGTTAAGCCAGCTCTGCTAGCTTATCGCCTAAATTGAGCTCCCACTCCTTTCTATTTTGACCACTTACTCTCACTTCTCAGCTGAAGTTCACTGCCCCCTAACTTTATTGAAATGGTCTGAGTTAAAAATAAACCTGGAAAAACAACAGCAGAAAGGGAAAAAAAAAAGAATAAAAAGGGGGAAAATGCATGGTTACATTGTGAGTGTTCAGGAAAAAGGGTGAGAAATTTTTCAGGCAATTTTGTTGCTGAAGTCAAATACACTTGATAAGTATAATAGTTCTTTCAGGTAGTGACAATACTTGTTTAAACAAGACCTGGTATAATATGGCCTCAGCCACCCGTGGGAGTCCCAAGTATCGTAATTAAACTAATTACAATCTAAAACCAAACCCACCATTTAAATATTCAGGGTTCCTTTCCTGTGATGTTCCTGTTATTTCAGTTGTATTATTTCACCAGCAAGAACCTAGTATTATTGAATCCCTAAGTTAGTTTTAACAAAGTACCAGAAATGTTAAACGCTTAACACACATTAAATACTGAAAATACCGATTTATAGAATATATACACAATAGATCATATTTGAGCAGGTATATCAAATTCAGCCTTGATTTTGAAACGAAAAAAAATTCTTTTTTTTCTTCCCCTTAAAGCCCAGAGGTCTGTTAGGGTCATGCCGGCAGATACGTAGTTTACAAAACTACTAACTCTATAATGACAGGAACCCTCCAAAAATCATTACACCTTACTTCACATGCCTATATTCAAAATCCTACGGTATCATCACAATTGTATTTTCATGTATTTTTTACATCAGTTTCTAATGAGGAACAATGCTCAAACTTGTAACGGTAATGAATTTATAGATGCCCATCTGTCTCGTTTTTTATCCATTCAAAGTATTTTCAGCCTGTGGCTGTGCCTGAGGCAAAGTTGTATCATCTTGACACAAAGAAATACAAAGTCTTGCCTTGGAGATTTCCCTTGCTTGAAAGCAGCAGTACTGTAAAAGCTCCAAGGTGTTATAATTAAAAATGTATCAATTAGTTATACAGTCACCTAAAAGAAAACGACCGTTAAGAATTATTTTCATCCGTATAGCAGGCCTTTCATTCTTCATCTGTGTTTGTACTTTTAAATTACTGATCAAAATGCTATGTTCCTTGCAGAAAAAGCGTATCAAGTGTGTTTTACATGCCCACAAGGACTACTAATCTATGAACCCTACATACTATTTGTTATGTATATATTTAACATGCATTTGAAAAGACATTAATTCATTGAAAAGATGCAGGTTTTCTGACCGCTGCTTTGGGCAGCTGAATACAATGTCTCTCTCTGGAAATGCTAATATCATTTTAATAACAGACATGAAATAGAAATTTTAATTAAAGAATACTTCTTTTTTTACTATTTGATCCTTTTTGGTATGTATACAAATGTGGAATATAATTAGAAACATTGTAATTAAAGAAATAATTAGGCACCGCAGGCTGGTATCACAGACATTTAGGGCAATTTCAAGCTTTTACCACCATGTCACATTAGCAAATTCCCTCCCTCATGCGAAGTTTACTAAACAAAATCACCCGGTCTTTAGCCATTTAAAATGAATAAGATACATTAACAAGAAAATGAACACTTTATCTTTTTGGAAAGGGGAATAAGATGATTCCTGCATAAATTAAAACCCAGAAATCAGTTCTACTTGGACGAATCTGTGCAAACACGTTCCTTTTCATGGGCAGCGTTATTTTATTTTAATTAAATGACAGACTCAGCCCACTGCAAATAATTGTGGTGTTAATCTCACTGCATTACTTTGAACAGAAACTGAGCAAAAACTGGTCAATGTTAATCAATTGCCTTGGAGGAAGAGAGTATTTTTTGGCAGACTTGCATAATGGATGAAGCACAAAATGAGATAATTGGGAGATGTTTGTCCTAGAGGGCGCAAAGTTTGTAATTACATGTAAAAAAGTTTTATTATACCCTTATGTTAACTCCTTTGCATGCATGAACAATGTATGCTCATAGAAAAACTCAACAAAAGAGAGGTTTGGTAGTTGTGTCAGCTATTTAAACCTGTGCTTACTTTATTATGCTAATGAATGCCTTAGTCAACAGACTTTCACCTTAGGCAATCTTCTGTAAACTAAATTAATAAAACATTAGACAAATGCTTAAAATTTGCCATGTACTTACTTCACTTATAATATATGTACAAAGTATGTAAACTGAAGTGATTATTGTTTAAACTTAACTTAGAAAACTCTAAATCTCAATATTTACTTTTTCCTTTACTATGATCCCTATCATTACTGCCGAAATAATATAATAAAAACTGAGAGCACACTGTAGAAAACATCAACATGGAGGCAGTATTTTCACAGGAAAGTAAATTACTTGGATTGCCTGGTGGATGACACAGTCTGGCACTATCAGAAGCAAGAAAGCAGAAAATCTAGTGACAGTCTAAAGACCCGGCCTTAGAAGAAGACTTTTCACCAGAAGGAAAGTCAGAGTCTTTCTCCTGTCATTAAGAGGTTTTGGTCAGATTCCTCAGAGATTCTGGTAAACACTGGGGTGTTTGCCCTATTTTCACCTTCTCTATTCATAGGACTAGATAAGCATTAGAAAAATTTAGGATATTATCTTATTTCATGTACCATTATAACATGGATTTGGAAAAATTTTCCTAATAGAAAATTAGGAATGCAGGAACGCACTCTTCCTTTTGATTTTCATGTTTTGTTTTCCAATACATTCTGTTATAAGGTTACGATCTTTTAGAACAATGATACCTAAATGATAACAGCAAACATACCAGGGGAACCTTGCATTTCCTACCAAGCATCGGAATGTGAGCTCCAACTGTATGAAACTGGAATTAATGTAGTGAAAAGCAACACGTCAAAGTGCAACTCTTGTTCCAACCACAGATTTGATTCAGTAAATTGAATTATTCTGTAGAAGCTGCACAGCACCTGGTTAAATTTTGGAAGTCATCTTTAAAAACAAAATAAATAAATAAAAAAAGAAGCTGAAGAAATGTATCTCTACGTCCAGTTCTGAATTAATTTTCAAGGATTCAGTGAAGAAATTTTGGATGCAATTTTAAACTTTTAACTGTTTTAAATTCACCCTTTGCTCATATAATGGCAAATAGTTTATATCATAAAACAAGGCTGTAATCTGAGGGATTCAGCAAGCCTTGCAAGGGGAGAATTTAACAAATTTTGCAAAAATTTTGCAAAAATCAAATCTATGGCATGTTATGAGGAACATAATCAACATAATAAACTAATAACATTCTATTGATGACACTTTTATCTGTAAGGAGCAATAGTGTTTCCTAATTTGTATCTGGCTTTTAACAGCATAGCAAAGTAGGCCACATACTACATCCCAGTGCTACACTTTTCTCACTTCTGTATTATTTTTTCCCCCTTTTTCATGGTTTTCTGCCCATCTATGAAGGTACGCATCTGTTGCCATCAACACCTAAATTGCACATCAGTGTTTCTGATGAAAATAAAAAATGTCATGGCAATAAGAGAATGTTTTGAAAGCAAGCCAGTTTGTCAGTAAATTATAAGCTTCATTATCATAAAACTCTAACAAATTGAACCCACATCTCATTAACTGAAAGCACAACATGACTGCAGCAATATTCATCTCCCAGAAGAGTGCTTATCTATAGGGGGAAGAAAGATAAAACTTTTGCTGAGAGGTGCCACTAACGATAGCATTAACTTTATTTATTAAAGAATGCCTGAACATTTCTGAAAATACACACTTCCACCTTCAACTACACTGTTCTGATTAAATGAAATATTGTACCAATAAATTTTATGAATTTTAACTTTTCTTTATCACAGAGCCACACTTTAAATTAAAGACAGAAAAATGTTTTATCTTGGGTTTTATTTTCATTGGCTTGCAACTTTTCCATCCCTTCCAGAAGAATAATCTGTAAATTGAACTCTCTCATGACCTGCTCTACACTTTGGGCATATTCATAAGGAGTATTACAGAAAAACCACCCAGCTGTTATCGAGTTTGCCAGGCTTAACTTTTATTTCTAAAGAAATTTCTTCTGTTTCTATAGACTTTTGGAAACTTAATTATAGAAACCACTGAGAAAAGTCTGCTCTGCAATACATGAAATGAAGCATTATAGCGATAGTATTAATTAATGAAGGCAAATATTACATTAGGATTTCCAATCACTTCACACTTATGAAAGCAATCATTTGGTGCTCTCAACCAACATCCTAAACTGCTATCAAGTGAGTCCCTTTAGTCGTATAATAAAAAGCACCCTGTCCGGTATGAAAGGACACAACCCCAGCTCTCTCCAGATTCTGAAAAACAGTGTCTTGCCACAGCACATCTGTATGCACGCTGCTTTAAGATAGCCGTAGAAAAGATAATCTTTAACTCTCTGAGAGCCTTCCTTCTGGTCCTCATCTATATCTGGTGACCTTTTTGTGTGTTGCTGAAAGTCTGAGTAATTTGCTTTGATCTGGGTATCACTCTCAGATTCTCCAGTTTTCATACATTTGAAACTCTTGAGACAAACTGTAAGTCTTCAACCATCAATAAATCCAAATTAACCATGCAAACATGTAACCCTGGAATCTTAAAAATCATACTTTTTCCAGCTGAAATGCACCTCTCTTTTTTGCACAGAAACTTCGTGCATTGGAATGAAATTCATCTTGTAGCATACAGAATAGGTGGGAGGCAGAATTCTAAGATGATAGTATGATATAATTTGTTTTTGAGAGCGTGCCTATAATAGAAAAATTTAGACAAATGTTAATACGAATATACCTTGCAAAAAATTACTAGTTGTGAAACTCAATTAGCTCTTCTTCCTTTATTCAGTAATGAGGCCATCCTGTTCAGTTTTCTCCTGTGGTAATACACATTTTTAAATAATTTTTTTTTTTAAATTGCAGTTCTCTTTAAATATCATATAAGTCAGTGAAATCCTTTTTTAATATTGTTTACTTTCCAAAAGTATTTTAGAGCTCAATATTGGACTCTAGCTCACAAAAACAACCATAAAAAGACAATTCTGAAACTCAGAAATCACAGTAAATGTTATATAAGTAATTATTTATTCTGAAGGGAAAATATCAACTCCATGTAGTGAAATCAACTGTGACTTGTTTCTAAATGATATTGGACAGCTTAAATTGGCAAATATATATGTGTTCTATGAAACTGAAGACATTTGAAATTATTTAATATCAGATGTTGCTTACTAAATGCATGAAACTAGGAAAACAGCAAATATATTTTATGTAACTGTTGGTGGTCAGAGGGTAATAAGAAATACAACGAAAGCAAAATACTCTGTCTAAAAAAGGTTAATGAACCCTCAGCTGATGTAAATCAGAGCAAAATTAAATCCCGACACTAACAGATCCTTTCCTATCTGGTGGTTCTCTTCAGACCCCCTGGAGCTGACTCTACACCTGATGCCGTGGCTGTTACTCATGCCAAGTCACACTGCGCCACGCAGCTGCTTGCCAAATAAGCTTGGTTTGATGAATAGCTAAAATAACGGATTACTTTCTTATTTTGAAAAGTCTCTCTGAAAATGTAAAACTAAGGGAAAACAGTCTTAATTCCCAGGACATTTTAAGCATTGTGAAAACCATGGATTCTGCTAGAGGTGACCTTGCATATCTATTTAATTTCCTACAGCTTGTCTCGTCCATGTATTACTCTGTATGTACTACTGCAAAGATACCAGCCCTTGCTTCTGCTATTATTGTTACCTGTAGATGCCTAAGTGGAGAATTTAGAAAGATTATTTTCAAATGCATTTTCTTGATCTAAATTGTACTAAACTTTAACCACAAAATTCCAGAAAGACTATGTCCTAGCAGTTTCTAGAAGCTCTTTTTTTTTTTCACTCTAATTTCAGAATTTTCCTCTATTCTAAATCTTTTTAGTAGGCTTATACTAATTGTAACGCATGATAAATTTGGTTCACAATTTCCCCAATACAATGACAATATAAGTAAAAGGCTTGTTTGTGATGAGATTTGGAGAATTATTAGCAGGGTTTTGTTCTTCTAAATATTTAAAACTGCAGCTATAAAAGATGTTATTTTGGTAGATCTTCCCTTTCCCTATTTCCAAATTATCTAAGCATTTGGACAGCAAGGGAATTGCCAAGAAACAGAAGGTGAGGGAATCAGCTTTACGACGCACAGCATCACTTATGTCAGTTTTGTAGCTCTTCTTACACAGATACATCCATCCCGAGGAAGGACAGAAGCCATAACTGAGGCTGGCTTACGCTGGCTTACAAACAGTGGATGGACTGGGGTCAGCATGTACACCTAAAGAAAATCTCACCCAGACCAGTTCTTTACTGTATCGCAATCAACCCAAAATTAGTTTGAACTCATATTACTGCAAGGGGAAGCCATCACCTATGCCATCTCTGGCTTATCAGAATCATAATATTTGGAGAATACTGATAATAAAAGGTTAATTGGGATTTTTTTTTTTTCTGACTCTATAATACTGGAAAAGATTTCAAATAATGCACTCAGTGAAAAGACTTGAGCTGGAAGGTGAGCTGAATCACATATATTTAAAAGCTTATTAAAAATAAAAGCTTATTAAACATTATGGCTAATCCACAGTATTTATATTTACTAAATACTCATTCAAATAACTTTTTCATTCTTGATTCTACAGCTGTGTTCACTCAACTCAAACAGATTTTTCTGTTGGATCAGTGGCAAAGTTTCAGCTTGACTACCTAGCTTCTCCACTACCTTTTCAAAACACCTCTCACAAGTTGTCCTTGCAGAGAAGGACATAAAAAGTAAGAAATATGACAGCAAACTGCTCCTGTTCTTATGCAAGGATACTCTCCAGGCAACGAAGCTATGTGCGCCCCAGATACCCACAAACAGAAAGACTCATCAAATAGGATCACGCTCCACTTGGTCTTTAATTTCTTTGGTCCCTGCCCCTGAGATATTATCCCAAATATGTGTCCAAAACAAGAGGGCTGATTTGTGGTGTGCTATGGCACAGAAAGCATAGGCTGGTTGGGACGTGGTGTGAATGCATGGTGGGATGTGGTAGGGCAAGAATCTTTTTGGGATAGCCTTGGAAGACAGTTTTGAGCAAAGGAACCAAAACTTATGTAGATTATGTTTGTTCAAACTGGCCACAGAAACTGGTTCCTGGTCTGAAGCATTCTGTGGTCTGTACCCAAGTTTCTCTGCCTTGAGCCTCTTTGGAAATGAAAAATAAAAATTAAAAAATAATCATACTTGAAGTAGAAAATTAAAAGGCCGAGTCCAGTAGTGCATGCCCAAAGGTGTTACGGAGCTAAAACAGGCCAGCTTCATCAAAGACCTCTGTCCTTAGCAACTGTACTTTCTTGGGAAGTCTGATACAAGCACTGGCTCAATATGTGGGATCTGAAATCATCATGACATGCAAAGGACAAATATTAATAGACTTTTCATGCCATTGAACTACTATTAAAAATTTAGACACCCTCCTAAAATAACTAAGCCTGTATTTTAGTAAAAAAGTCGCCACACTTCTAATACTTCATAATCTGTGTTACATGGGTAATTGCTTTCAGGATGGCGTGTCAAATTTAGATTCCATTAAATTATTGTATTAAATCTGAACAACATTTATGAACAATCCTGCATAGTTTTATGCTCAAAAGGATTAGTTTTTACCAAAAGATTTCCCCAAGCATTCCAGAATATTTTTATTTGACTTTGGAAGACTTTAAGTTAAAATCTAGCCCATAACCCAGACATGCTGTGTGTATATTATTAAGAATAATAAATACATTACATTCGCACTTCTCTGCATTTTAGCTAGGCTAAACAAATATAATTAGTTTTTGCTGCATAAAGTTACTGTTTGTTTAAACGTTGTAATCCATATACTAAATATAAGACAAAACTTAATTTGATGGCACCAGTAAATATTTCATCAAAGCTACCTAACATGGTTTTTCTGATGACTATTTTGTATTTACATAATTAGAACTCTCTACAATTTCTCCTGCTGTTTCCTACAGATTGGTTAATAGATCATTCATGAAGAAAAAAGAAAAGAGTTAAAAAAAAAAGAAGAGGAAAAAAAAGGAGCAGGACATCTACTAATCTGTACAAGATACACCGATTTCTTGGTGTGTATACATTAGATTTATATGCAGATGTGATACAGTGAAGAGGAAAACCAAGTCATGCACCTGAGATTTTTGGCATTTAGTTCAGATGTTTCAAAACTCCCATGTCATCCCTGGGACATGGTTTAGGCACGATCTCATTAGCTGAGGTCTACTCCGTGCTTAAATCGTTGGCATTTTTAAGTTCCACCCATGATCTATTATGGTAATAGTTGTAGTACTTAACTGATGCAGAAACAGGATTTCATTCAACACATGCGCAGGAAATCCCACAGTCTTGAGTATTACTTCATAGCTGCTATACCACCAAATGTCAGGTACCCTTACCTTCTCAGTATGTTTAAATACATCTGTTACATGGAGTGAGTGCATTAGATATTCATATTTCTGAGCTGTAGTGCCTCAACTTTAAGCATCTCCACTACAGTCAAATCACGCCATCAGAAAAGAGAGAGAATGTAAAGACAAAGACGTGTCTGAAAGGGCAAAAGCAATTCATTTTCATGACTTTTGAACACTTCTGACATGTTACACAGAGATCCCAGCCATGAATCATGACCAATCCAGTTTCAGCAGGAGGGAAACAAGAAATCTGAGCCATGCTGAATCTTCTGCTGTCTTTGGATCCTATTTATTAACATCTAGGTTTTTTGACAGCCAATTCTTTTTAGCATTTATGAATTGCACAGGGGAAAAAACCCATCCTTAACTGGGGATAATGAACATTTGCGTATCATCACTGAAGATACGAGAACCACCTGATTTAAATGCTGATCAACATGTCCCCAGGCTAGATGATCAGACTAACACATGATGTATTTATACAAACGCACACACATATATGTATATATAGATGTCCTTAAAGATTTATGGAATGACTGAAAAGGAGAAGGTAAAAATATATTTGGTCTCGGGTTCCTAATTCTGTTAAGGCTCTTTCCAAATATCCAATTCCGTATTTGCTTGTATTCAGATCTCACTAGCTGAAGGGACTCCCACTGCTGCGCTCTAACAATGCAAACAGACCCTTTCCCAAACACTTAAAAAGCAAACAAAAATGAAAAAGGGAAAGACTAAACCAGAGAGGACTTTGCCTTTCCTGCATCTCAGCCTACCACTGCGTCTGCTGGGACATGCTGCCATTTCTGAGATCTATTTCACTGAGCAATACGTTGATTTTGAATAAGTGCTTCCAAACTTTTCTGTTTCCAAGGGATGAAGACTGTCATGTTTAAGCCCCCTCCTGACAATTTTCCCCATATTTTCAGTGGAACAGCAATCCCACGTCAAAAGTGCAGCAAGCAGACCTCTTTGCTGATATAGTTATTAAGGTATGGTTTTCAGCTCATTGTAATCTATCTTACACTTCATTTATTTCCTTTAATCGGTTTCAGTGTTAAGAGCAAGATCGTATTTATGTTTCTATTACACTGTAATTTATTTATTAAGTTTGAATAATGTACTAAAGTGCAGAGCACTGACTGGGAAGAGGTATTTATGAACTATAAGGGAAAATTATTGTTCCTTCAGAAGAACACAATGTCCCTCATCAAAGGCCTTGAAGTCAGAGTCTAAGCGCTAATTCTTATCTAATTTCTTTAAATAAGATCTGATGAATCTCAGTCCCTCCAAATTAGAAAACACTTAGAAAATGGGCCGGAGCTGACTGTAGCAGGGTGAAAAACAATTAAATCTGTCACTACATTTTAACTCATTAATATGAATTTACACAGTGCTGCTAATACAGGTAGGCTATGGTCTCCATATTTCAGACAGACCTGGCAATTTGCAAATTGCAAGTATCTGCAACCTTTAATACCAGCTACACATAGAAAAAGTTCTGCTGTTAAAGAGGGTTTTCATGCTTTTCAGTTGGCAGTCAGGCATGTAATTAATCAATTTCTAAATGCCGATGCAAATGCTGGGTTTTACATGTGCATATTTACCATCTTCAAACACTATTTCAAAATTTGGACCACTCAAGTAAATCATCTATAAACTGCTTCCTGTCTGTCGGTTTATGTCTCTTTCACAGTAGTTTAAATTTTGCATGCTGGTTTGTACTGAATGCTTTGTTTCTTTGCATAAATAAACTGCACAAAAATAACAACAATCTATTTCCATATAATAGCAAACGATTTCAAGGCAAAACAGCTGCCTTTAACTGACATTGGACCTACATTAGCACTTCACAATTGAGGAAACATTTGTGTTGTGCAGCTAAAAACATGTCTAATAAATACATTTTCTTCAAAAACAATATAAAGAAATCAATTTCATAGCAAAAGACAAGATAAACACACATAGAGAAGCAGCATGGCATGTCCTATAGACCTTCACAAATAAGAAAATAGACCTTTTGTCAGCAGTGATTAAAAGGCAGTTTTACCAAACACAACTGACAGCAACACAATAACACTGTGTAATTTAACAAAGAATTAGGACTGCTTCTGGGTGGACTTCTATCATTATTTTAATTTTAGGGCTCATAAGCGTATTTTCTTGCATCTTGAATTATAGGCAGCATATTATGCTTCATCTTGCAGGCTGTTTATTTGACCATGTAAGAAAAAAATTATTACTGAAATTCTTTAATGTATTAAAATCACTTAGTCGATCAAACAAACATTCTCTAAAGGAACAAGAAACAGCCAGAACGTTTCCTGACTCATTTAACTAATCATCTGAACACTTTCAGTTGTTTTCTTCTGTTAAACTTTAAATCTAAGCCAGTTCTTGAAAGGTGAAATGTTGATTACAATTTGCAGTCACAGAAAGGGGAGTACCATGTTACAGAAAAGAAAGAGGCAAATGCTTCCAGCCTCCTGTCTGCATGGTAGGACATTACACATGTTGCTGTGTATTGCAGTCACTAAGTGGAAGGAAATGAAAGAGTTCTGTCTGATGTGTTTTACTATTTTCTTAAGCTCTCTGACAAGGAAAATGACAGCAGCCAGTTACACAGGGCTTGAGACTCAAAAAGGAAAAATTAAAAAGCTATTTAGTTGCTGAGGTTTGAGAGTATTAAGCACCACAACTGTGGTCACAACTCTTTAGAAGAAAAAAATGTGTCTTGGCAAGACTATTTTATACTGAATGCAGTGAACAATGGATAGATGAGCCTCAGTCAATCATTTGTCTTTAATTAATTTTCATTTTAATATAGCTGTGTTTGCTTTTTTTTGAACTGAAATTCCACCCCGGCATTTCATGCTAGTCAGACTTGCAATATTCTATTTTGTAACATGCCCTGTATTCATTTAAGATACTAGAAAAAGTCCTGCGCACTTAAATGGTTGAAAACCAAATCCTTATTGTGGGCCCCAACGCTTTTCATGGTGTGGAAGGAAATCATTCCAACCCTACCGCGTGGTGTTCTTCTGTAAATCACTTCGTTTTTCTCTTTCTTTCTAAAGTTTCTCCACCTGCTAAGTGGACGTAATAATAACCCTTCTCTGTGATCTTTTACATCTACCTTACACAATGGATATACCAAATACAGTACATTATGTATAAAATATTCTCCCTAAATACTTACACGCTACCGTTCTCCAGGCTGTTTTCCTCTAGTTCCAAACAAACCATACATATCATAGTGAGAGCAAGAAAGGAGCAGCTAACAAATACAATTAGCAATTTAAAGGGATGCTTGGAGCTATTTGGCTGCTGAAGTAGTTGCTATTGATTTAGCTAGAAACTTCTTACCCTTGACTCAGGCAGCTCAGTATAACAGAGTTCAATCTTTTTCTTCTTTGACCTTCTTGGCCTAATTACAGGAGGGATTCATGTGAATGCGGGATAGCTGCTGACTGACAGCAGTCTTTTACCCAATCACAATTCCAATGCAACTCTAATGTGGACATTTAACTTTTTTAAAGCATTTGTTATTTACTAATTAGAAAATTCTAATCTTTCCAATCTCATTGTTTCTTAGCAACACTTACAGAGTGAAGCCCAAAGTAGCATACTCAGAGCGTTAAGCCACACCTGTTAGCAGATCTTTCGTTTTCAGACTTCATTTTACAGGAAGCACAATATTTTAGTGGGTTTTTTTAAAAAAGCATTTTGGGACCTGCATTATATGCAACGTAAAACTGAAAAATTTTAAATGGCACTTTCTTGGTTCTATATTCCAAGAAAAATGTGTTGTTTTGCCAATAATGCACATTTTTCACTGCTTCACTATTATTAAGAAAGAGTAAATATGCCCATGTAAGATTCACAGCTGGAATTTCAACACAAACTTCAAAATAGTTCAGAAACACAGGAATAATCAGAATCACAGAATTGTTAGAGTTAGAAGGGACCTTAAAGATCATCTAGTTCCAACCCCCCTGCCCTGGGCAGGGACACCTCCCACTAGATCAGGTTGCTCAGAGCCCCGTCCAGCCTGGCCTTAAAACATCCGGGGATAGGGCTTCCACCACCTCTCTGGGCAACCTGTGCCAGTGTCTCACCACCCTCATGGTGAAGAACTTCTTCCTAACGTCCAGTCTGAATCGTCCCGTCTCTAGTTTTAATCCATTCCCCCTAGTCCTACCATTACGCAACATCCTAAAAAGTCCCTCACCAGCTTTCTTGCAGGCCCCCTTAGGATACTGGTAGGCCACTATAAGGTCTCCTCAGAGCCTTCTTTTCTCCAGACTGAACAACCCCAACTCTCTCAGTCTGTCCTCACAAGAGAGGTGCTCCAGCCCTCTGATCATCCTTGTGGCCCTTCTCTGGACATGTTCCAGCACGTCCCGATCTCTCTTGTAGTAGGGGCTCCAGAATTGGATGCAGTACTCCAGGTGGGGTCTCACGAGAGTGGAGTAGAGGGGGAGAATCACCTCCCTCGACCTGCTGGCCACGCTTCTCCTGATGCAGCCCAGGATATGACTGGCTTTCTGGGCTGCTAGTGCACACTGATGGCTCATGTTGAGCCTCTCATCCACCAGCACCCCCAAGTCCTTTTCCTCAGGGCTGCTCTCAAGCCAGTCGCTGCCCAGCCTATATTGGTGCTTTGGATTGCCCCGACCCAGATGGAGGACCTTACACTTGGTCTTGTTGAACTTCATGAGGTTGGCATGGGCCCACCTCTCCAGCCTGTCAAGGTCCCTCTGGATGGCATTCCTTCCCTCCAGCGTGTCAGCCGCCCCACACAGCTTGGTGTCGTCAGCAAACTTGCTGAGGGTGCACTCTATGTCACTGTCCATGTCGCCGACGAAGATGTTAAACAAGACCGGTCCCAGTGCTGATCCTTGAGGGACTCTACTTGTCACTGGCCTCCACTTGGACATGGACCCATTGACAGCCACTCTTTGGGTGCAGCCATCAAGCCAGTTCTTTATCCACTGAATTGTCAGTCCATCAAAGCCATATTTTATCAGCTTGGAGACCAGGATGTCATGCGGGACAGTGTCAAAGGCTTTGCTCAGGTCCAGGTAAATGACGTCAGTTGCTCTCCCCTTGTCTATTGATGTTGTGACCTTCTCATAGAAGGCCACCAGGTTTGTCAGGCATGGTTTGCCCTTGGTGAAGCCGTGTTGATTGCACCCAATCACCTCTTCGTTATTCTTCTGCCTCAGCAGTACCTCCAGGAGGATCTGCTCCATGATCTTACCAGGCATGGAGGTGAGACTGATTGGCCTATGGTTCCTCCTTCTTTCCCTTTTTGAAAATGGGGATTGTGTTTCCCCTTTTCCAGTCAGTGGGGACTTCACCAGACTGCCATGACTTTTGAAATATAATAGAGAGCGGTTTAGCAACCTCATCTGCCAGTTCCTTCAGTACCCGTGGGTGTATCCCATCAGGTCGCATGGACTTGTTCACTTTCAGGTTCATCAGATGGTCACGAACCTGATCTTCACTTAGGATGGGCAGTTCTGTCCAACCCCTGCCATTGTCTGCTGTGACTCCGGGAGTGTGGCAGAAGCCCTTGACAGTGAAGACTGAGGAGAAGTTGTTGTTGAGAACCTCGGCCTTCTCCATATCACTTGTCACCAGCTCCCCTGTTTTCTTTCTGAGGGGACTCACACCCTCCCTAGTTGTCTTCTTACCATTAATGTACCTATAGAAATTTTTACTGTTTCCCTTGATCTCCTTGTCTAGATTTAATTCTAACTGAGCTTTAGCTTTTCTCACCAGGTCTCTTGCAGTTCGGACAGCTTCCTTATATGCCCCCCATTCTAGCTGTCCTTTCTTCCACTCTTTATAAAGTTTCTTTTTGTGTGACAGTGTGTCCAGGAGCTCCCTCTTCATCCAGGCAGGTCTCCTAGCATTCTTTCCTGCCTTCCTCTTTGTCGGTATAGTTTGCTCCTGGACATGGAGAAGGTGATCCTTGAATACTGACCAGCTGTCCTGGGCCCCCCTTCCCTCTAGAGCTTTGTCCCATGGCACTTTGGCCAGCAGATCCCTGAAGTGATCTGCTGAAGCATGCCTAAAGTCCAGGGTCGTAGGCTTGGAATATATCCTCCTAGTTGCCCTGAGGATCTTAAATTCTATCGCTTCGTGGTCACTGCAGCCAAGGTTATCCCTGAGCCTCACGTTGGTCACCAGCCCTTCCCTGTTGGTGAGAACGAGGTCCAGCATAGCACCTTTTCTTGTTGGTTCCTCTACCATTTGGAGGAGGAAGTTGTCATCTGTACATTCCAGGAACATCCTGGATTGTTGGTGCCTTGCTGTGTTGTCCCTCCAGCAGATGTCAGGGTGGTTGAAATCCCCTACGAGGACCAGGGCCTGTGAACACGAAGCCACTTCTATCTGCCTATGGAGGGCCTCATCTGCTTGGCTCTGCTGGTCAGGTGGCCTGTAGCAGACCCCTGCTGTAATGTCACCTTCCCCTGTCTTCCCTTTAATCTTAAGCCATACACTCTTAACAACTCCTCGTCCTTCCCCATGTGGAGCTCCATTGACTCTAGCTGGTCACTGATGTAGAGGGCAACACCTCCTCCCCTCCTACCCTGCCTGTCCTTCCTAAAGAGCTTGTATCTGTCTATCCCTACATTCCAGTCATGGGAATCATCCCACCAAGTTTCAGTAATAGCCACTATGTCATGGTTTCCAGCAGCACAGTAGCCCTTAACTCATCCTGTTTATTGCCCAAGCTGCGTGCATTCATGTAGAAGCACTTCAGCTGGGCTGTCTGTGTCACCCTCTTGCACAAATCCCTCGATTCCCTTCGGGTGTCCTGGTGCATCGTCCCCAGCTTGCCTTAGTGCAACAAGTTGAGAGCCCATACTAGGACTCCATCCCTCTGCCCCTGATGTGCTGCCCCACTGTTTTTCACAGGCAAGCATGAAATTATTGACCCCTTCCCCCTTCAAATCTAGTTTAAAGCCCTATCAAGGAGGCCTGCCAACTCCTGCCCCGTAATCCTTTTCCCTTTCTGGGATAAGTGTATCCCGTTAGCTGCTCGCAGCTCTGGTGCCTCATATACCAAGCCGTGCTTGTAAAACCCAAAGCCCTGTCTTTTGAAAGGGTATCTGGATATTGCAGATGAACTTCCTATTGTACTGTGCACACTGGGAAGTTGGAAGTTATTCCAAAAAATTACAGTGGCTTGAACTGATACATTCAGCTCCTAGTTGTAAGGAGACTTAGCCCCAGTGTGATAAACACTTCCTGTATTTTCAGACCTCAGAATAAAGGAGTTGGGAATCATTATGAACATCAAAAATTTTTTCTGTACTACCTGCAGTTGTAAAACCTAAGCCAGATATAGACAATACGTCAATAATGTCTTTCTAACTAACTGGGTCCACAGATAGTTTTATAAAGAGGCGGTAATTACTTTATTTCACAAACCTTCTCACGATCTTATTTTTATTCACATTATTAGTAATTATCTTTTTACATTGATCCACAAATGCCTTTCATGCAAAAAATGTTGCATCCTAGAAGACAGTGTCCACAAAAGCTAGCACATTTGAACATCCATCTTCCTTGCTGGATTCAATTATACTTTAAAAATCTTTTCATTCTTACAATTGCAGACGCTTACAACACACACATCCATGGAGAGGTCTTATTAGTACAGTGAGAATGGGTTAAGGATTTTCTCCCCCTTATGCTTGTTACAATCATTATCGCAAGAAGAGATTCATGTTGTGCTGTTTATTATTTATAGTTCTCATTATATTCTTTGTCACAAGACTGCAGCATCAGAATTTTAATGCCTCATATATTCTGTGGGAGATAATAGTAAAGTGTACTACTTTGACCTTTTCAGTGTCCCGTAGTTTGATTCATTAGCCATTCCTACTCTCTCCTATTAACAGCATCAGTAACCTGGGAAGAAGAGGTAGATCAGGCAACCAATCAAAAAGCAGAATACTGAAAAGATTGAAATCTAGATTTATAAATCTATTCACAGTTTATAATCCTTTCCAAACTATGATTGTTATAAGAATTACATCTCAGTCTTCTGGCAAAGATTATTGCTGCAATACAACTAATGTAAATAAACTACTTACATTAACTTTTGAGATTGAAAGCCTTTGCTGTTTAGAAAAAGCCAAAGGTGAAAGAGCTCATTATATAGTCTATTTGTCACATACCATGTCTATCCATTTATGTCCAGGTTATAGGTACAGTTTGAGGAAATACTGTAGCCATTGCATTGCCATGTAATAATGATATTAGAAGTGCCAGTGAGAAGTGCTGCTTGTAAGGCATTGTAAGAAAAAAAATATATTGAATTCATACTTCTATTTCATTTCACAGTGAAGCAGATTCCAAGCAGGAAAGCCAAAGTGGCTTATACACAATTATTTCATGATCGGCAAGTATTCTCAAATGATTTCTTAGACAGTGTTTACTGCACAATAAGAGTAGACTCTTGAGTACAATATAAAGACACTCCTATTATAACAAAGATAATGATGCTAATAGCAAATTAAAAAAATATGGGAGCATAGAGAAGAAATAAGAAATCCATTCATATCACCATTCCGTTTTACTACCGCACAGTCACAATTTAAAAGCAGGATTATTTTAAATGTCTTTAAAAGTTAAACAAATGATAAGATGGTAATAAAGCCATATCCTTTACGTGCTTGTGCTTTTGCTTAGCTTAAAATATATTGCACTATATGCGATAGTGCTATTGACTGTAGCATACAGAAGATTCTACAGCTCAATAATTCCCTAAACTGATAAGAATTTTATAAAAATTTGGTTACGTTAAAACTCTGAGCAATGCTATATTTCTCAGCACAATATAGCATTCTAGATGAAAAATATAAACAAATGAAGTAAATGATTTCTGTAAACTCAGAATTTCTTTTACTGATTCCTATTAAAATTGGGTTTTACTATGTATGCATAGATAAATGACAAGAAGCATTGAATGTTATAGTTGAAATTAGCTTTGTTAGAGCAATAGGCCCGTGGAGGATTTACTTTCTGCTTCAAACACTTTGCCATAACCGACATCGATGACTTTAGAAAAAAAGAACTATGGACTCTTTTTTCCTTTTTGGTTATCTGAGAGCTTATTGTTTCCCTTTTTCACGTTCTCAGCCATTGTGTAGTTTAACAATTTGCAGAGGTGAAGCTAGGAGGGATATACCTGTTTTTTATTCAACACAGTCTTCATCAAGCAGCCAATAAACGTGTTTTATTGCTCTTCCCATAGCAGGCATTACCGCCTCCCCTATGTGAAAAAGGCCATATATTTTCAGTTCTTATAGTCACTCAATAGCTAATCAGGAACTCATACCATTGTAAATGCGCTAAAGACAATGCATAATGTCACAGCCTGAGTGTTGATTACTCCTTAAAAAAGAAACTTCTATTAGTAATAGGTCACTTGTGCAGTATAATGGCTAACTCTAGGCATAAATTATTTTTTAAAGCCAAATATATTTATATAGTAGGTATTCTTTAAAGATCATCAATAGAACATAATATATTTACACAAATTACAGGATAAAAGTGCTTTCTGGGTACTAGTGTCATTCCTTCCCTTTTCATTACTTGGACCAGTGCATAAACTGTATATTGCTGTCTCTACAATCTCAACGCAAACTCATCTTGTGTTTGCAAAGGCTTCTGTACTAAATGTGTTTTCATTATTAATAAGTGATAACATTTCCACATAATGCATTAAACACCTGTATTCTTACACAGAGTACTGTGAAGTCTTTTAGTAGTTTCGTAATGGCACTAGCATTTTATTTCATCCGAGTTGTCTTCATTATGCTTGCACTGCATTTGGCTTTCCAGATGCAAAAGAATTTACCATTTATCGCAAGGAAGTTTTCCTGGAGCTGCCTTAATTTAGAAAGTCAGAATCAGAAAGGCATGCATCCGAACTCACATATTTATGTATGCTCCTGTATTTTCTATTATTTTCCCTCCTCAGCACTATGGAGGTCTTCCTCCTATGTTTGGTCAAGAGGATATTTTAAAACAAAATCACATAGAAGATGAGCCATTCTGTGATATCCCTAACAGTAAATTTTATTCAGATTTCCTCCTCACCGTAACAATCATTTAGTGAATTAGAAAAACCTCTGCAGATCATAACATTTAGCTAATGTCATATCTTTGAGAAAAGATAACATTAACTTGCTTTTAAGTTATTATAGATATAAGGACTAACTATTAGTATTAATTTAACTGCATTCATTCAGTATGTATGTTTAGAATAAAGACCAAGTGCAACAGCAATTCATTATTTATATAAATTTCATATTTTATCCAGGAAAGGAGAAACAGATATATTTACAGTAGTAAAAGAGAAAAATGTGAATTAATTTTCCTCCCCAAGGCTTCAATTATTGTCATGACATTTCTGCAGACTCTTTCATGTTGCACCTGTCCCTAAGACACAAGACACAGATGTCAGTAGACATACAAAGTAAAACACTTCAGAAATATTCACAGTGTGACATAGGGGGGTATATTTCAAGTACACTTTCTGAAGGAAAGAAACACCATCATTATAGTATTAAAAAATTAAAGCTCTAATATAACAATTAACACATAATTGCAGTATCATACTATGTTACGTACTGAAACTGCAGGGAAAGTGCAATTGAGAATGAAGTCCTTTCCTCTTCATGAAGTAGTAGGAATCACGAATACATTAATAATATACTTTCTGTGAACTAAACAACTTTCTTCATTGTACTGCTTTGTTTGCCACACTTTCAAAGACATTATGTGGCACACAACTCCTTAAATATAAATCCATCAAGCACTGCAGATCTATTCACATTTCAAGTGAAGCAACTTATTTAACAATTTCTTAGGCAATGTCTCTTGGGTTTAGCCATAGGCAGGAAATGAAGTATAATTAGCACTTTTATGTGGCATTAACAAACAATCTTTTTAGTTCATTACTTTTTAATATTTGCACCAGTCTTCTGAAAGCAGATTAAGACCAACTGTAATTTCCATATGTGAGATTCAGTGACTATAAAGCTCAAAGAATGTTCACTTTAATCAAAACCACTATGATGTCTTCAATTAAATTTTTTCCCAAGATCTTTTTGCAAACTTAGTTTTATGTGAGTGAAGTGCTAATCTGAAATGTTTATTCACTTGATTCTGATTTTTCAGCTCAAGACACGGCCAGGGTCATAACGAAAGGCTGCGTCTACCAGTACAGAGCTGAATCAATTTGTTATGGAAAAAGTATAATAATGTTACCTAAAGTGCTCAAATGTGAAAAAAACCCAGATATTCTGAATTAAAGGTAGGTCTGAGCAGGGAAGTTAAATGACCAATCACGGCTTTTCAGCCCTCTATCTATAGGAATACTTGAATCCTTGAGTTTTATTTATTATTACAGTAATTGATATTGTTGGACAGTTTAGATCCTGGTACGTGGATTCTGAGGAACACTTTCCCAAAACACTTGGCATATGTGCCTTCGGGGTGTTATGCTGCAAAAAAAAAAGATTGGTAGCTCAGAGCTTGCATTTAAATTGAAAGTGGCAAAAGGGTGTTATCTTTGTAATCCATGGTTTCTTTAGACTGGACGTTAGGAAGCATTTCTTTACCAAGAGGGTGGTCAAACGCTGGAACAGGCTTCCTAGAGAGCTGGTCGATGCCCAAAGCCTGTCAGTGTTCAAGAGGCATTTGGACAATCCTCTTAATAACATGCTTTAAACTTTTTGTCAGCCCTGAATTGGTCAGGCAGTTGGACTAGGTGATCGTTTTAGGTCCTTTCCAACTGAAATTATTCCATCCCATTCTACCCCATTCATTAGTTTTGATCATAACTTCAAATTACAGAAGGTATTCCTTTAGGACATACTGTATCTTTGTAGCCACAGAGAACCAAAAAGAAGTCAATTTTTTTATTTTCAGGACTGCCCTTTAGGCTCTGTTTTTATACTGAATCAAGGATTTTATGTTCATGACATTTTATTAATTAAGGACAATATGTCATTATAGGAAACTTACTTTTTATGGCCAAAATCGACATCTTCGATTAGCTCCTTTTTCTTTTGAGTCACTTTGCCCCCTGCTGTACAGAGAGCTAAATACTAAAACTAGCATACAGATGTGTCATGCAGATGTTATAACAGGCATGGCTGTATTTAATTTAAAATGCCTATTTTCAGAAGCTAACAGTTCCAGTTTCACAGTCATTAGAATCAATGTTTTAAATGTGCAATCCAGTCTTAGCCCCAGCCTAGGACTTCACTCTGCTACTTTTGAAGTAAACAGAAACACAAACTAACAGAAGAGGAAAAGGAATCAGCAGATCACAGCATCTTTTTCAGCAGGACTGGAAATAACCTTAGTGAATAAGGAATTTAGCCACTCTCATAAGTTTATAAGTCTCCAGGCAAAAATGCTGAGGTAGAATGTGAAGGTGCATAAAGAATTATTTTAGCCGATACTTAGTGGATTTTTTTTTCGAGATGTGAGAAACACGGGGGGAGAAAAGTATTTGTTTTTATGTTTAGCAGGTGAGAAAAACAGCCTTAACAGTATCTAATCATAGATGAGAGTCAATTTACCATTCCTGAGGGAGAAACATTAGGTAGAGCCTGTTAAGATTTGGGAACAAAGACATTTAACCTTGTCATATGAGCTAGAGCCCAATAACCCATGCCACCAATGCGTGGCATGGCCTGATCATAGGAAATTTTCTAATCGAAGTTGGGTTGTTTTTGTTTGAACAGTGCACTTCTGTTGATCCAGACATTTCTTTGTCTGAAATACAGAGTCCTCCTCCAAAGCAGGACTGTCTACATCCTTTTATACATTCTTAGCAGGTTTTACTTGTGACCAGAGACAAATTTTATCAAGTTACCTAGGAGGTCTGCTCCTGAAAACAACTTGGGAAAAATGTGGTACCTGTAAAACCAGCAAAGCAGCATGGTTCAGACAGATATACACACACATACCTCTATATACTTACACACACAGTTACATACTTTAAAAAGAAAGAAAATTGGAACAAAATAAAATTAAAAGAAAAAGAACTCTTAGATCCCAAAACCTAGCTCCCCCAACACTTCTTGTCGCTTAGCTAAAACAATGAGGAAGAAAAATCTGAGACATCACTCTGAAGTAGGAGAGAAGAATTGTATTTATCAATCAGAGAAAGTGAAACCACAATAATCAAGATGTGATGACAAAAGCCTATATGACAGATTCAGTTATTCAATAATTCAAACACTAATAGATTTGCTGTTTGTTAGACATCCAAGGCTGTATCTCAGAATCACAACTGCAGGCAAAATACAGCTGCTGGACTGTAAGTAGGACCCACCACATTCTGTTTAGAGTGGGCTGTTTATAAGCATGGCACAACACAAAAGTAAATTGTAGTGAGTTACAGGTACGGTAGTGGCTTGAAACAGTAAAGGTTGGTCAGTATAGCTAGAAAGTTCCCTGTGCTATGGATTTTAGCCAGATCCTTAATGGCACTTGAACATTTTTATTGCAGTAGCATTACGTACTAGCATATTAAACATTTACTACAGGCATTTTCTGGATGTGAGGTGAAAGACTTGAAATATTCCTCAACATCTCTGAATTACTATGAGAATACATAGAAACTAGATATATCGTAGAAATACATAGAGACTAGATATATCATGACATTTCTAAATCCAGCCTACATGACAAATGAATGTAAATTGTATTACAAAAATATTTCCATTTCTTACTTTAATTTAAAACACACCACCCTGTTTGAATATCACTTTTCATTTTGTATTTTACACATATCAAGGTTGGCAAAAGCAAACAATGAAGTTCACAGTGTTCGTAATCAATACAGTAGCAGTTTCATTGATTACTTTGACTATGTTCTCAAGATTTTCAAAATATTTTGGGCAGCATACATTGAACTCTGGGCAATTTGGCAATCAGTGTCGAAATGGTAGGTACTAGCTGGCTCTCTCTCTAGTACCAGCCAGTAGTCTAGCCACTACTCAGGCACTTAGATGTAAAGCTGAACTTTCGGTCCTAACTACAGATGGTGAACTTTTGAAAATGTGGCATTGCACTAACTTTTTGAGCAGTGGTTTCGTTCTCATACTTACAAATACTAAGTTATGACAATGGAAAAGGATTTACATGTTTTCAGTGCCTACTGTATATTATAACAACAAATAATAATATGTCACAGTCTTCAAACCAAATGAAAACACAAAATAAACTAAAGCCTCATACTGTATACCCTTTCTCCTCAAAATATTTTAAATATGCATGTTTTAGAGTATAGTACGATCTATTTAAAACTTACTTCATACATCATCTTGCTCTTTCCTAATACCAACAGATGAGCTGATTTTATAATCAGAGGCACTGTCAGCTTGTCACATTCTGCAGTTCAAAATGTCAGATGCACCGTAAACAGGCCCAGACACTTCAGAACAGAGAGACTGCATGCTGAGGTTGGATGTAGAGGATAGATGAACCCTCTTTGTATTACACAGAATAATACATGAGCCAATAGTTGTTATAAGGGCAAATTTCCTTTGAGGGATTACGATGAACAGGATAACTGTGGGCACTGGAGCAGCTATTAATAGAGTCCTAGCAATCACATTCCTTTTCTCCCTGAATTTTCCTTTAGAAATATGTATGCTGTATCAGGATAAACACTCTAAAATATCTGCTTATTTTAATTTCTTTTCTATCTTTTTTGTGGGTGTTCTCTCTCTCTCTCTCTCTCTGTCCTTCACCCCCTGAACTGTTTAATTAACACATGAATAATAGAGTTGGCTGTGAGTAAACATTTGAAAGAAATTAACATCTCTGCAGCCATGAGTGCAAAGAACTATGAAGTCTTGTATGTTTTTGGAGGAATCAGGAAAAATCTAAGTCCAGATAGAATGTCATTTGTTGAAACATAGTCATTTCCACTTTTTTCAATTTCTGCTTAGTTGGAAAGGATAGCTTACCTCTTTTTCAAGATTTATCTGCCTAAAAATGTGGATTTCACTAGAAAAAATAGCATTAGTTGACAAGTCAATGTGAATACATCAAAAGAAAGCCTTTTTCTAAAGTAAAGAAGTTTGAAATAAACAAAGCTTGTTAGAATGAGGAAAATATTAGCAGTAGTGCACTATATCTATGATTACAGTGTTGGTAGATAAATATTTGTTTAAAAGAATTTTGGTGTTTGTTTTTTTTTTTTTTTAAGAAACCAATTATCATAACTGTAATAAGGCCAAAACATTTTAATCATACTTTCCTCTGGGACCAAGCAGTGAAATAGCGAAAGCACCACAACTTTGCTTTTGGTATGTAAAAGGAACATGTCTAATTTAATCCTCAAGTCTTTCTGCTAGCAACATTTTCAGTGGACAACGGGCATCACACTTCACACACAGTTAGCTTGCTAATTCTCCCACAGGAGTGCTCCAGGGTCAGCGATGGATTGATGAATAATTACGTCAGAGAGGATAAAAGCAGGACTCCCAAAGACTGGAAAGCAGAAAAGCTGAACTACCACTCCTTCAAGCACCTTTTAATCTACACCAGCAATTGTGAAGAAAGTAGAACGGAGTCCATGAAGGCTTAAGATACCAGTCACTCCCTCTGAACTGTATCATTCATTAGCCGAAATGGTGGGGAAGGCTATAAAGACATACAGACAACATAAGCAGGTCATAAAGACAAGATGCTTCTCATCTACATCACACAAAGGCCAGTCTACACTTCATACATAGGCCAACACACTTTACAGTGCATGGTGCTCAAGTCCTGGCTCAAAAAACTTGCTGTGAGCACTCTCAGCAGTCAATCTGTACCAAGACCACTTTTAAAAGGGTACGATAAATTTTAAGTAGGAAAATATTATTGATCACCGCTGCCAGTGTGTACCTTTTGCTGTGTCCTTCTCAATCCCCGTAACCTTGCTTTAAAAGCATTAGCATCAATATCAAACATTTTTATTCCACTAGTCAAAATGTATTTTGGGGTCAGTTGTCCTGGCTGTGTCCCCTCCCAACTTCTTGTGCTCCTGCAGCCTACTTGCTGGTGGGGCGGTGTGAGGAGCAGAAAAGGACTTGAGTATTTAGCAACAACTGAAACCACCAGTGTGCTATTACACTGTTCCCATCCCAAATCCAAAACATAGCACTAATCAGCTGCTAGTAAGAAAGTCAACTTTATTCCAGCTGAAATCATGACATCAACCTATGCTCAGTGGGTGCGTGCACCTAAACTAATCTCTAAATGACTGTTATTTACAAATTTATCTCAACTTGATACGATGTGTTATGCTGTAAAGGGTAAAATATCAGATTTCCATTGCTTATGTTATTTTCATGAACATAGTCTCCTATTACACTCTTTTAGAGAAATTCAAGATGAAGGATAACTGACAGCACTAGATAATACAAAAAAGCAATGGGGGGATGGTGGGTACACAAGGATCTACCATTAACAAAAGACAGAGCATAAGATGAAGGTAGTGTTAGTCAATGAGATCTAATGCACATAATAAATACCAGAAGGTGAAGGCTGATCCATTCAGTCAAGCAGCTACCTATGCAGAATGGTTCAGGACCATTAATGATGATGACATACGGTAACAGTTCTGAAAGACGTGCTACATATTGAAAGACTGCAGTGGAAAATACAGGCAGAGTGAAACTATGATGCTTGATTCAGCCTTGTACCTGACCAGTATCCAACTGTAAAAAGAAGCATTTCATATGTGGCCACAAATGTAGTAATATTTTACTCTGCAAAGAAAATTAAAAAGGAATATAGAAAGAAAGATTTCTAAATATAATAATCAGATTTTATGCATTCATAAGGTACTAAGGTACTTGATAAATTCTCTGTAAGTGCAATAATATCTGCAGAATAGGAAAAGTAGTTGCTCTTAAACCACTACATTTGACCTGGTGCAAATCTGGTGGAAGTGGGATAACAATGAAACCTTTGTTACTTGTTGACTAACAACATAATACCACTCTCCTTTAATGTTAATACTCAAAATTTTACTGATACTTCCACTGGATTTTTTGTGTTCTGTTTGGAAATTTAGCAATATCCAGTCAGGGTGCCATGATTAAGTAATCCATCAGTTGGCTAATGAAGAACAGTAGCTGTATGTCACAATTTCAAGGACAAATTCAACTTCTCAATAATCTCAAGCTGATAATTTTCTGCAGACAAGTGGTCTAATTAAATTTCAATGAGCTGGAAATCAAGTCTTTTTAGACTTCTTAATTTTCCTAAGTAGCTTTCTTTGTGACAATCCTATTGTAATTACATATGGTTCAACTTGTTCTCCATCACATATGCCCCAAATACAGGTAGTCTTCCCAAATCTACTACCTTACCTTTGAAAACATATTACTTTATCTCTACTTTTGATTGACTCCTTAATGCTTTTTCTGAACTACATCTACAGTTGGAAACTTGGAAGGTCTTCCAAGTGTCTATGGGTTTGCTTCTGAGCCATTTTTAATCCCACATGTGGAATGAATATTGACACTGCCTTCTAATCCCTCTCTCTCCCTCCCAGTGTCCAAAAGAACAAAACCTGCATGGCTGGGAGGGAGCTGCAGCACAATCCCTAACTTGGACTAAACAAACGTCAGTATTTCTGTATGCCTTAAGATACATATCACCTACTCATTTTAGATTAAATCTCTGCCTACTGGAATATTTCATGATAAATAATTACACCAGTATATCCTAAACTAAACTCAAAAGACACCTAATAACTTGATTCTTTCCATGATGACAATGGCAATGTATATAACTAAAAGTAGCTGTTAACACTACAGTTTATTTATAAGCATGCTTTCTTCAAAATAAAGAGCTTACTTTTCTTGTATCTCACAAATTAGTAATAACAAGACTTATTCTCAAAGACATTATATCTGAAGTACATCGCAGTACATCCAGCACTGTGAGGTACAGTCTGAACTCAAGTCAAATACAAGCTTTGTGGTGCTGCATCAGATCAAATATTCCCTAGGGCTACAGGGTACTGAGTGTACACGGAGAGAAGAAAAAATGCTTCTCCTACATTTCTGCGTTCCTTGGACATCTCTCCAATTGTAGGTAATACAGTATGGGCACTCAGTATGAGCTGAGTAGGAGCAACTTTCTTGATGGAATGATGCATTATTCACAAGGAGAGAAACAGAGCGAGCTGGCTCTGAGTTGCTGAGTTGTTTTGTTCCCTTTCTGAGAACACCGCTTCAGCTTAACAGCTCCCTTGCTTCAAGATTTATCTCCTGGGCCTTCCAACTGGCCCTCTCCAGCCTCTTCAAAACAAAACAAAACGAAGCAAACAAGCTACAAGAGGCAGTATATGGCAAGAATAGTCTTGGCTAAGCACAACCACCTTGGGAAGGATGGTATCAGTTGGAGAGGAAGTAGTGGTCACTGCTGAGACCGGATCTGAGTCAGCATCAACTCAAATCGAGGACAGCTAGGGAAGAACTTGCTTTCAAAAATGTTATGCTGAAACTAGCTGATTCCATGTGCAAACAGCACTTGAAATGCCGTTCTTTGAATAAGGGATAGGACTGAGTTCAAAGCAAGGCTGTGTTGTTAATCAGCTATGAGATATGGAAAAGCTTAGTCAGCACAAACTTTCAGAATAGGCATCCCACTGATTTTGGGAATATTTAGAGCTCCTAATTCAAAAACATGCAGACGCTAAACCCCATTTTACTCTTCTTAATGTTTTAACTTCAAATCTTCCAAGATCTGGCTTACTAATTTGCAAAACAAAGACAGTAATTTTACTAACGCTGAACCATCTGACAACTCAAGCAGTGTCAAATTAGTCCTCTCAGTTAAGTGTACATGACTCCCACCGAAGTCAACTGAAACTACTTTTTGAAAACCTCATGTTTAAGTCTTTAGAGTATCTTAGACACATTTTCAAGATAATATCTTTAGTTTTTCAACTACATTAAAGTTAACAGTTGTGTTATTTGGTGCAGGCAGCTGGACAAACACAAAGATATTCAAAGCTGAGAGAAACATTAAGGTTCTGCTCATGTATGAATTCTTCACTGAAGTTTACTTACAACCACTAAAAGTAATTTATTCTTTAATCTCCTAATAAAACTTCTGAAATACATCAAGTGCCTAGTCAATGGACACAGCCTGCTTACTCATAAAAAATACCACTCCTGAATACACTTACAGAAAAACTAAGTTTATCATTAGACTAACCACGGTGGAAAGAATACGTAAAGTCATATTCCAAACCTGGGGGTTTGTGCCAACCATTTTTGCTCCTTCCTCTCTGTAAGAGCAGCCATGATGTACCTATTGTAAGGAAATGTGATTCAAACGAAAATCCACATTTTGTAAACTGCATTCTCTGCAGTGTCCAAGTCAGAATTCACGATCCTAAACATTGTATCAATAATCATGCTTTGCATATCAAGCCTAAAGCAGATTTTTTTTATTTTTTTTTTTTTTCTGGGGTGGGATGTGGGATGAAGTGTATGGAAAGGCTTTTCATTCCTGCAAATCCATCACAATTATTTCATCAGTGTAAAATCTGTATCTGCTGTTACAAATGGCTGCACTATAACTGCAAGTAAAGTATATCCACAAAGGTTAGAGAATGATTGTGAATCAGAAAATGGTTTGGGTTGGAAGGGACCTTTAAGGTCACCTATTCCAGCCTCCCTGCAGTGAGCAGGGGCATCTTCAACTGGATCAGGTTGCTCAGAGTCCTGTCCAACCTGACCATGAATGTTTCCAGGGATGGGGCATCTACCACCTCACTGGACAACCTGTTCCACTCTTTCAACACCCTCATCATAAAAAATTTCTTCCTTAGGTCTAGTCTAAATCTTCTCTTTTTTAGTTTAAAACCATCATCCCTGTTCTGTTGCAACAGCCCTACTGAAAAGTTTGTCCACATCTTTCTTATAAGCCTTCTTTAAGTACTAGAAGGCTGCAATTAGGCCTCCTCGGAGCCTTCTCTTCTCCAGGCTGAACAATCCCAGCCCTCCTCTGGACCTGCTCTACCAGTTTATGCAGCCCAGTTGGCTTCCTGGCTTGTGAGCACACATTGCCAGCTCATGTCCAGCTTTTCATTCATCAGTACCCACAAATTCTTTTCGGCAGGGCTGCTCTCAGTCCCTTCATCCTCCAGCATGTAATGATGCCGGAGGCTGCACTAACCCAGGTGGAAGACCCTGCACTTGGCCTTGTTGAACCTCTTGAGGGTCACATGGGCCCACTTTTCAAGCCTATCCAGGTCCCTCTGGATGGCATCTCATCCCTCAGGCGTGTCAACCACATCACTCAGCTCAGTGTCGTCTGCAAACTTGCTGAGGGTGCACTCGATCCCACTTTCTGTGTCATTGATGAAGACAATAAATAGTACTGATCCCAATATGGAGCCCTGAGGGACACCACTTGTCACACATCTCCATCTGGACATTGAGCCATTGACCACTACACGCTGGATGTGACCATCCAACTGATTCCTTATCCACCAAACGGTCCACCCATCAAATCCGTATCTTTCCAATTTAGAGAAAAGGATGTTGTGGGGAACTGTGTCAAAGGCCTTACAGAAGTCTAGATAGATGACATCTGCAGCTCTTCCCTTGTCCACTGATGTAGCCACTGTGTCATAGATGTCCACAGAGTTGAGGCTGAGAGGTTGGTAGTTCCCAGAGTCCTCCTTCCTACCCTTCTTAAAAATGTGTGCTATGTTTCCCTTTTTCCAGTCACCAGAGACTTCACCTGACTGCCATGACTTGTCAAATGGCTTTAAATACGCATACACAATAAAAATCTAAGGCAAATGGCTCTAAGGATGAGCCATTTAAAATGAAAGTAGGATTAAGCAAAGCAGCAAATGAAACTTTCTGAAATCCAAACATCTAAATAACCATCCAGCTCTTCTCTGTATTTCTAAAGCTCTGTATCTTCTGATTCTGTACGATAAGACAACGACACCTGTGCCTAGTGACTGCGGGTGACAGCTCATGGAACCTCCCTCTGCCTGCCAGTTATGGTAGTAATTCAGTTTATTATTTTGGCAAGTTGTTTAATCTACTGTGCATCAGTGACCTGATCTGTTAATGAAGAAAATGATGGTTTGTGATTATACTGAAATCTATGGTTGAGAAGTGTTCTACAAGAGTAAGGCATCATCTAAAAAGGGAGGAAAAGGAAAAAAAAAAACAACATTCTTCTGATATATCTTGTACAAGCATAAGAAAAGAATAATATAAGTAAAGGAAAATGCCTCTCTGAACCCAGTCCTTCACACAGGAGTGAGCCATTGTAAATAATCTGCCCAATAAATATTTGTAAGGCTGGGGTCCAATTCAACAAATCAGGATAGCTTAGGTGAAAATGATAAAAGTTCATTACATCACAGCTACTACAAGATCCTACTAAATGATCCATACAGCTGTTGTCTTAAACTATACATGAGTTTTCAAAATCTTGGAGGAAAAGCAGGTGGTAACACCATTCTAATATCCTGACAGACAAAATACATTTATAAGTAGGTACCTGGTTACAATCTGGTACATCAAGGTAAAAATACGTAAAAACTGCAAGCTCCAGGTGGCATCATGAATACAGAAGCTACAAACACTTGCCTCTACCTTGCAGCACACGATTTGTGGAGAAAACAGAGAAGGATGGCGCAGGACTGAGAATGGGTATGCAAGTTCCCCATCCTGCTTCAGGACAGATAAATTTGTCCAGCATCCTACTACTACAGGTAGTATTCTAGACAAATATCTCTTGTTATAATACATAACACTCTTGCAAAGTTTACCAGGTTTACCAGGTTACCAGAAATCCTTCTTGAAAAAGAAAACAGTGAAGCTGATCCCTGTCCAGAGCAGTAGTGAAATGTGACCAAGGAGATCTTATCCTATGGTCAGACTTCTCTAGATACAAACATCATCAGTGGCATACCCCATTTACGCCTTTGCAGGCAAATCTACCTCTTGGCTTCCTCAAGGTTGTTTTTGGAAAGAAACCCTTCTGACTCTCAATCAGGGAGCAGTACACAGTGCTTGCCCCAGGGCTGAAGAACTGAAGCCATGCCAGGTATTAGCAATGGAGAGGATCCAGAAAGATGATTCTTTCCCCGAGTCTTTTCTTACAGAAATACCCTTTTTTCCTTTTTATGATGAGTAGTTCCAAGGATTTCTTGCACAGACCTGGCTTCCACTACATTACTCTAGACTTTGGAAGGCTCTCTGTAAGGGGTGAATATCCACCTACAACTTCTGTAACTCCAAACGCTAAATGTAAAAAATTGACAAAATATAGGAGTCACACATCTGATACAGTCCTAATGCTTCACTGGTAACAGGGACACCACAGCTCACAGTCATTAGAAATGTAATTTCTTTAGGAATTAGAAGAAATTATTTTATTTTGGCAAAACACATTAATTATGTTCAGTTGGTACAATTAGCTTATGTTGCCACTGTAGACAGCTATTTAAAATGTATTCAAGTAGTTAACACATCCTTTTGTTCAGGAGTAGAAAACAACAGGTTATCTGGAAGCATAGAAAATGTGTGTTCAATCCATTTTTTATCACCATCAATTATGAATAATTTCAAAACTTTAGCTAAGTTTTACCCATCTACATTGTTCTCTGGAAGCACCATATTTCTTTAAGATAGGACTGCTCAGTCCCTTGGGCGTTTTTGTGGAGTATGGACAAGTTTGGCTGGTTGGTTGGTTTTGTTTGATGATCAGCAGCTACCACATTTGTAATCATTGCAAAGCAGATGGAAATCACTCTTTTACTAAAAGATCATGAAACTTTAAAGAGAAACTTAACCCCATAAGTAATTTTTAAGAAGTAACAGCAGGTTGGGACAAGACCACAGATGACAAAAAATGTCTCTCAGGTTACATTTAACCTGATTAAATAAGAACTGTTTGTCTTTACCCACTCCCAAAGGCCTTTTTGGAGCTAACATAACAGATGTTTGTCAGTATAGCTAGTCACATGCTGCAATTTCACTCTGGTGAACATATTTTGGAAACAAGCTAATGAGGTGATGTGCAAGAAACGTGTTTGGTCCCCTTTAGCTAATATTTCATTACTCATGTCAGTTACCCTTTATCATTAGGCAGAAACAACCTGTAGTTACTTTATCTTCTAAAAAGAAATTTAAAAAATATAACAGAATGTTTTATGAAAATGTGTCTAAAAAGTCAAATTTATTTAATTATCTGTAGTTCTCCATAAAGACAAAATGAGAAATCAGATATTCAGAAACTGAATGTTCCCATAAATAATTGAAGTACTTCGTACTTTTCTTTGTATATTTTGCTACATTAGAATGTGATTTCTTCCCACCTTGATTGTCTCCTCTGCACTCTGCTTTCTAGAGTGTTCCTTTTACCAAGTTTACCTATCAATTTCTGTAGAAGTTACAGAAGTATTTCCAAAGTTTTGTGCCAGAGGAGCTTTTGACAGATTTTGACTTTTCATTGAGAAGTGGAAATTTTCCAAGGATAAAGATTCCTTTTCCAATTATTTCTAGTCAATACATTAAAAAGTAAATTCTTTTATTGTGGTGGTTGCTGTCTTCAGGATCCAAAATAAATTTTAATTTCATCATTGAAAACACATGCATTACTGGCCCAAACTAGATTCTTTCTCTTCTCCATAAGCCACAGGACTGAAAAATGACCTGAAATTCCTAAGCACTCCTGGCACAGTGGAGGCCTTACAGCTTTAGGATGTACAGCTTTACATAGAATTTTTAACACACGTTAATCACGGTAAGATCCTGTTAAAAAATAAAACCAAAATAGCCTTTATCTGAGGTAAATATTACATTAGCTAAGAGAATTCTAACAACATTACAGATTGTGTGGAAATGCATTCCTGGAAACTTCACACAGTTTCAGCTTTAATTATGCTGTTCAATTCATGACAAGAAAGACAGAGAAAAACAAGAATATAAGAAACAATGGGAGGAGCAAGTGAATTTGGATTCTGCTGCTTTTTTGCTAACGACTGACTGTGCTTTTCTTTAGTGAGACATTTACATCTAGTCAGTTAAAAAGAGAATTAAAGGTAGTTTCAAACACTACATCTGCCCTTGAGTCATTCTGCCAAATTTTGTGATTTTACAAACTCATTTCTTTCCAAACATTTCCCTCTCCTTAGTTGCTGTGTGAAGCACTCAGACATAAAACAGACAAACTGAAAAAAAATATTTCATTTATGATATTGCTGTCATCAGTAACAATGGTAGGGTAAAGACTTATTGGACAGAAATATAATGTTTATGTAGAAGCATTAAGTTGGCTATCAAGTTGTTTTCCATTTATCTGCAATGGGGTTGGAGAACGCTCTTGAAAGCAGAATAAAAAAATTAATCTTACTGGGACAGTAACTGTGACACTATCGAGTGCGATGAACTGAGCTGCAGTTTTAAAAGAGATCTAACAAAAGCAGATTAGCATTCAGTTAGCTTCACTTATATTCCGTACAACTTGGGTCTAGTGAGATCAGACAAAGTGAATTTGCAAAATCTGGGGGACAAGACAGGAGAGACAGGTGGCAGCAATACCACTGCATCCAGAGACTGAGTTACGTGGTAGATCAGACACTTCCCAGCCATATCTGTGGGGCATCAGCCTTTAGGAGACAACAGAATGGCTGAACAAAAAGGCAAAGCACAAAATTACCACTGGAAAGATTTGGGCCTTTCAGCATTTCCTGTTATTTTTGTTTTTCCTCAATATCTTTTAATTTTTTACTTGAGTTTTGAGTTTAATGTGATATAAAACTAATACTTTTAAGAATGGCACAGTTGAAAGGTTTCTCTGTTTGGAACCGTCTGCTTTACTGGTAACTGAAGAACTGAACATTTACAAAACGTCACAGCATCAGTTTTCGCGATTAGAAACAAAGTAAAAATCCCTCTCAATCACTCTCACATGGCAACATCCAAAGATGTGACTCAGAAATTTCTCAGTCCTGACTCAGCAAACTCCAGTTTGTGACACAGCAATTTGGTACAGTCACAACTCTGGAAATCACAAGATTGTAGGTTACACTCAGACCCTTAAAATCTGTCCTGGACTAAGCAGTCATGAAAGCAAATAAATAGTCACTAATGCGCAATTGCTTTTTCAGAGATCCTCGCAGTCTGATGGCAACTGAATTATGGAGTTCTAAAATATTTAAATTCTCACTTCCTCTGCACTGTACAGTTTGACGTGTTTACCTGTCCTGTGCACGGGTTTCACTTTGTGCTATGCAGCAGTAGGGAACATGAACAAATGGCTTCCAGTTAATGAAATTAGTTGTTTAAACTAAAGCAAATGACTATGTAATATGAAGTAAGTGTGATAGATGGTTAGATTGATTTACTGAGGAAATTGTGAGGTATTAACTGCTTATAGTATGAAGACAGTTTAACACAGTCGATAAGATTGCAAATTAAAAATACATTTGCAAAGAAAAAGAAAGGGAACAAGAATAGAGTACCTATGAAAAATGAAATGAATCAAGAAAATTGAAACTGATTAACAATTAGTAATACTCTCAGGACTTACTAAACTTCTGCTTAGGATGATCGAAATAGTCAACAGAGTTTCTAGGAATTTAAGTTCAGGCCTTGGGCAGACACCCTAAAATGAATGAGAATTTAAAAGTCACCTTATCTAAAGTCATCTTATCTAAAGCTACATCTGTACCCTCCCAACAAATACTCAATAGACTGTGTGGAACAGCTAAGAAAGTAACATGTGAATTCAGAATAAATGGTTCAAGTCAGGTTAGATTTAGATAGATTTAGATATGCAAGAACGAAAATAATCTCAATTAAACTTCATTCACCTATGAAGTCCTAAAATACATCTTGAGAGCTAAGTTATCAACTTTTAAAGCTAAATAACAGGGCTAGAGTTCTTTTTAATCATAAAGTTTTAGTTGATCTTCTAATGTCATTATTAAAAAGAGTGTATTTTAAAATACATCCAATTTAACAAAGTCATCCAGTTTGATATTAAATGAAATAAGGACTTCAAATTTATTAATGTCAGTAATGGTTGGAAAATTATTTTTCAGTCTGTTTTTCACTTCTGTCACTCACCTTCATTCACTTCTACATGCATATGAAATTCATATATTTGATAATACATAATACAAAATAAAGTCAATGATAAACAAACTCTGCAGGCATTTCTCACCTTTGCTGGTTTTCTAATGCAGTATGAGTTCCAGTAAAGATTTCTTGCATCCTTTTCGCATTTTGGATCAGGTCTAAAGGGAACTAAGTCCTGGTGACACAACTGAGGAAACACATGCATAGTAAAGATTTATGTGGGCATGTAAGATTGCCTTCTTGATTTACAGTAGCTTAGGGAGCTTACTCTTTTCTTACAGTCAAAGACTGGATTGAGTAGAGTTAAACAACAAATAAAAATTTTCTGCTTTAAGTACCCCATCATAAAAGTTTTGCAAAACAAGCAAGGAACAGAATAGGTAGATGTGGAAGACGTGTACGTAATAATAGTAAGTTATTATGCAGGTATCTGTATTCAAAATGATGGGAATTAAACACCCATTCTTAAGAAGCTGGCTAATAGTAGATGCCTGACAAATCTCTCACTATGAGGATACTCGTGTTGTTATCTGTAGTGACTTACATAGAGTTTACCAGAAATAAAATGGCACTACTATTATTAACCAGGTCTACTAATGTTTACTAACCAGTCACTTTCAGTTTGTAGTTGAGAAAGTAAAAAGCACTAAGCAGAGAAACCTCAGCTCTACAGATCTAGGAATCAAGGTGTACAAGTCTATTTTCAATTGGTTCAAAAGTTTTTAATAACATCTTCTTAGAGGAAATGTCTCTTTTATAGACCAGATCTAATACTGGCCCCAGTGGGCACAGCCTTTGCTCAGCTCCAGTCCCAGTCAGACACATAGTACTTTGAGATCCCTGTATGGGGGGGCTGTGCATCAGCCTTATTTCTAGTAAAAAACATAATCTAAAAGGACCTTTTTTTTAACTCTAAGAAAAAGTACACCAATTTTAGGGCAACAGTAACAAGAAAAGTCTACTGGAAATAAATGTTGATTTTCATGGACTTTGGACACTATAAATAGAAGTTGTAATAAATTGTCCTTCTTACAAACGCTTCAGAAATAGAAGAATGACCACAAGTGATTGTAAAATAACTTATAATTTAATTTTCTCAAAAATGTATTTGATTTTTTTTAACTTCTTTCATCATGTATGGATTGCTTACGTTTGTCATTATTTGTTTTTAAGGAAGACCATTGTAGAAATGAAACATTTATGTTTTACTTGATGGAGAGCAGCTTAAAAGGAAGAGCCTACTCAGCAGAAAAAAAAATTAAAATATAACAGATAGTGCAAACAGACATAGTTTAGTGAGTGACTGTCAGTGACAACTGGGGTTTTAAAGACTCCCAATTGGTATCCGCATCAACTGTTCCACATAACTGTTTCTCTATCCTGTGTTCACACAGCTGAGGGGATGGAGACGGGTAACTCTCTGTGAATACCCAGTGGGAAATGTGTCACAGCTCTCAAACACCTTGCATACTGGCATTTACTCATACAAACCTTACTAATCCAAGGAGGTTGTGTGAGCAGAAAACTGCAATTTATATTAGCAGGAAAAAAGCATCCACCCTTTCTAATGGTCACTGCAAGTCATCTGAAAGTTATAAGCGTTTTGATGAGAGATTAGGTTCAAGAATCCCCGGGATTTTAACCTCTGAGTACATAAAGCATGGTGCAACCAGCTGAGCTAGGTAAATAGTGCTGAGGCCAGGTAGGAAGAAGACAAATACAAAACAGAGTTTGAGTTAAATCCATATACTACACACTACTCTGGCTGGATGTTTAAGAAAGAGATCTGATCACTATATTTAGCACAAGATTTTGTTGCGTATTTCTGTAATCTAATGCTATTTAAAATGTTTTTAAACAGTTTTTTTAAATGCTTCTTTCATACAAAAAGTAAAAAGATCCATTTAAAAACTGTTGAAACAAAACGCTGCAGCTTTTCTGAAATAAAATATTTCAGTTTTAAGGGAAAAATTAAATACTTTGATATTTTGCATTTTTTCCCTCCGCTTTTGATTGAAACAATTAACAAATTTAACATGTATTTGTGAGCATTTTCAGTTTCTATGCAGGGTCTGGGTTTTTTTCTGTAAGTTCAACAGTAGTTGAAACTACCTGTTCTACCTCTGTGTAACTCAATCTTTGATACAGGACAATCAGCTGGACGTGTAAGACTAGGTCATCCAGCAAGGGCTGCTCAAATCCATGACTGCTGTACTTAGGCAACCAGCTTGGATGACATCAGGGCTGACCATAATATTTTGATAGAAAGACAATCAAAATAAATTTCATCAAGCAGCTATTAGTTGATGTTTGTAGTTACCACATAGCCGCCCAATGCAAATTTCAGCTTTTACTTAGGCAAATGACTCTTTTTTTCTTTGTTTAAACATTCATTATTGGGGTTTAGAAAAGGATACAGGAAAAATTTTAATAACAGGAAAAAATGTATCTTTTAATTATTGATCTAAACTATCATAAACTAAATGCTAAATAATCCAGAAATGCTAATTTAAACCTACTTTCACTTCTACACAGACTGCATTGTAATGAGTAAGTAACAGACTATCCTCCACAGAGCAATATACTCGATCACAAATCTTGAGCTGTATTTCCTCCCTTACTTTTAATCCAAAATGTGATTCCAAAAAGATATTATTAAGTTATAACACCTTAGTCATTTTCAAGCTCCAGGCACTTAAGGTGCTGAATTTTAGATTGCTTTTTTATATTCTGCTTGTGCCCAGCTTCCTTACTGTATGTTAAGTTATTAAAGCTGTCTGCTCCAATTTCCCCTCTGCTTAGGAAGATATGACAGAAAGATGAAAAAGACTACCTTTAATCCTGAAAAGCTAAACATACCATAAAAAATGAAACAGTGGAAACTATAAGGAAACAGTGGAAACTAATAGTGCCTTATGAAGGTAGTTTACATCGTGTGGTCACTGAGAATATACCGAACTGAGGGCATGTGACATAACACAAGTCTGGTTCTGTTTCTTCTAGAAATACTACAACTGCTATTCCTCATATTTTGAGCTTCCATTAGAAGGCCCTAATATAAAAGAATTTCCATTAAATTAGTCTCATTATAGCATTTTTCAAAAACGAATTGAAAGATTATTCAGTATAGTGAAAGCACCAATTTTTCGCTTTCTACTTAAATGAAAGAGGTTAACTTTGGGGGACGAGGGTTCAAAATACCAATTAATGACTGAAAATTAAATCTGAATCAATCTCCATTCTCATAGCTTCCAATGCTTGAATTGAATTGTGTCCTGGCAACACTTCTATGCGCAAGTCTTACTGTCTTGGAAATGTAAGAAAGAATCAGGTATGGATCTCTACGACTGAAGTACTAGAGAGTAGACTTCTATTTATAGGTGGAATTTGAGGTTGCAATATGTAATCTTAGTGACTGTTCCACGATACATGGCTTAATGTAGAAGAAAAAAAATGAAAACAGTATTTGCATGTATCTATTCAAAAAAGAGCCATCAGGTACATTTACATTTTGCTTGTTCCACTTTAACATATATCTAACATACAATACATTTCTTCAGACAAGTTTCAGCGATGGGGGGGGGGGGCTAAGATTTGGTCACAAACTCATCTGAGGAGAACACTATGAACTTTTATGGTTATATACATACAGAAGACTAGTTTACAGCCCCTTTGATACAAGTGGCATTTGTCCCACTTGCAAATAGGAAACAGTGAAAGCAAATTTCCAAGCCATCAGTTTGTACATGCCTAATAGGCTGAGTTTGTTCCCTCTCATAGCACCTCAGAAAAAATAGTCTGAGCCATTAATAACACCAAAGGTAAATAAAATTGACTATTTCAGAACAGAAAAAAAAATGCACTTAAAAGGCTCATTAAACCAAACACTAAATGAGTTGGCATACCAGTCTGTATCAGCTTGAAAAGGTTCCACATGGAAATGGTCCAAAGGCCAGGTGATGGAGTGCCATTCTGTTCAATTGGTACCGTGGAGTCAGGCCCCATGTCGATAAATGCAGCATCAGTCTAATATCACACACTGGGATACACTGAGCTGCTTTACCAAACAATTGTACCACGGCAAAGGTAAGCACTGAGTTCCTCTTAAAGCTTAAAAAGTAGTTTTATGGTTTTTCCTCAGAGCGTTTGTCATTAATGGTTAACTGAGCCTGTCCCCCTTTGGCTGCTCAGCGAAGCCTTTGAAAGGCATGATGGCAGCAGGTTCCTTTAGGCCAAGGGGAATCTCTCACTGTTTCTGGAGTGCTGGTGACAGGAGCACAGCTGATTTTATGTGAGAGATTTGCATTCCTTTTATGCTAACAGCTTACTTTTTAGTGTCAGGGAAATCAAACATTGCAAGACAGAATAATAGAGCCACATTTTCCTAAGTAAGGGACTACAGTTAATTACCCTTCTCCACAGAGGTGAAAACAGTGGTACCTCAGATACCTCTGTAAAATAAGAGAGGGTAAGCAATAATTTGAAACAAGTGACTATTTCAAATATACTTATTTTATGTGTCCACTGGTGGTAAACTTACTATATAATTGGTGGGGTGTTTTTTCAGGCTGAGAAGATTATTACTTAACAACTCAGTGAAACAGTTCTCCTATAGTGATAATAAGGGGGGGGGAAATTTTTCCTTTGTAAGCTTGTAACATTTTCCTACAAGCTGTCTTTGACCTCGTATCAGTGCTGATGGCAATATGTTCCAGAATTTTCTCTCAAATAACATGGAACAATCAAGACAAATTATTTTTCTGCACTGCAAAAGCAAAAGTGAAGATGTCAGCTCCTGTTTGTATCCCACGGGCAGCTCATCCATAAGATCTGATAGGAAAAATTTCCTTTTAATTAGTAAGAGAGAAATGCTAATATGAATATGCTGTAATTACATAGGATAAAAATCTACCCATCCCGTGCTGTACAATGATATATATATATATTCAGTCTACTCTGAGAGTCAGCTCAACAGGCAAATGACTCTAATAAAGACTAATATAGTCTCTGTGTCATATAAAGGACAACATATAGCAGGAGGAGCAAAAAAGTGAGTACAGTAATCAATGTGATTACATATACATCTGTTTTGCATTCAACCTTTTTTCTGCCTTATAATGCATCCACTTGCTCATGCTGTCTTCCTATGCTACACCCTGTTTCAGAAAAATAATAAAAACAGTATGAAGAATAATCAAGAAATTTAACTTGCAAACAAGTACAAACACTTGCCATGCAAAAAGAGAGAGAAACTGATTAAATCCATATATTGATAAAATAGGCCTTCACTAAGTGTTCAGACAGCAGGTTTTTGAAGCAGCAATTAGATGTCTGCATGAGGTATGCTAAAACCCCACACTTATTTCACAAAACTGGACGTTCAGTATTTTTAGTAGATAAACTGTTAAGTAAAGTAATTCTAGTAGAAAGAGATAAATGTGCTACAAAAGGGAAATGTATGTAGTCTCAATGTTTTCATTTCAGTTTGACTGGTTTGTTGATGGTTAGTTGCATGTTACTTGTGTTGACTTGAAGGAATTATTCTGGGTGGAAAGCTTTGTATTTGGGCTATTAAAAGCACACTTCAGCAAAAACCTCCTCTGCTTACAATCCATCTAGCTTCTGAAAGGAGACAGTAGTTGTGCTGTGATTACATTCTTGCAGAGAACTCTAATAACTGGTATCTCCTTAACTACCGGTATCAAAACGACCAACGTAGGTTTGAATTTCTAGTGTGAACACACCTACCTCTCTAGATGTCTAGTGAATGAAATGTCCAATGAAATAAGATCCAAGTCATAGCTAAATACCAACAGACGTCAAACAGCAAGCTTAGCTGCCTCTTATTCACTGGTTTCTGTTAACACAGCCTAAAGCAAGGCTGGATATTTTCCAGTCACGTATAATAACCAGAATTGCATTATTTTGATATTTTAGTGTTTTGAAAATGTAAATAGAAAAATAAGGGATGAACACAACCTCTGCTTTCATAAAGTTCTTCAAATCCCACTTATGATAGAGTAAATTTTCGCATAGTAAAATCCATCAAATAGTTAAGATTGTGTAAATATCAACAATTCATTAGCTCCTGTATACTGCTCTTGTAGAGATTTTACATCCATCCTCTGCTGAGCACTCAACAGACATAACAGAATAGATATTGTAAAATAAATACCTAGTAAAAGGGAAAAATTAAAATATCTCAATGTTAGGTAACACAAAGTTGGTGGAACTTGCAAAGAATGTCATATGGAAACAACTGAATTGTCATGATCATAAGCATATGATAAAAATGCACAATGTGTGGACAGATGAAAAGAGGAAAAAAAAAAAAGAAAAGCAAATATTGACCTTCTCTCAAATGATTCTGAGGTGGAGTGACATATTACCACTAGCAGAGTAGTCATGGATTTGCAGTAACAACAAACAAAAAAACCTCTTATATCAATGGGAAAATAATGGAACAAACAGAATTTTTTTTTTCATGTATAGCTTGACTATCCATTTTCAGTGTCACCTGCTGACTTCCTAATCTCTGTGATACGGCATTCAGTATTTTGTAGTGCACGCCTGAATTTGGGTGAGCATCTTATGCATAAAATGTTCTAATACAACTAAGAAACAGATTTGTGTTCCCTGTATTTAACTTCTTTTGGAAGTAGAATCGCTCCACAGAGTTCTTCATTAGAGAAACTCCAATGGAAGAGTTCCAGAACACCTTAAGAAACACCTCTGTGTTATAGCAATGTCCTTCTTGCGCTTTCTTAAGAATTTTGGAAGATGTCAGCCTGATGAATGTAGGAACTTTCTTGGCAACAGGTCTAAGTATGGAGAGTTTATTACCAGAAAAAAAAGCAGATACAGAAATTATGGCCAATAGTGATTTTTATCAACACATCTTGAAAGATTTTCCCACTTTGCACTAATAGACAGCAACTACTACACAGAAATAAAGGCAAGAATCCAACCATGACAAGCAGCAACAGAATTTCTGTGCAAATCATGAAACAAAGTTTGAAATCTGCAAAGTGATTAAGAAAAAAAAATTGTTTCCTATGTGTCAGAGGTGCATGTTTCATATAAACAGTGTTTAAGTATGCAGAAGGAAGAATAGAAGCTCCGGAAAGAAGAGACCATGATGACAAGAATACGATTTCTATCTATGTAGTATATTTTCACTGTCTCTTTCAACTAGTCTTTTGTCATCCAGTAGAAGCAAGGCATAATCTCCAGATGGATCATGCAGCTGTGCATATTTGGCTCAAAGGTGTGTCAGCTCATATTTGTTAGCAAGTCAGCCAGCAGGCACACGTCGCAGAGGCATGGGATGGGATCAATACAGACGTATGTTAAAAAGAGCAAGTCAATCTCTGTGTGGGCAATTTGTGTCTATGTACAGTTCCGTATATGCAGTGTGCCTACGGTAACTATGGTCTGTGCACTGCTGGTTTACTGTCTTAACAGGGTTGCTCTAAGAGTTAACGTGCCTATATCCCAATTTTTAGAAATAATTCAGACCCTACTTTTACATTTAGATCGGGTTCACTGAAACTCTAGGACACTAGGACAAGAGAAAACAGTTATTTTGGATGACTTATCTTCAGCAAAGATAGCTCATTTTTCTTTTTAAAATTATTTACAACTAAATAGTTTTCATCCATCATCTGTGTAAGATATCAAATCATGTTTCAGCTTTTAGTTGTCCTGGTTACATACACATCATTAAAGAAATAAGAATAAAAAGCAAAAAAGAATAACCTAACTGGAGAGTTTACTGGTTTAGGATATTGGAAATGTTTATGTGATCGTTTCTATAGCACCAAAGACCAACAAAGGAATATATTTGAATCTTTCTAGATGTTTTTGTTACTTATTGCAGTTCCAAACATTTGAAAATTGTGCTGATTTTACTTCATCAATTTTTCATTCTCTGATATTTCAAAATTACATCACTTTTCAATCTAAAGTATTTTTGTACATTTGAGCTCTTACCTTCCTTCAGTACAAACCATAGTGAATATAAAAATTTTTTCTTTGTGAGCTTGTGGAGGCAGGAGGCAATGATCCTCACTTCTCCCCCCACTGCTCCCATTCCATAGCTTACTCATGTTGCAGTGCTCCATAATTACAAAATTTAAGATTGCCTCAGAGTTATTTTTCAGTATGTATGGTAGCTCGTAATGTTGTTTTGAAATTGTGTTGTTCCACAAAGATTCTTATTCTCATGTACATAAAAATGACAGCTCTTGTCATCTTCCTTGGAAGTCTCATTCATCTTAAATCTCACTCCTGGGGTCACCAAATGAGAATGTCATATTTTATTTCGATTTTAAACAGTAATTTCATGATTGCAAAATTTGAGGAAAATTTGAAAATGCAAACCTGCATTTAGGCAAAACTTCAAGGAATATTCAAGTATTCAGACTGAATATTTTTGAATAACAGTTCTGATTCAAAGGCCATCTCATAGCTTTTAAGATCAAATTAATTATTTTTGAATTCTTCCAGTACAAAATATTTTGTCTACATATAAATGAATATGAACCCTACATCAGAAAAATATGGTCTGGATTGAGTTGTTTGGCCTAAGACTACTTTTGTAGCTAAAATTACAAAGCAATATTTATTTTACAAAAGAGATGTATAGATATCAGAGCCCACAGTTTACTAGATTCCTTATCAGGTTATCATGTATACTTATTTCCTGTGTGCCACATCCCCCACACCCGTTCAGTTCTCATTTACCCTTCTTCAGTATATTTCTTGATACACATGTTGCATCTAGACTTCTCATTTGTTCTTCAAAACATAATTGCAGAACTGAGGGAAAAGAAATAAAAAATAATAGCAAAGCTCCATATGCAGCAATTCAATGCCTAGCAACCTGTGATAGACTGAAGGAAAAAATCACAAATTATCTGCAAGAGGCAGTTGGAACAAGGGCTTGGGGTAAACAGACACACAAACAACATGTCAGCCATGATAAAGAGTGTAAATTTGAACAGATGTCACTTCCAGAGCAGCAGCAGGCAGATTAAACAGAATTGGCTTTGGATGAAATCCAAGGAAGAGCAAGAAAATATGATGCTTTCGCCCTGAGCTCTTACAGAAATCTAGTCTCCAGAACCTCTTTTCTTTAGTAATTATAATTGAGCTGGGCTAGAAATAGGAAGAAATGAGGAAAGCCAGTTTAAAATAAATACATTTATTATACTTACATATTGTTCCGTAAATCCTTAATTTTCAGGCAAAAAGAAGAAAAAAACCCTATCTGCTATGGAAAAAAAAAGTTAAATAAGTAGCCTTCAATTTATATTAATTTATGGTACTACAGATTTCATTTACATGCTACTAGTCCTTAAGGAATGTAAGCCAAGTCTGTGAAACAAAAAATAACGTTCCAACTCTCCAAATTAAATAAGAATCATTACCATTTTTTGCTGTACCTGTTGTTTCTTGAATAATCCTGGTTACTAGTGTTTTGTGCATGCATATTTTAATTCACTGTTTCTTCTTACTTGCATATATCAGTTTATCATATATGAAGTACACCAACAGAAAAAGAGGAAATACTGAAAACGTGAGTCAATGAATAACAGACATATCTATTTGGATTTCCCCTAAAAACTTTCTAAATAAACTTTACTCTCTAATTCTGTTCAGTTACATCATTATTATACTTTGCAATTATATCTATGTCTGTAGCCCCTAGATTTGTGTGTTATCTTTTGGTTTGGTTTGTGTTTTTTGTCCAGGACTGCAATGTCTCCTTGGCTTTGAATGCCAAACAATGAAACAGAACTTTATTCCAGTCGCCATAAGTTTAATGAAGACATCACCAGAACAGTTCTCATGTATTCCCTTCATAAGCATGCAATTATTCTTTTCATTTCAAATCATAACACTAGCAGAAATAAATGTCAATAAATTGTCATCTGTCTATGTTTCCACACTCTAGAATTAAGAAAATTATATCTAACCCCCCCTAATAAACGTGAATCAATCCATCATCATCGTTTCCATTATTACCTTTAACTGTTAGACACAAATAAAGGAGGAAAACAAAATTTTGAGAAGTCGTAAAATAAAGAAATAAATCATAGAGGTAGAATATCAAACCAACTGAATTTTCAATTATTATTCCTGAAATTAACTCCACCATAAGACTCAGGATTATGCCTTTTTTTCCTTAAAGGGACCTGTTTTCAGCATGATGCACACAACAGCATTACTATTTTCATGAAAGTAAAATGAATGACAAGTTATTATTTCTCAAATTAATTAATATCAACTTTCCTAGTTAATGCTAAGCTCCAAGTGGAAGAGATAAAAATCACACACTTTGTTTAATATGCACAATAGATGCCATTTCCACACATCTGAATTGCGTTTTCAAATTTGTACGTCAGTATTTCAAGCTGAAACGTCGCAGGGTTTTTCTAAGTCAATAATACAAGCCTACAAAATTAAAATGCACTACTCGTGTCAAACACAACAAAATCATTGTTTGTTTATTTTTAAGGTGATAATAAAAAAGATTAATGATACTGCTGGATAATGAAACAATCTGCCACAAGGCAAGCTGCAGAATATAAAGTGAAGCTCTAGCAACAATCCTAAGAAAAACTTCAGCTTTCTCCCAAACACATTAAGAAGTCCCTTTTATTACCAGGTGACATTTTTGCATTTAAAAGAGAGTTGATTTTCATGAGGTGCTTAAAGGTCAAACAGTTAATCTACCTCTGTAAGGAGAGTGTTTTCCTCTGAAGAGATTTCTAGAGGACATCAAATCAATAAGAGTCATCAGACTCAACAAGAATAAAGCCCTTTGCTGTTCTCTAAGGCAAAAGCTTACACGAGTCCCAAAGAAACTGGATCCAGCTCATGAAAAAAATTCAGACATCATGCAGCATTAACACGTAGCAACTTTTATAGTTGAACACAGATGAAAAAGATTTTTTATCATTAATTCAGAAGAAAAATGTTATTTAGCGTGGAACCTGGAAAAGTATCATTTTCACTGTATGTATTCACTATGCCTTTTCAATTCTAAGTGGTAAAAACAATAAGTGAGTAAAAAGTTGAACTTACCACCGTATGATACACTGGAATTTTCACTAGTGTGTTCTTCAGCTCTCATATGACATGATACAAACCACACCACATTTCTGCTGGAGGTGAGAGAGAGAAGGGATACCCCAATGAGAAAAGGATGCATCTAGCCGCACACTTCATCTTTGCTCAGTTTATTCAATACAATAAACCCATTTTCTATCATCTTCCTAAGGAAATTGCCACTTGCCCTGCATACAGTGGCTTAAGAAGTTTATTGGGGGCACCTCAAATGAAAGTAAAATACTAAATTCTGGAAACTAGGGACAAGTAATTTCAAAAAGGTGTTTGGGTTTGAAAGTCATTGGCCTGCAAGAAAGCTATTTGTGAGTGTACTGTTTTAGAATGGGATTAAAAAAAATTGGTCTTACATTCCTAGCTCTGACACAACCTTGTACAAGAGCTTTTTGTATTAGTTTCCCATTTATAACATGCGGGTAATAATACCCATTTTTAGTCTTTTCCATAGACCGGGAACTCTTCAAGATAGGAACTGCATATATAAATATATACACAGGTGTATAAAAGAAAACTCATCTTAATAACCTAATCTCACTTAAAGCTACCAGGCATCTCTATAGCACAAATGGAAGGACTGCAAAAAATAAAAATAAAAGGTTAATCAGAGCTCAGGTTTTGACCTTCATTATATGTGCAAAACTCTTATGCGCTTGAAAGGACGGGAGGGCTGAGAATTACATAGGAGCTGTGAATCTTCTCTGAGGATTGCTGTTTAGTATCTTTCTACATGTACAGAACGGCATTTTTTATGATGGTTTTGCTTCTGAAGGAAGCAGAAAAAAAGAAAACAGGAAAACAGACTGAAAGAATGAAGAAGTTAGGGAAAGGTAAACAAGAAAGTGAGAACAAAATAAAAATCCAGTGAAACACAGAACTAAAAGACTGCATTATACAGACACTACTAGAGTATAATTATTTAATTTGCTGTAAAACAATTATTAAAGCCATAGCAAAACAATATCACTGTTCGGTCTGTATCGTGCCTTGAGGAATTCACCTTGACAGTGACATCGCGATTTCTATCTGAGTTTTATATTGAAGTTGTGGTACATACATTTTTAATTTTCAAGCCCGTTTCAGTTAATCTAGGAAAAATCTCAATCATTACTCTGCCTAGCTTGCTTTCAACTCGAGGAATAAAAAATCCATAATGTATAGAATTTGATGCTTTTTGTTTATATGATAACTGCTTTTAATTACCATTTTGTTTGCCAGGTCTCTTCAATGAAATTTAAAATGCAATTATTTTCCACTCAAATGCACACTAATTTGAACAACTTATATTTTGATGTAATTATGGTAAAACTAATTGTTATATATAAAACATTTTTTAATATTTCCTGACAAAATATTATTATTTATTTTTGAATTCTGATTTCATTCATCATTCATTTTGAAACCATTCCCAGAACTTTTATTGCATCTAATGATTGATTTTACAGTTATTAGATTTAAATTTGTTAGAAGAATGTTTCGTAAACAAACCTATCTTTCCAATTATTTTACACTACCTGGAGCACATTTTTTTCCCCTCTTCTAATTAACACCTTTTTGCTTCTATACACAGTCATCTTTGTCTTAAATTTTCACTTAAATAACTCAGACTGTTTTGGAGAAGAAACAAAAATCCAGATCCAGGTCAGAGGCAGAACACAAATTGGAGAAAAATTGTGTTTACCATTCTATGTCCTCCCCACGCATCCACCCATCAGCATACATACCATTACATTGAAGTAACTGCACTACACCTCAATCCTGCTGCAGAATAAGCCCTGAAGCAGTCACCAGGTTTACAAATATCTGAAACCTGAGCTAACAAAGGACTGTGAAAAGGCATGAAAGAGAGATATCCCAACTTCCAGGTATTTGGAGAGATGGAAGTTTTCGATATGACCTTGTTCACAATGAAACAGTGAATACATGGTCTTTAATAGAATTCGGCACAGTAACAAAAGTCCATCATGCACATAATACAGTCCTTTAATTCTAAAATCTTCCAGAAAGTTATTTTTCACTATTGTTAACTTACTTGCTTTCTAACCTCTCTTCCCCACAAATGCATTTTCCACTGCAAAAGACTAAAGTTCATGCCACAAAAAACACGTTCTCTTCTCCTAAGTTTAGTCAACAGAGGTATTCCAACCCTGCCCTTTGGAAAACTTACAGAGCTAAAATTTGTGACTGAAAGCATTTGTGGATTTAGACTAAATTAAGCTGACACAACCTTTTCCCTTTTCTCATATTTTGAGCAGTCCAGTCCCAGGGTGAGATTAAGTGTGCAGTTCCACAATTATGTAAATAAACCTAAGTTTTGGGCTCTCTCAGTCCTCCCTTCCTCTCCACTCCTCATCCTCTCTTGGTTACGTGCTTTTTGCTCAGTAAGCTTCCTGAAGTGGTTCACCACTGGACTGCTAAGATGAGTTGAAGCTGTTCTTCCCTCCTGCCTACCTGCACTGTACGTTCCTCTTCCCTCCCTTTCAGCCACCACTAGCAATCATGAGACCAGCAGCTGAGCCAGACAGAAGAGCAGATTCAGCTGAAAATCCCATTAGAAATATCCTGAACTCCAGTTTTCAGCCATTCCATCTTGTGAAGAAATGGGCACTCATAATGAAACAAGATCATCTAAAAGCATTAACACTAAAACAGAAAAAAACCCATACCGTTTAAACAACAGAGATTATAAAACATTAAATTGTAACGGGATCCTCATTATATGAATATATCTCTATGCAGGCTCACGAAGAAAGTCAAAAGAAATTTCTCAGTTAATGGACTCTTTGGTGAATATCTAGACATAAATATTAGGCTTTCTGAGCCATGCAGTATAACCAATATCAAGTCATCCTTTCTTGTCAGGAAGTTAATAGGTATTAATAATCTGCTGTTCAGTGAAATTTTACTGATGGAAAATACACAGTACAAGGGCTAATGCACCTCTAATTACAGTATTTTTTCTGATGAAAGTAGTAGAGAAACTCCACAACACAGAAGTCTGTATCTTCTGTAAGAGGAACTTGGGTAGAATACAGGAATAATGAAGACATTTCCCTTTGAATATACAACAAATAGGGACAGAGACTATCAGATGAAAGGATACAGAAGCAGAATGAAAGTATACTGTGATTTCCATGGTGGTTTATTCCCATAATGAAAAAGAAAAAAAAAAAGAAGCTAAATTAGCTACATCCTCTGAAATGGAAACTGTTGTACAAATGTTTTGATCCAGCTTCCCAGAGAACACAGTGGTCTCCTTAAAATCATTAGTGCCCTAGCACTGTAAGCTAAAACGTTAAAGCCACACACTGGAGGGAGTATATTCTTCTGCTTCCTTATGATCAAACACTCATAGAGCAGTTATGGCTAATAAACTAGTCTTATTTAGTTGAAAGTTTACTAGATCAACTGCTCACTTTTAGCTAACTACTAAGGAGTACTTCTAAGAGTGGATACTTGCAGCTGAATGAATCAATAAGACTCTACAGCACAGTTTCTTTGCATCTGTTAGCACAATTATGTTGCTCTAAAGTTTCCTGGGGTTTTGGAGGTCCTTTCTACACTATCACATAATCTCCAGTCCTGGAGTTTGCTCAGGCACAGGCACAGGGCTGCAGGCAGAGCCCATGCAGCCCATAAAGGAGAGGCACATTGGTAATGCCTTCCTGGTGATGCCAGTTAGCAGAGGACACGTGTGATGGTAAGAACAGTCCCTGCAAGAGCTGCCTCTGTTCTGACCTGTAAAAAGCCACAACTTCAACTGTAAAGCTTATAGGGTCACTCTCCTAAAGGCCATCTGACTGCTGTGGGTACATCAGAGCAGCACATCCTGGCTTACATCTCTCTACCCCCAGCTTCTCCAGGTCAGTCCCAACAGGAAGAGCGTTGGACCATTCTCAGTCTAATGAAATAGAGAACAACCTGTGAAACTGATGCTGAACAGGTAAGTAATCTGGAACAAGTGCCTTCCCCATCATCTGCTTTGGTTGTGATGTTTAGGGCTCAAATATTATCTCTCATTTTATATTTACACAGGACTTACATTGTAAAAGGAAAGAAGCAACAACAGATATTCCAGATTTTTAATACTAGTAATAATTTACAAAATTATTAGAGATGAGACATGAGTTGCACACTCTGAAGAAAAGAAGGAGATCTAAGCCAACAAAGCCTGAAGCTCATAACTCTTCCAACAGGAGGTTTAAGCTATGTTCATTACAGAGGAGGGGGGATCAATATATTATGGGAATTCCATATCCAGTTTTGGATTATACTTAGTACAGCATATAGACCTTTTCAGAAGGGTAAATGTGGCTTGGTAAGAGAAAAAGGGAGGCAGCTCAACTATATCATACATTTTTATGGGGTAAATTTAATACTTATTTGAACCTACACTGAACTGGGTATAGCCAAGGTATACCCAGACTTTCCCATCCTGCTGACTAGTCAGCCAGTGGGCAACTGAAAGCAAGTTTTAAAATCTACCATAGATCATAAAGTTACTTCCCAGACCCAAAAGGCAGTAAGTGCAACATGTGCTGTAACTGCCTAGATTTGTCCATACTCTAATTTCAAGATGAAATTATGAAAATCTTTTTCCTGGCACAGGAAAACATCTTTTTATCTGATGCAGAAATATCATATAAGTCCTTCCAATGGACGAAGAATAGCCAATACACACAAAACATTCATATTTAAAGCAGTAAATTATAACAGAAGACTAAAGCTTGCAGTAGGATTTCATTCTGACCTAATTTAGAAACTAGGTTACTCACATGGCATGAGTGGAATTGCCCAAAGGACTACAATTTGAATGTTTACCTTTTTCCCAGTTTAAAATAGCATTCAGCCTTAAATACAACTTCACTAGGGAGACAGAAAACTGACTTTTCATTGGAGGAGATAAGGAATATCTGATTGAACAACAATCTTGCTCTGACAGACCCAAAGCCTCTTCTGTTACTTTCTATAGAAGTCATAATTGTCATTTTCACATGGAAAGCAAGGTATAGTTAAAAGCATGTGTGTGCAACACAAAGAGGACACAGAATGAAAATTCTGTTCCTATATCCCAAAAGGAGTCCTGCAGCAAATGAGATTCAATGATTTCCTGAGTAATCCATTGCACTAGGAAACACAAAGAAAAAAAACCCTTAAAGTTTTCATGCAAGGAACATTTTGATAATGTTATTTTTTTCCCAAATTTGCAGGCACAAATTAATATCAAATACATTTCAATTATCACCCCCTCCAATACCTCACAGCAATAATTCTAGCGTGCTCACTTAAGATGTTTCTTCAAGTTTTAAAGGTCATCAGGGTTTAAGAGGTACGTTCTATACTTAAAAAGTTCTCTCGAGTTTTAGAATTATTACTAGATCTCATTATATTTTACATATGAGTACATCTTTTAAAATTTACATTAAATTTTAAATAACTAGAATTTTGAAAGGTCAAATAAATAATGAGGTATCTCACTGCAACAGGAAATATCTTTGCTATTTTGCCACAAGGTTTTCTTATTTATTTATTTCTGGAAGAAAATCCTTTGCTGTATTGACTTGTTGCATTAAATTCTCATGATGGTTATCATTACAGAATATATAGTATAAAGCCATGTTAGACAGAAGCATAATAAAATCTGTAGCGATGCTTTAGCCATGATAACCTCTTCTCAGAAGTGAAAATGGGCTTAAAAATTTAAGACTAGTACTTCACCACCACCAGAATGAGTCCCACAGCATCATATAGTCCCTTTATTGTTGCTTGCTAATTGGTGACAACAGTGGAGACTTTAGTCTAAGTTCCCTGCCTAAGATTCTAGAGGATACTAAATTTTTCTGGTTAGGACCATATTAACCAGAAATTGATACTATTCTCATTTAAAAGGTACGGATTTATCTTCCCAGCATCCTCCCCTTCCCCAGCCATTGCTGACACACCAGCTACACTAACACACAACTGGTGCTCCACTCCACTGGTGAGAGGTAGGAAACAAACTGAACCAGAAAAGCCAGATAAATTTTTGATCCAGACAAGTAAGCACAGCATCGTGGTGTTTCATATTCATTGGTTTGATTCCTTCTTCACTATAAAATAAATTCTACTATCAGCAAATAACTTTTTTATATTTGTTATACACTTCATAATTGGTTAGTAACTTTACTAACTGAAAAATATACTTGAGAGGAATTTATTATCAGCAGCATCTGTTTAGTTTTGAGCATTAAGCCATATAACTTAAGAAGCTACCTGAACTACTCCTACGTTGCAGGATGTCATCATTGTATAATACCTTTTTGTACTAGGTATCTGTCAGACCACAAACATATGGTGAGGTCTTGACATCTGTTAGTCTTTTGTTAATTTGACTCTCTTGAGGAGATAAACCTTTCCCAGGTACAGCTGCATTTCTCTTATACGATGAAAGAGTTGAGCCACCTATTTCACATGCTCGTGTAGTGTTGCAATAGCTTGCAGTGCTATAGGCTAAAGCTCAGACCCTTACTCTAAGGTGAATCCCTAAATAGCCCAAGATTACAATGCTAAAAGTAGGTGATGGAATGCTTTGACACTGAGGTCTAATAATTTAAATCAAGCTTGAAGAAGTCAAAATTATTTATGTAAGAATAAATTAATGTCTTATTATCTGTAGTACGGAATGGAAACTTCACTCTCACTCCCTGGCCTAAAGTTAGCAGGTTGGGTATTCTGGAGGGGAGTTTCTCAGACTTCCTTGTGAGCTGCTCTGTTATTTTGGATAAGTAATCTGAACTCACATTTTAGTAATTCTAGATTACAGATTTGGTTTTTTATGTTCAGTGGAAGGTTCATTTCTTTTTAAAAAATTCTCAACAGTCCAGCTGAACACTCTAATCACTGAGCTAATTAAATATTCTGGAGACCTCTCTGGTTTTTTATGCTATACAAAAAACAGGCAAGCAAATACATAGACTCTTAGATAAGTCAAATGTTCAACTCTAGAAATGGTTTCACAAGGCAGGAAGCTAAGTACCTGTTTGACCAGACTGGTGTAAAGTCATTGGTGTAACCACTGGTGTAACTCCTTTCTCTTTTCTTTTTTTTTTTTTTTTTTTTTTAAAAACATTCTCTAGAAGCAACTCCCTGCACAACTGAATTGGCACGTCTTTCAATACTTATTTCTGACAAAGAACTGCTTTGAATATTTTTAGATATATAAATCTCCAGGAAAAAATGCCTTGTGATTAACAAAATCTCCATTAGATAACTACTCTTACTTATGAAGTACCACAACCATTCTTCACCATGAGGGTGGTGAGACACTGGCACAGGTTGCCCAGAGAGGTGGTGGCTGCCCCATCCCTGGAGGTGTTCAAGGTCAGGCTGGACGGGGCTCTGAGCAACCTGATCTAGTGGGAGGTGTCCCTGCCCAGGGCAGGGGGGTTGGAACTAGATGATCTTTAAGGTCCCTTGCAACACCAACAATTCTATGATTCTATGATTCTATAACCAAAATATTAAGGTGGTTCTTAACTGAAAATCCTGAGAGACTTAAGCAGTAGAAACTAGACTCCAATACAAACCTAAACCTTTTCCAAGTTTGTGGTTGTTTGGAATGAAAGTCAAAGCACTTCAGTTAGAATTTTCAACTCTAACTTTTAAATGTGTTTAGATATCCTGAACTTGGCAGTCTCATAAGCCAAATATGCGTTAACTTTTACTATCTATTACTTTTAGTACACAGTTTTACATTTTTATACTTTCAGTGTAGCTGTCTAAACAGTTTAGCTTTCATAAAACTTTCTACTTGCTAAAGCTCTCTGTTAGATTTAATGCTGGATAACATAAATTTAATTCAGCTTTATGTTCTATTTTCATTTTTTGAATAATTCTCCAAAGGAAAATTCTTTTATGTTTTGTTTCTTTGCCATAATTGTGTAGAAGAGCCTTGAGGCAAATTAGAAATGTAACAATCAATAACTGAGTTTTATTAAGAGATTGAATTTAGATAGACATGCAAACTGAACATTAATGTACTGATTATTCTGCTGCTCAACTCTACGTAAGATTTATTGAGAAAGATGCTGAGTGAAACAAAAAAGTTTGTATTAGTGAACAACAGTTTTTCTGCTGACTCAGCTACAATATTCCATAGATGACGCTTTCAACCAATTCAAGAAGATTCTCTATGATCACAAGACTGGCCATCCAAAAATCTTGGCACTTAGCAACTTCTGAGAAGCAACAACACTTACGTGAATGAGCAATATGCTGCCACTTACTATATTATTTTGGGGATAATGTAAAAGGAAGAGCAGGACAGAGATCCAGAAAAAAAAGACCAAAATACACCTCTCTCTTTCTAGATAGTGAATTTCTACTTTAGTGAATTTGGAAGCAGAAAAACGTAATCTAATTATTTAAGTGACTGAGCAGAAATAAGAGATAGTGAATCACTTTTGGCATTGTCATTGGTGCAATAGATATCAGCATACTTAAATATTTTGGTCTAATTAGCTTGAAAAAGAAGAATAACACAACTGAAGGCTCTGAATCTCTGCTCTTGTGAAGTTACTACAGTACAGCCTAGATTCATAAAGAGAGCCTCAAAAAAGGTCATATGAAGCAAAAAATGCCACACTTGTAACAGAGCGTGGCAACTTGCACTGTGAGGGACTAGGAAAGGCTCAGTCTTAAATCAGCACCATGTTTTGCCTCCAATGTAGCATGAAGGCCCCCAAAAGTACCAGATCCCTAATGACATCAGATTTGCTGGACTGATGTGCAGACATTAGGAAGACAAGGAGATGCAGAGAAAGGCTCTTTCAGCCAGGGGAGCATACAGCCATACCTATCGTGGCTTCCAGAAGTCTTGCTGATTCTTTTAGATCGCTCCAGCCTTTCCAGAACTTGCTCTGCCACTACTATAAAACTTTGCCTATGAGTCATTCTGCTTTGTTGAGGCCACCCTCCTACATCTACATAGTACTACAGTAATTTCACAACAGCAAAGAGCTGAGCCTTCGAGCAGGCTATCACTCACCAACATAACACATTTAATCACAGGGAAGTTAAAAGAAAATATCCAAAGAGGTATTGCCTTTCCTCCTCTTTCAAGTCTCAAATAAACATGAAAAAACTGTCTCACACTATGCCAGACCTGTCTAAATAGATCTGTATCTCTGGAAGAAAAAGGCTGATGCAGACATAAATGGAAATAGATAAATAATGCCCGAGAGAATGTTGATTTTATTTTATAACCAAAGTGATCAAATATTTTCAAGAAATTCAGTCAAAAGAAAGGTGTCATTTCAGCTAACATTTCTTTGACCTTTAAGAATCTGTGATTAACAAATACTTCATTAAAAAGTAAAATCAATACCTGAATGTGTAAGAGGAGTTTCTAGGTGATCATGTTTTAAACTGATGTATTACAAACCAATGGTGAATGCATGCTATAGATCTTTCTCTCCAAACACATTCAAACCATAGAAAAATGTTCTTTTCATTCTGGGAATCTCTAGGTCAGTCTTTTCATATCACCACTATACCAGATAAAATGGTAGCCACAAAAATAATGCATCATAGTATCTAGATAGGGGCGAAGTAGGAAAATTTCAAGAAAGAACATATAATTATTTTCTGAGCAGGACCTTAGAGTGACATTTCTTTTTGCTGTTGTTCCAGTTGAGTTATTTTACGTACTTAACATCACTGTATCAAGCAAATACACCCATTCAAGTGCAATCCTTGCAATATTTCAAATCTTTTGTTTTAACTGAGGAAAACCATTATACTTAATCTTAGCACAGATCTTGAAGTAGAGCCATTGGATGGAGGGGTAGAGCTATCTGAAGTTATCTTGTTTGATATATATGAAAGTTAACATTTTAAATGAATTTTCCATAACAAATTCTATGATATATCGAATAGTTCCATTAGGTGACCATAACAAAATGCTATTTTTTTGTGAGCTCTTGAATGTATTACCTGAATATCAGAATTATTCATTGATTTTCTTTATTTCCTTTCTATGTTTTTCATAAATAATGTTTCAGTTCCATCTTTAGTGTTCCATCTTTAAGGCACTGTTATGGTGTACAATCTGCTGTATTCAATTCATTTTGTCCAATTTTTCAATTCCAGCCTACAAAAAATTCAAAGCCAGAGCTCTGACACAACAGTCACACAATCAGCTAAATTAGGCTACTCCAGTTGGTTTAACTGGCAACTTTCAAGCATGCAAAACAAAGCAGCAAGATTTTAATGGTTTAAAGCCTCCAAAGTGGATCATAACACAAAATGTATTGCTCATCAGCTGGCATAGAAGGCAAGGAATGCCATATGCTTTCAGTTTCATTTGTGTTGTTTATCTTTAATACTAAACCCTAATGCAATACACTTTCTATTACTCTGCCATGTCAATCTTTTTTATGTGTAAGGGGGTCAGGAAAACAAGACAATATTGGTTTCAGTAGTCACAAGCCAATACAGGCTCTACTAATTCCAGGGCAGCTGAGGGCTATGGAGTAGTAAATTACCTTTCTTTTTTTATGCATGAATTAGACAGCACATACTTAACAATACAGTCAGAATACTTGATTGGATGGCTAGCTATATGCTTGAAGTTAATGTTTAGACAAATTTGAAAAGAAACTAGCAATAGCTCAAAAATATGGATTAACAACTCAAGTTTTAAAGCATCGATGTAATAGTTAAATCCTACATATGTAACTACAGGTTAACTAGTGGGTGGAGAAAGGAGTTTCCTGCTAGGGAGCACTGCATTCATGGATTTAGGAGAATACTTTTTCACTTACAATAGGGGAGGACTGACAGTGCCTTGATGACAGTGACTTCCACATTGCAAAGCAAGAAGTCAGTACTTACGAAAAGCCAGAGTCCACCTGATCCTACTCAAAGGTTTCCATATCCCTACCAGGTTGCTGGTCCTTTCTCTAATCATGCTCAACACACACACAGACAAACATCAGCGTGGAGAAAGGCTGCAATGAGCATCTCTGAGATTAAATTTTAAAAGGCAAAATATTTCATTCCAACCACATAATGGATTACTAACATTACTCTCCTCTTTGAAGTTTACAAAGATGAAGACACAAACACATTCAGGTAACTTTCTGAGGATCTCTTTGTCTTTAAATTATCTTTTCAGTGACCAACTTTTTCCTCTTTATAAGATGGTGGAGGTTACTTCTTGATGACAGGATGTTTTCATAAGTATGTATACTGGAGTCATACAGAAGGTGTTATATTGCTGCTTTGCTCCCCTTACTATTTGGGTAAATTTTGAAGCACTGCTCTTGATTCCATTGCAGTTTCTTTTAGTCCTCTATCTTTGTCTGGACCTGAACTACCCATTGTGAACAAGAAAGATGCTGCAATATGACATGATAAGAGCTTAGAGAAGGCAGTTTGCCAGCTGGCCACTGTCCTGAAAACTCTGGGAGAACGACAGAAGGCAACAAGCTGAATTGCTAAAAAGAATCATGGGGAAAGACAGAAAACACAGCTTAATAGAGATGCTGTAGAAACTAAAGCAGGAAACAGAATGAATTGTATAAATTTGACGATCACTGGGGAAATGGTCATCTAAAAGTGCACTCAAGCTCCAGACCTAAGAAATTAATCTTGATTCAGGAAAACAACAATTGTCTGGTAAGGAAACTGGAAGAGATTGTCGACTGCATCAAGTTCTGTGTGTTTGGATGACGGAAAACTGGCAGATATGCAGCTGAATGAGGAGAGAGAGAGTTAAAAAGTAAAGCAGATTTTGCCAAAGAGTACATTAATTACCTTCTAGAGAGAATTAAGTCCCTGCATGTTTAAAATACTTTGAACGCAGTTTCACTGGGATAAGGTCAGAGAAGCAACTGCTTTGTTCTCAGTTAAAACATAAAATAAAATAAAACTAAGCAAAAAACTCACAACCCTAAAAACAAACAAAAAAGTACCCAGAAAAACCCCAGGGAACCATGTATTTTCTAAATTGTCCGTTTTATTTTAGAAAAAGCAATTAGAAATAAAAATTAAAATGCAATTAAAATACAAATCCTAACCCTCTTTCATGTATTTGTGAAGTATTCATCAACTCAACAATTATATTTGTCAAGCATTGCTTAATATTTACTAAATAAAAAGACGGCCACAATCTAAAAGTTTCTTCTTGGTAAGGAGACACATCTGCAGAGAACTTGCTAGAGGTCTTCTTAGGAGTTAGAGCCTCCTAGTAAAAAAATCTTTGTTTTGAAGATTTTAAATAAAACACTGGCCTCACTCTAAGAGCTCATGACACAGCATTTTCTGCAGCTTTTACTATTGTCTCTACCGCCAGCTTTAAGACCATTACCTAAGAAAGATTTCAGTACGTGTAAATGTGCTAAGACATAGATTAAAGTTTAATTAACCAGATTAATGTTTTTCAGTGTCATCCTTTCAGGGACTGCCTATATAATTGTAGATAAAAATATTTATATAATTTTAAAATTAAATTTCAAATAGTGCAGCAGGAATATAATTATTTCTAAAAAGTCATTTCATTCTTAATCTTAAGGCAACAATGTTCAGTCCTACCCAGCTGAGAAGCCTCGAAACGTTTTGACTTGCATTAAAAAGTCCAATTTCTATACTTGAACTAAAGTTCACTTTTTGGGAAAACATTTAATTCTTGGTGTAAAATCCTCACAGCTTCAGAATTTATCAAGATTCTTGGCAAATATTTAACAATTAATTGCCTTCACTTAAAAATCTACTTAGGGCCTGAATCTATATAAATTTAACTTCTGTCCAAGGGGCCATATTACCCAAGAATCACAGAGCAGTTGTGATCTGCAGGGACCTCTGAAGGTCATCTACTCCATCTAGTCAGCTAAAGCAGTTTGTCCAGGACTCTATCCCATCAGGTTTTGACTATCACCGAGGATGGTGACTCAACAACCTCTCTGGGCAACCTGTGCCAGTGTCCAACCCCCATCACAGTAAAGAAAAGCTTTTTCTTTTGTTCAGATGGAATTTCCTGTATTTCAATTTGTGCCAGCTGACTCTTGTCCTGTCAATGAGCACCACTGTGAAGAGCCCGCCTCCATACTTTGCTATGTCCCATTAAATATTGATCTAGATCAGTAAGATCCCCCCTGAGCCTTTCCTACTCTAGGTTAACCAGTCCCAGCTCTCAGCCTCTTCCAGTATGTCAGATGCTCCACTGCCTCAGTCACCTTCCAGGCCTTTTGCTGGATCCCTCCAGAATGTTCATGTCTCTCTCAACTGGGGAGCCCAGAACTAGACACAGTGCTCCAGTGGTAGTTTCACCAGTGTATTCACATATTGCATATATATGCATTTATATGCCAGAACAATGAGCTTAAGAATGTTTTATCCAGTGGTATTCATAGAAGTTCACCTTAAGCTCTCTCTGTTCTGCATTTATCTAACGCAGTTACAAAAGAGCTTTTGTCTCTGCTACTGCCGACCGCTCAGCTGAGCTGAAAAATTTTGTTGTCTGCTGCTTTTAGATGGCACATTTAGATCTACATTTCTTCTCTAAGACCCCTTTTTTATATCTTTGACAGATGAGTTTCTATTATGCATGAATTCTGCTTTGCTGACTGGCTTCAAGAGCTGTATTCTCTGAAGTGAGATTTTTAGCCCTGGATGGGCACAGACGTTGCCTCTACTATTCTGGCAAAAAGCACAAGCACTAGCAGGTGCTCCGTTTATTTGGCCTTTAAAACAAGAGTCAAGAGGGATCAGCATCTCCAGGCTTTTAAAATTCCCAGATCTTCTAGCTCTCTGGTAATCTGCAGCTCTAGTACGCCCAAAGTTTCAATCCTGCCACCCTTCTGAAAAAGGAAAGAGACTGGATAAAGAATTCACATGCTTCCAAGGCCATTCTCTGCTTCGCAAACCTATCCTCATTACCACATTTATATAAAAGACTGAGCATTCAGGAGCCGTCTGTTCTTCAGTCTGCTCCCTACATTTTGGTGTCATGGACCTAACAGAGCAGCCATCACCCAACCCGGTCCTAAGTATAAGGGGCTTGCACTTACTACTCAGATATCTGCAAACAGTTACCACCTCACCTGAACTGCTCTGGCAATTTGAAATGCAACTAGTTTCTAGAATTAGAAACCAATACAGTTTCAGAATTCCCTTTGACAGGGAAGTGAAAGAAAAAAGTCTGACATTAAAGATCTTCTGTAATTCAAGTTTTTATTATATATTGCCATGCATCTGTGTTTGAGTGACCTGGATATCAGTGTGAGCAAATTCTCAAGAGGAAGCTAAAGCAAGCTTTGGAAAATTCTTTCTTTATATTATCAAAGTACTACCTATCAAAGAAAGAGCAAAAGTAAAATTATATCTACTTATTCATTGATGCAGTTTCCAATTTCTGTAAACCCACAGAAAGTGTTGCAGGTTACTATTACTCCCATGGAAGTCCCTTCCTCCTGCTAGTTTTTATTTTTCTGACTCACAAAATGTATACTTACGTCCACCCAAATTAAATATCAGAGCAAATCCTTCCTACTATTGCCATCATTTTCTGATATTTTGGAAAAACTTCTCAGGATAGTTTAGACTATCTGAGCCACCACTGTTCTTGGATATGTTCAGTTATAGAATGAATATAGACAACTCTTAAAAATTTTAGAATTATTTTCTTCCCAGAAGAACCCTCTGTTTTTGCTGGGTATTTTTAATACCACTCATTAGTTCCCTAGGATTTTACAGCTTATTATTCCAGTGCTTTTAAACATGAAATGGATATTTTAGCAAAAACATTTTGTCATCTTGCAGAGCAAGATCTAAGGGAACGGAGAGAAAACACTTTATTTCAGTACGTGACGCTGTTTTCTTTTGTTTTATTTATGTAACCTAATCCTTCTTTCCTAAAAGCTATGGCAGCCACAGAACAAACTGAATTTCTCATGATAAATTAATATAAATGTATTAAATCCTTTAATAAAAGATTTACTTTTCAATTTCAGTAGAATTGGGAATTTCTATCATCTCTTAGTGCTTCTGACAGTGGCTAGTTCACTTATAGGGTGATCTCTGGGCATTTTACAAGCAAGCTGTCAAGAGAAGGTCCTCTGACCATCTGCACTTTTGTCCGTGTTAGATCTCATTAGTCAGACAAAACCATACGGAGTTAGAAGCCTGAAAACCATGAAACCATTCTAGCTGTCAGTGCACCTTTGGATCCTGTGCTTTAGCAGCTCTCATTATCAAGCCAGCTTTCTAACAATATGCTAGAGGGCATCAAGAGGATCCTTCTTTTCCATTGAAGTCACTAACTACTCCTGTTCAACAGTTGTCTGGGGACAGAAACTGTGAAACTCTTTACCAGGGTTTGCAATTTACAATATCTGATACATGGATTTCAGCTGTTGTTTCATGATGTTACCACCTCCCATCCCTCTGTCTTTTCAGGGACTTCAATTTGCTTTACTAGGAGAAAAAAAATGTATTGAGGAGATGAAAAAATATTATTATGCCACCATATAAGTATGTGATGAGCCTGCATCTTGAATGCTGCGTGCAGCTCTGGTCCCCCCAGCTCAGCAAAATTATACGTTTTTTTTTTTTAAATAGTAAATAATGCTGATGAACAACGTAGATCTGCTTCCAAACAGAAACACAATTAAACAGACTAGAATTCCTCATCTTAGACACAAGATGTGTTTGCTGTATGTACACTCACAATATTGTATTCCGTTTCTAAACCGCGTTTTATAGTATAGCACAGTATGTCTTTTAAAAATTATATCTAAAAATTCTACAAGGTATTTCCTTGAGGGACTTGAGTGCCACACAAAGTTCTGAAAACATTTCTAATTAAAAGCAAAAACTTGGTGCTTTGTATTTAAAACTCTCACAGTAATAGGGACACACCGTTTAGTGAGTGCTTATTCACATAAACTATTATTTTGTCATAGAATCAATTCATTTAATTTAATATTAATTTCAGGTTACTACAGGTCTTATAGAATTTCTTAGTTTTCTAACATCTTTCTGTTCTCATCAGTTCATCTTTCTAATGAAGTCACTTAGGATTTATTTGTACAAGGTTTAAATTAAGAAAATCAACTTTTGTCCTGGCTTAGTATATAAACAGTGCTATAGTGAGAGCTAAGAACTCACTGCATATTAATGAAACTTTTAATCTACTGTGTTGTCTTTAACTAGAAAAAAATATGACCTTTAGATGAGTACAATCCTTAGACTGTTTTATTTTATATTTCCATGAATGTTTACATTACTTTGCACACAAAGTAGTTCTGAAAGTTAAAAGGTATTTACTGAGAAAGATATGAGTAGCCCAGAGGTAAAAACATACAAAGAATTAGTAAAAGTAGTATGTGAACAGATCTAGTTTAATGGATTTATCATCTCATCATTTATCATTTTTTTCCAGGCTCATTAAAAAAAGAATCCAGCAAAGTGCAAATGTCAGAAATAATTTTAACAGGCATTGACTAAGCTTAATAGAGATTGTTTTAATTGCTTTGAGATAGGACTAAGTTATAACATTACATGTCCCCCTATTTTGGAGGAATAAAGTGGTAACTTTATACAATAACTGAAGAAAGCACTCTACATAAATCATTACTATTTTCAGAAGGAAGGGATTTTCAGCCCAAATAGCCTGAAATCAATACAGAAAGCTGGCCATTTACTAAATACTGTATCACCAGTTTACAAATACAGCTGCTGACTCAGGTAGAACAGGTGGTAATAAACAAACCCATCTGCCATCATACACTGCAGGTAAAATTCACTTTTATTTGACTCTGGGAATTATTACCATCAATAGCAATATTTTTAAAGATTCCCCCCCGCCCCTTAACACAATATTTAATTTATAAAATGTAACCTTTCATTAGACCAAAAGAGAGGTCAAATGAACAAGACAACTATTTGATGTTGGTGGATCCTGAGTGGACCACATAAATCATCTAACCACAACCTTTCTAGTGGCTAGCTGAGAAAAGACAAGGGCCTGGCAGGAGCAGCTTGGTGGCAACTTCATTTCGTTCTTGTCATGGGTACCTGAAATAAGATGAATCCTTCCTGATTCAGAATCACTACAAGTTGTCTGCCTACAAATTCACTACTCTTTTTAGTCACTGTTGTTTGAACTATATGGACATTTGTGGTTTTAACAATTCATTGTTAAATGTTATGTATTTGATGTATTATAAGCACAAAATATAAATGTTACTATTAAGACACTTCTTCACATTCATGGTTACATACAGACACAGGCATGGACATTTTGTCTAATTTTTCAAACAAAAGTATATATTCCTTTTCTCTGCTTCAGTACCTTTGAGCTAGGCAGTGTCCGAAGACTTACTACAGCAAGCTGCTAATGTTGTATGAAATTAAAAATTCCTATTCAGGGCATAGAGAGACTATTTTGTGCATTCACTATGATAATATTTGTTCTAAAACTCAACAAATACAGGAAAAAAAAGTCTAAGAAGTTTCTCTGCCAAGTGCCGGGTCCTGCATTTTGGTCACAACAACCCCAGGCAACGCTACAGGCTTGGGGAAGAGTGGCTGGAAAGCTGCCCAGCAGAAAAGGACCTGGGGGTGCTGGTGGACGGGCAGCTTAACATGAGCCAGCCGTGTGCCCAGGTGGCCAAGAAGGCCAACAGCATTATGGCTTGTATCAGGAATCGCGTGGCCAGCAGGAGCAGGGAAGTGATCGTGCCTCTGTACTCGGCACTGGTGAGGCCTCACCTCGAGTCCTGTGTTCAGTTCTGGGCCCCTCTGTACAAGAGGGACATTGAAGCGCTGGAGCGTGTCCAGAGGAGAGCTACCAGGCTGGTGAGGGCTCTGGAGACCAGATCATATGAGCAGAGGCTGAGGGAGCTGGGCATGTTTAGCTTGGAGAAGAGGAGGCTGAGGAGAGACCTCATTGCCCTCTGCAACTACCTGAGAGGAGGTTGGAGGGAGGTGGGTGTTGGCCTCTTCTCCCAGGTGAATGATGACAGGACCAGAGGAAATGGTCTGAAGTTGGGGCAGGGGAGGTTTAGGTTAGATATTAGGAAGAATTACTTTACTGAAAGAGTGGTCAGGCACTGGAACAGCCTGCCCAGGGAGGTGGTTGAGTCACCATCCCGAGGTATTTAAGAAACATCTAGGTTTGGCACTTCAGGGCATGCTCTAGTGGCAGAGATTGTAGGGGTTGCTTTTTTGGTTGGTTTTTTTTTGGTTTTTTTTGTTATTTTGTGTGTGTGTGTGGTTGGACTCAATGATCTCAAAGGTCCTTTCCAACCATGAAGATTCTATGATTCTATGCCACTGTTAAAAGAATCAGAAACACTAGGGGAAGAGGTCATAAAATCAAGGAAAGCATACTGAAAACCAGACTACCACCTATTTCCTGTATTTCTTATTTTTAACACAGCCACTGACAAGGCAACACAACTTCCTCAAAACATTAACTGATTTGGAAATGTAACAACCTTCAAAAGTACTTGAAAAATCATATTTTACTGTTGCCCCATTGGCTGCTGCAGATGTCTGTTAAATAAGGTCCTATAAAACAGAATATCTGATTTTGTAACATGATCCAGATAGGCACTCCTGCACCTGCTTCAGCACCTTTCTGTGTCTGGCTGTATAAGTTGAAATTCTAAGAATCAAAGATTTTTAAGATACCTTATGCCTTGGTTGGGTGTTGGTAGATGTAGCAAAACAAAATAAAAATACCAAACCCCAAAACAACAAAAAAACCCAAAACATATAGAACTCAACTTGATGAAAAGCATTATTCCTTACTGCTGGGAGCATAATTAGCATATCTGGATGATCTTTTTTCAAGCCCAAACGTTTCATCCACCAGAACGTGAGTTTAGTACCATCAGATGGATTTTACAGTGAACAGGCTTCCATCGGCACCAATTCTTATATAACTTAAAATTTCTTCAGTAATTAATGACATCAATCCTATCAAATGTTTTTTGTTATACTACCTAAGTCTTTCACATAATTATCATTAAAATGTAGTTAGGAAAACACATACAACTACTTCAGAAAAATTCCTTGTGTTCCAGTGCCTCTCTGACATATAAGTAACTTTATATGAAAACTTTACAAATTTAATATTTAATTTAACACTATTAAACATTTTCCAGCATCCAACTGGCTATTTTTTCCTTCATCTCACAAGTACTTTTTGTTTGGAAATCTGATGCTGGGCACTAATCAATTGTACATACAGAGCTGACTCGCACAGAATTCCTTACTCTCCTGTTTCTTTTATCATGTATCAGATTCTACCTTTCTACCCAATCCTTCAGACATGGCTGAGAATGTCCCACATGAATAGTAAAGAAACTGCAAGATCTGACTGCAGTAGCTCAACAAGTACTATGATACCAGATCATTAGTAAAGGACCTGTACGTGGCACAGGTCAGAGAACTTCAGACATACCACAGACACCTAGACACCAATTTTACGAGAAACTGAGTTTGAAAATTCAAATAGTAAGTTATTCGTCCCATCCCCTAATTTAAGAAAATATCACAATTCAGTTCTAGGTAAATTTAGTCTTTTCCAAAATAATTTATGTTACTACTAGCAAATAATTATAAATTAACATTAAGAGCTCTATGGTCTTGCTTGTTATTATTATGCCATGTTCTTTTTTGTCACTCACAAGCCAGAACTCAGGAGCCAGAGCTTTCAAAGTGATACTTAGAGGGTCTGTCATCTCTCACCCTAACTACATGTTCCACTCTCTGACAGTGGTGGAATTTCACTGCACATTCACATCTTCCCACAATCTTCTAGCAGATATTCCTTCCTCATATCATGCCCTCCCACTGCTTTTCCATTGCCCCTGTACTTTATTTTCAAAAGTATTTTTTAAAGTTTCTTCCATCTTAGTAACAGTCCATGCCTAAAATATAAGTTTCTAGATATCTAGAGAATAGTCATCTTTAGCTGTTCAAATCTAGATAACACCTGTAGAAGTCAAGTATTATTTTTAATTTCCACTTGTAATTCCAAAATAAATATTTTAGTTATTAAAACTCAATAAGCTGCTTACTGTTAAGACAGAATGAATCTAGATCTTTTCATCGTTTTAGCATCTGTTTTGTCTCAGCTGATATCAAGACCCATTTTTCTTCTGTTTTCCTCTCCAGTTTTCCTCTCCAGTGACCCTTCGTACAATATCTCAGTCTCTTCCATGAAAGCCACCTCACCAACAAAGCTTACTGAAAGGAATACTGATATCAACCAAAGAAACACAACACAAAAATGCAAAAACTTTCTGTACAAACTATGGGGTTTTAGGGACGTTTCCACTTAACTGAAATTCAGTTGATACAAAAAGCAAGCTGAATGGATCTCTAAATATGTGAAGACAAGAAAATAACATAGAAATAGAAGGTAAGGAATTATTACTGTGTTCTCAAAAAAGTAACAGCATTCATCAGACTCCTTTTAGTCCTCTGGAGAAGCATTGGTATGGATAGTAGATAAAAATGAAGTTGATAAAGAAAATGAATAGAATCTTTTGGAAATAACCACAGCCTTTCAGGGCTATGCATTTTGAACATAGGTAAATGAAAATGACATGCCTGACCTTAAATGTAACACTTTTCTTTATAGATTGGGTTATTTGTGCTAGACTTGCCAATCAAATATGGCATGAATATATTTCAGCAGCTGTGAAATTTGATTAAAACTTAATGCAGTCTTTCTTTTTCTTAAAGTCTGAATACATAAGATGGTCCACTACCTGTGAAATTGTGATTTTGCTTGTTAATTGTTCATTATTTTTATTGTCAGGAAAACATATTCTTGCTTTGCTTTTAACTGAAGGACAGTTAAAATCAGCCCTTCGATATTAAAACTTTCATATCATGAGGCTATTTTTAAGATTCCTTTTACAGTAAGGATCCTGACTGCATGCACTGATAAAACCTTATGCTTAATACTCGAAAAAAAATAATATCTTAAAATACTTGCATTATACATTATGAGAAATTAATGCTTTGGAACGTCAAAAATCCAGTTCTGTTTAACTTGACTTCTTCCTCATGCCGCTAAAAAACCTAGGTTGTCTATCAGAAAATGGGAGATAAACTGAATTATTTTGTCAATATGAATGATAAAGGTCTACCAAACACAGTCATCTATCAGGATTATTACTAATTATTATTACTCTAATACAGAAAATGATGCACTGCTCTGAAAATACTTATTTAGCAACCACTCTTTAAATATTAGGTAAGCTGTCTAAATATCAGAAAAACATTATTTTTATTCATTTGCTATAGCTTAGAAAAATTAAGTTATAACTAAGATAATTCTATCTCTTTGTGGCAATAAGAAAGCTCTAGGGTTTTAAGTCCTGGTTTTCAGCTTTCCTCCAATCCCTTAAAGGAACAGTTTCAAAGGTGCAAATAGAAGTGAAGACCTCCTATGATGAACTGCATTTCATGATTCTGATCTCAGCTAGATAGGTCTATCTAATTGTGTCTTTATTTCAGATGGAGTATTTTTATGGTTAAATGACATGAATTGCACTCATATATCTGCAGCTCCAAACTAGGAAGACTGGATTTAAAATTCTTTAACTACTTATACCTCTTTAAAGCAATTTTAATAATTATTATATTGTTTTTATCATAGCCTTCAGGGTGTAAAGAAAAAAGATATCCAATCGATCTTTCATGGGAGATTTTTAATAGCAGCATGGAATTATTTTACTATATTTTAGAGAGAAATATATGGTGTGCATATTAGGTCATATGCATGCATCATCTCCACATGGTTAACCAAATTCTTTTGAAGCTGCTTAACGAGTTTTTTCTCCCTCCTGAAGTCAGCAATTTGAAAGGCTGCATTTTTTCATTCCTCACAATTAAAAAAAAATGTTGAAGTCTTAATTTTAATTCCAATATTCTCACCTAAATTAGAGACAATTTTGTATTTTTGCCAGTACAACATACAGCCTACCCCTCAAATTACAGATAATACTCCACCATTTTGGTCTCAAAAATCTAATTTTTCTGTCTGTATCGTTTTTAAGATGTTAGAGCACTTTTAGAAATATTACACATAAGGCTATGCAACCTCCCAGAACTAGTGCTGAAAATGATCTTCACTTCCCAGGAAGCGATCTTCTCTGTACTTAGAAAAAAAAAAGTGGAAATTTTCCCACAACTCCATTTTAGAGTGAATTGTATCCTTTCTTCTATCCTTTCAGAAGATGACAAGTGTTTTTAGGAACAGTCAGCTATTTGGCCAATATTGTAATCCAGACAGAAGATTTAAGACTACTGTGCAATTTCCTGACTGATACCTTAACCTGTACCAGAATTTCTGCATAAACACTGTTATAAGTGAATTTGGCCTCTGATTTCAACATTTTGTGTCTTGCTGAATATGACGGGCTGCACTGCTCTTTTTTCAGGGCTATTTGGAGACTTAGAATCATAGAATTGTCAGGGTTGGAAGGGACCTTAAAGATCACCCAGTTCCAACCCTCTGCCCTGGGCAGGGACACCTCCCACCAGACCAGGTTGCTCCAAGCCCCATCCAGCCTGGCCTTGAACACCTCCAGGGATGGGGCAGCCACAGCTTCTCTGGGCATCCTGTTCCAGCGTCTCACCACCCTCATGGTGAAGAACTTCTTCCTAACGTCCAGTCTGAATCGACCCATCTCTAGTTTTAATCCATTCCCTCTAGTTCCTACACAAGATCTTGTTTTGACCTGCTCGTAGCAGCACTGAATCTCGGCCCAGCAGACTGCTGCTTTCCAGGCACCGGCACACTTTGGAAGCTGTGTGGACAGCAAGGTCAAAATGGGGGGAAAGCGGGGCCCTGCGCTGGGCTGAATCCGGGCATTACTTGTCTGTTTCTCTGTTCTCAGGAGACACCTGCAATTCATGACCAAGGCTTTAATCCTTTTCCCTACCACAGGTCCATGTAAAACATTTTACTACTTTGTTAACAGTTACCTGAGCAGTTACAGCAGCAGAGATGTGGGGTGATTTAAAGATTCCTGGTATGCCGGCACATCTCGTGGGTGCCGGTGGCCAGGTGCTGGCAGGGGCTGCAGGGTCCCCTCTGAGGAGAGCCCAGGGGCTGCCCCGCGCCGGACACGGCCGGTTCCAGCGGCCCCAGCACAGGGCAGAGCTGAGCCCCTCAGCCGGGCTGGCGGCGCCTTCAGCAAAGTGGGTTTAGGAAAAAGCAAAACGCTGCGGGCAGTGAGGGGAAAAGTGTGAGAAACAGCCCTGGGCAGCGAGGGCTGGGCAGGGGGAGGGAGCCGGCACTCCAGAGAGGGCAGAGGAGTTCGGGATGGAGAGGGGGTGGGGAGCGGGTGGGAAGGTGTTTTAGGTTTTGTCTTTGTTTCTAGCCAGTCAAATCTATTTTTTTTTAGCAATAAATTAAATTAATTTTTTTCAAGTCAAATCAGTTTTGCCCATGATGGCAATTGGCAAGTAATCTCCCTGGTTTTATCTCTTTATCTTTTCACCTTATTTTCTCCCCTCGTCCTGCTGAGGAGGAAGGAGCGAGCGAGCAGCGGGGTGGGCTCCTGGCAGCCGGCCAGGGTCAACCCACCACACGCTCATACAACTGTTTCCTGGTTTCACAGCTGGTTTCTTGAAGTCTAAGAAATGGCTAAGGGTCATGCCATAGAAATAACGTGATCATAAACTGCAGGTGAACTGGGAACCCTTAAATAACTTGAACCAAACACCAGTTAAGTAGCGGATCAGCTGTAACTGCTTGAAGAAAAGGACACATTAAAAGTTTTATGTAGTGGCCTGTTGAGTAGCAAAAAATATCAATCTTAAACTGGGTAATACCCAGAAAAACTTAGGACAAATGAAAAAAACAAAAAATCGGTACCTTAAAACTATAACAAAGAACAACAGACCCCAGATCTTTCAGGCATGCTGACCAAATTATTGTAAGCCAGGTTAGCAAAAAAATTGGAAATATGTTAATTATCTCAACCTACTACCATGTGCCTAGCCCAGTAACCCATGTTAAAGTCATTCCTTCAGTAAAAATGAAAGGGCTATATATACTTTGAAAAGTTCAAGTGTTATATTGGTAAGAAGTCAAATATGCACAATATATTTTCCGATTACCTTCTGTATTAGGAACAGACAAACTGGTCTGATATCAGTAGGTTTTGCACGTGGCATTTGGGTTTTAACTGCCTTAATAACACACAGCAATAACAGAAACTGTTGCCTATCCCCAGCCTATTCCACTTGAATTAACTCTCCCCATCCACAGTCACTGAAAATTTTCTTTTTGATTGTATGCCTTGAGTTTCATCCACCTCAGGTGCAGTGGAGAAATTAAGCTAAATCAGGAGGCATGTCATTGTTTTAAACTACAGACACTCAAAAAGCTTCCATGTACTGGAATGTTAAGTGACCTTATGCAGAACTCCATGGCACTGCACGTGTGTCAAGGCCAGCTCAGATATCACTCATATGGCACTAGATTGTGCTATGGAAACATAGTCTTAACTTAAGAGGATGATATGGATCTCAAAGCCTGAACCTAAGATGCAAGATTGTTCACAGTGCCCACTGAAGTAATAATGCAGGCAGTCACTCAAGCTCTGAAGCTTAAACTGGCAAAACCGGAACCATAAAAACAAACAAACCAACCTCTACCTTTACAACCTTTAAAGTCAGACATCTATGCACTAATATATAGGTACGCCCACAGGCAGATAACTGCAGTTTCAGGGCCTTAGGGAAATGACAAGCATAAGGAATAATGTATAGGTCAAAATGGGGAATTTTAATAGGCTTGCTGTTCGCACACACTCCTGTGGTATTTGTTAGCCATGGGTCAGGTGGAGTTCTCTAAACATTCACCGCTCTTGTGTTCCAAGTTCTTTCTATAAAGCTGAGTCAGACATGCCTTTTATGAACACAGCACTGTTACAAGGATAAAACCACCAAATATTAGCACAACTTCTAATAGAAATATCATCCATTCAGTCAACAATTTATAAGAATAATAGCTAGGCTATTATACAGATCATAAACATCTTATTAGTTGACAGTGCATTCCATGTGCTCTCCGCTTCCTTTTAATTGTTTAATGAAGGAACATCACAGATTTCACTACTAAAAACTGTATTTTCTATTTCCCTTAGATTATCAGAGGCTAGATAATAACATATAAAAAGATGTTAATATTCCCATCCATTAGTCATGACTTGATAGAGGAGGATGAATATGTTATCACACTTAAAATGGAAAGATGGCTCAGGTTGTCAGTGGGAACTTGATTAGTTTGCAAAAGAAACTTGCTCAATTTGTATGCTTATGAGACACACTGTCAGAGCTCTGTAAGATTAAAGACAGATGCCCCATCGGAGTACACTGGCGAAGATAATGTACACATAAACTTACCATCAATCCAGATAGATTCACATTTTTCAAAAAGCACAATCTAATTCAGAAAGGTCTGAACACTTTTCAGCAAAGTATAGTAACAGTTTGAGTGCTGAATATTACCACCAGAGAGACTTCTTATGTGAGTTTTAGATTGACTGATATCCTGGAATATTCTTTTTACTCTTTGAGCTGAAGCAAGGTAAACTTTTCTTATTCTGAATATGATAAAAAGTACACAAAAGTTATTTTGGATGAGCAAATCTTTGTTCCAAAGGATGGGAAACAAAATGAAACTGCAATGAAGTATGCTGTTTCACATCCACGTACTCTCATTTATTACGACACTCTTAAGATAGCTATAATAATAACTCAAGCAAGGTTTATTATGGACAAACCTCCACTTTTCACTGTGACCTCCACAGAACCTGCTAAAGTCATCTTACGCATCAGAAAAAATACTTCCGATTGATTCATTCTGATTAAGCACAGGGACAAATGCAGAGGTAATGTGTATGGCGGTGGAAAGTTACACATCAGTGAGTGTAATGTCAGATGTCAGGCAGCCTTTATCTCAGGCAGCCACGCTAGTACAATTTATGTGCCAAGATGCTGGAAGAAAAGTGCTTTATTTGAAGTAGAAATATGCAATATTTATATACACTTTAAGTTGTTCTTCTTCCTAAACCAGGATGCCCTGACATGTAAATAAATACCAGCCCAGCCTTCTTATGTTTCTGTTAATTCAGAGTGATCTGTACAAATCAATAAGACCTGCATCAGCAAGTGAGAATAAGTCTAAGCAAGTCTAAGCTTGTCAAGTAGAAAGTGTTGAAGGAAAAGTGCGTTACAAACAATTCCTCTTGAATCACCTTTAAAAATCTTCTTCAATATCCTGAACTGAATAAGGGCAGACAAGGTTCACAAAACATGGTAACACTAAGTACTCAATAGGGAAAGTAAACACCTAGAAATTTCATATCTCAGTGAAACTTCTTTTATTCTTATCAACTTTTTGGACTGTGTGCACTTGCAGCCAATTTGTACTCATTCCCAATTTAGTGAAACCTTTGGCAAGTACAGTAGCAACAAAAATAATATACAGTAGAGTTGTCTAAGAACAAAATAAGTAAATCCCAATCAACTACCTTCATACTCTTGGAATGCATGTCAATTTCTATAAACAGTCGCTCTAGTTTAATTACTAATAGTTTAGGTTTTATGAATTCTCAAGACTATGCTTACAACAAATTCTTCCAAGTTCCAAACTTTTTTACAGTAATAAAACTCAATTACTTTAAACAATTTTGGGGAAGCGTGGAACTATTCAAGACTGGAACAACTGTTTTGGCTGATTCTTATATGAATGAAGACAGAGATATTGGGTGGACTACTTATTATTGCCCACATAAAGATAATTTGTCCATTCATTTCTCTTAGCTGTACATAGAAAAGGAATCATCTCATTATGTGCGAGATATGTTAATCCTGCACAGCAATACAACAACAGAGTTTAACTTGCTGTGGATGTGAAACCCAAGCTGTGATCACATAAAAACTGCACTGCCACCATAGTTCCTAAGTTACACATTATACTGTTTAGGTATTGCTCATTAATAAAACTACCACTAACATCCAGACACCACTAGGGTAGTCAAGAATTTCTATCATGGAGGATAATGAGCTTAAAAGTAAGCATTGCTACTTATTTTGGCAGCCAGAAACAGATGGAACTGTCTTGCCATCTCATGAGATATTAGAATATCCGCACCCCCAAGCCTGTTAATAACATCTGTTAATCTAATTACAAAGAGTGTGCATCTGTAATAGATGAATTTCTAAGTCAAGTAGCTTCCAGCACATCTCTTATGACTGTTGATTTGAAAGGCTGACAAAATATTTTTTTCAGAGAAGAAAAAAAACCCCAAACAACAACGCCCCCACACACCTGCCAGACATTGAAAAGGCTTAAAGGATCAAATGGCTATCCTTTTGATAGGATACAAATTTTCAGCTTGTGTATATATGACACCAAGTATAAGGATATCTACAGAAGTCTTCTTAAAACTAGTATTCAGACTCAGTTTAAGCACTTTCTTTCTGATTTTCTTTTCTAAACTCAGCTGGATCTCAGCTGAGTTTTGCAGTTGTTTCTAATGATTTGCAGTATCTCGTGAGAATAATGTTGTAACTGTATTATCCACATGTATCATTGAGAAAGACAATTTTATACATGAGACTAGGCAATTGATTAAGATCAATCATCAGATCACTGACGCTCATTTTACCACAGTCATTTCAACGGGCTCTGTCTGACAATTTCAGCCCTTTGGGTTAACGTGAACCTCTTTCCTCAAGCTGTTTTGAGGGGATAATTCAAGAGCAGAAAGGCTAGATCTTTACTGTCAAATGGATGATGTTGGGGGGGTGGAATTATCACCATATACTATCTGTAGTGTATAAGGGCTATCTTTCATTTGAAAATATTCTTTTGGGGGAAAGCAATTAAACGTCTCTAAAGCAGGTAGCACTATCACCTCCTGGCTAAATACAGTCATATAGTTAAATTAATCTAGGGTTATAGAAGATGCATCATTACAGTGAAAAAGACTTGACAAACTTGCACGATTAGATTTACTACATCTGAGCTATTGCAGTGACTTTCATTTCAAATTAATAGTTTAATTGTACTGTCTCCAACACTGCCAACAAGCCTTACAATTCTCTCTTTTTAAAACAAGGACTCAAAGGCATTCAGTGATATTCACTTTGGAAGCTACAAATGCAGGACAGATGAATTTTTGCCATTGTCCTCATAATTCTGTGTTGTTGACTACTCATGTTGACCTCTGTTTGCCAACATGGATGAAGAGACAGACTTCTCTTTTTTTTAACAGACTGCTACAATTTGAGAGCAGCAGTGACTGCACTTACTACATCTGGTGCACGTTTAAAAATGGACCCAACTGGGGGTCCTAAACATCTTCCACAATTATAGCAGGCAAATTAATAGCATCTTTATTGCCCACAAGACAAAATGTTTGGATTAGATTTTTATTTCTAGATTGAAATTAATTTGCACACATTGGACGTTGAGTTTGCACTGAGAAAGAGGAAGATTGAAGAAGCACATCTTGCATCTGGAGTGGAAACTTTGTAATGATGCTCAACTCTTGTGGGAATTTGTCCCACAGTCTAGCACTATTCCCAGGGAAGATCTATTTGCTGACTAAATGAGTTTAACTCTTTTGGGAGAACATTCCATGTGCTTCATCTAGAAATTGTTGTCACCTAAGTGATGTTGGAGTATGCTGAATGCCTAACAGAGAGCCTGAGAGTTTAAACTTGGTTATATATCATGGGCACAGTAAGAATTCAGCAAAGAGAGAGAGGTTAAGGGACTTGCTGATGTAACTTGCCTGACCTAGATATAATGGTGAAATCAACTCAGAGTGACATTCTAAATGTCTATAACATGTTTCTGTTTGAAGGAGTTTTCCAAATTAAAAAGAAAAAAAAAAGAACAAGAAAAAATAAAAGATGCTTACAAGACCAATATATTAAAAATTAGGCTGCATTAAAAATTTTTTGGAAGTATTAATGCTTTTTATGTAGCAAATTGCATGCAATATTATAAAATCTTATGGTACGTGAAGCACTATTTACAATATAAGCAGTAATATAAGCAGATGGATGATGTTTTAGCGGCAATCTTTTCTATGTGCGTTTCCAAGTAAATAAAGAAATGAAACCTTTCCTGTCCTGTGATGTTATGATGATACAGATAACTGAACTATGCTGTGGCACAACCATTTAATAAAGCTTCCTATGAATTGGACTTTTAAAGTTTAGAGGAACACCTCCATCTACCACTTAGGGAGACATCATTGACATTTCAGATAACTAAAGCATAAAAGAGTGAATCAGTACTTGGAACATTTTCTCTGAGGTAATTTTGTATAGATGCAAGGGAGAACATAAAGGAAAAACGATATGCAAAGGCGGCATAATGAAAACCCATTTTTCTGTGGAATATACAGGCTGTGTGGAATTAGCCTATGATCAAGCCACAATATCTGTCAGAAACCCAGAAGGGTTTTTCAGCACCTGAAGGTCATCAGGCCGTCACATTGCCAAGGTCCCAACGTGGTCTGGTTAACTAAACTCCCCGAAAGAAGATGCTTCCACTTCTCCCAGTTCCCTGCTGCTCTCCTGACTGCAATGCTCTCTCCTGGTGCTCTGTTACTCATTGACAAGGAACAGCAAAACAAAATCACAAACTCATAGCAGCAGATGCAACAAGCTGCCAGTCACTCTTGAGCCAATGCATCAACACACACATTTAAGCCCAGCATCAATATCCTTAATGATCACATTTGCAGTATGAGTGGGTGACTCAACAGCACCAGCCCAGAAGGTAAGGTCTAGTGCAGAAGCAGGACGTCTGAAAATGAGGGAGGGAAACCCAGTGAGTTTAGAAAGCTTCTGTTAGTCCAGGCTTCTTCCTTAGAGATAAATGTCTGTTTGGAAGGGAACATGACAGCTTTTTTTCTAAGATTTACACAGTAAGAATACTCCAACCTTTCAAGTACAAGATTTCTTCGTATAAAAGTGTTCTATTTAGTTTTTTAAATTATATGGGTAGTTTATGTTTATGGTCATAATAATTTCATTGCCACGTTCCCAGTACAAGCTCTTTCAGCAAATATATATTTCTCTATTTCTATGTATTTATAGAGATATTATAAATATAGTATTAAAATGTCCATATTTATATAGAATATTCTATATTTCTATAGATTATACAGAATATATTATTTTTATATATATATACATGAAAGTTAGTAAAACTGAAAAGCTGATACACTTCATAAACCCAACAGTATGCATATTAAACTGACACTTATCTTACCTTTTCTAAAAAAAAAGAAAAGAAAAAAACAAACAAGCCACCCCCCACTCCCCCCAAAAAAACCCCAAACCAACCCAGACAAAAAAATCCCAAACATTAAAATGCAAGCAGAATAATTTAGTATCTGTAAGGTTTACTGCATGGTGGGGACATTAGTTCACAGTTTCAGATAATCTACTTTGGTAGATAAACTGTCCTTTTGTCATTTAAAATTTATAACAAAATGCTCTTCTTGCTCACTGGCCACGCAGGATGCTCTAACTATTCTAACACCTTGGCTACTGAATTTTTAATGAAAAAGACAGCAAAGACAGCTGTCAGTTCTTCACACGCTACGAATGAAGAAGTTGTGATTTTAGTTCTGTTACTGACTTGCCCAGTAACTTCCCCAACTAGCTTCTTTTTATCTTTTTATCTTAGTTTCTACAGTCAGATTTGGGGGTTATTTTATCATTTTATCTCATGACAATGTCATAAGGTTTAATGAAATAAGAATTGTAAAATGTTTTAAGACTGTTGGATGAAAAACACTGCACAACCATAAACACCACATGCATAGATAAGCTGAGTATCAGCATGTGACACTCCCATCCTTAGCATCTGCTGTGTTGAAGCCAGACCAGCAGTACTATCGCAACACTCCTCTGTCACTGCAAGGATCATTCTTAACTGGTGTAGAAAGAAAGCGTTTCATGGATTTTTTTGAGTTCCTCTTTCTTTTCATGTACAATGCAACTATAATAATACTCTAAAATACTGATAGTCTAAAATGGGATAAGCATCTCAAAAAATTAAGGACTGGCTTATAGTCATCTGCTCTGAGATAGTATGATTCAGAATTACATAAATCTAGTAACTGTGGAGAGATAGATAGCCCTCTAATCCTGCACTGGAAAAAAACCCCAAACAAAAACCCCAACATTATTGTCATTAATAAGATCAGAAGCAAATTCATATGTTGCTCATGATTTGAATATTTGAAAACCAGACTAGTGGCAGTTCAGAGAAGCCAATGACTTCCTTTCATTTCTCTCTCACAACATTTCCTGTTGAATTATGTGACTTCCTGCGTTGTTTCGTGTTACAAGAAACAGTGGTCACCTAGCCTGATAATGCTTCCTCATCCCTGCAGATTACACTGGTTTACACAGGATTTACACAGCCTAAAAAGGAAGAGATGAGAACACTGAAATACTTTCTAAATGGCATTTTTTCCTTTTCTATAAATGTAGTTCTTTGACTATGTATATCATACAACAACAAATACATTTATAGATTCCAAAGTAACGTTCAGTATAATATTTTTTAACTGAAAAAAACAAAGGAGAACAGCAAAACACTAACTCTCAAATATTTTGAATTGTCAGACGTCACCAAAGATGGAAACATTTTCTCACTCATTTTTTAAAGTATCAAACTTTTTGACTTTTTTTGACTTGTATGGCTGATAAAATGGTAAGTGCTGCATCTTATATATATCTCTGCATTTAGTTACAGAACAGCTGTCAAAGTCTCTATGCAGCCCTGAAAAGGTGATGAAATCCCACTTTTTGAAATGACCATTTGTTGCAAAAGACACTTCAACATTTTCTATCTTTTCCTCTATATGAAAGTCATTGTTGAGATGCCAGATATAAATAGACTTTGCTTTGTACACTAGGTGCTTTTCTCTCATCCTTTCTTCTTCCCTGTGATTCTGCCCATTGAATAAGCACTTTGCTGAAGCAATTCAAGAGGTGCAGTGAAATCAAACATTCTCCTGTCTCTCTATTTCTTTTAAAAACAACAAGAGCTGGCTACGTTTTTTTAATATATTTCCATCTGCTGTGGTAAGCCACCAATTTTTTCAAATATTTTCCTGTGTTACAGCTGATTGACTTGATTTTGGAGGTTTCAAGTGGGAGTGTGGGGAGTGGGGTTACTTTATTATTCTTTTATTCCTCTAAAAGTCAGTTAATGCTAAAATTACATTTTTTACTTAAAAAAGAAAAATGTCTCCCACTTACCCTGAGAACAGTAGAAATCACCTAAGTTAGAGATGCGCTGCTGCACTAACCTTCCATCAAAGAGGATAGAAGACAGCAAATAACCACTCACACACACAGTTACGTCCTCTAAAATTGTAAAAGCTTAAGCTAAATATCTGCATTGAGAGAACATCAGTGTTTAGAATATTCATAGTTATGATAACGCTATTTAAAGAGATTCCCCAGTAGCAAAACATAAAAACATATGACAGCTCCTGATACATTGCTGGCTGTAAAACAACTTTGATCACAATCCCTAGTATGTTTCCCACATAATGTGATTTGGAAAACTGATAAGCACACTTGAACTAGTACACATTTACATCATTGAATAGTTAATGTTAAAAACTAGGAGAGGCAAATCTTAGGTAAGAAAATTCATATGACATTAAACACTGTTAGACAAAAAGTAAATTTTATACCTGATAGTTGTTTTTCTTGTTCTGTTTATTAGAGACATTAAAGGCACACCACTACAAGATGAATACATAAAATTTCAGTTTATGTGAAGTTTAAGATCAGAGTAATCATCAGAAGATTTTTTTTTCCAAAAGTAATTATTTTTTAGAAATAAATTTTCTCTTATTTTCCCATTTACTAGAAGATTAGAATGTTCTTGCCTTCAGTGGTTGATGTTTCCCTACCTCCACAAGCAGCAGTCATCAATTGATATCCATTCTCTTACTTATTTCTACCAAACTATAGTATGATATGGAGGAGTAAAACTCCCAGAGTACATCTTTTGCTTTGGCAGTACAAGCTACGTTTTATGCACATGAAAACTGTATAAAGAGATCTCTTACGGTCATACACTCCTGTGCTCTCAATTAGGCTGCATCCTGTTCCTCAGTTAGCCTAGATATCTGCCTACTGGACCTCTTTCAAGCTGGGGTATTGGGAACAGAGACGTAGCATCTAAATGTGTTTATGTGATGTCTCCTCCTCCTGTAAATTCCTTTTTCCAAGACATGTACGCTCAGTCTCTGTGCTTTTCCAAATTTCTTTCTGTAGCCCACTTACGTCTCCTTACTCATCACCTTCTTACACAATTTCTGCCTCCATTTAACATAAAATATACTTGCTAGCTGCATCCTTCTCATATTCTTCATTTTATGTCACGCACACACTAAGTTGAACAAAACGTTTATTGTTGCAAGTAAGATCAGCCAGATATAGGGCAAATCTTTCGGAAGAGAGATTCTCCTAGGTCTTGTAGACTTTGCAGAAATGTTTGTGGCATATTTTATGATCTCATGTAGGTGAGAACACTTTAGAGTTTTCTATACCTTCTGCAGAATTGTACCTGTTGCATTCTTAACTTTCTGGGATTCATTTTCAGACTATGAAAATTGTTATGTTTATGCCAGTAAATAAACCATGCTGATTTATATAAACTGATGAACCAGCTTTTATCACCTCCTCAGTGGAGTCTTCATCTCTATTACAAAGATGCTATTACTAATAGATTTTCCCATAAGAGAGTTTTTAGTTTGTTCTGTAAAAGTGTTATTATTAATAATGCTATTACATTCAGTATGAGAACACATAACAATCTAACATTCAGCATTTCTTAGCTTCTATATGGAGCTAGATGCTAAGATTAACAAAGAAATGTTTCCCAAAAATATAAAAAATGCATCCTACATATAAGATTTTAGCCAAGACTTAGAAAAAGGAGAATGGATTCATTGTTTTGACTTCTTTTTTTCTTGATTGTTTTGGATGCTGGCCAAAACACTGAAAGAACAACTCTTGAGTCTCTCAGACATGTTAAAAGTTGTTCAGCATAAATTTCTAGGACTAGGATCAATGTTTGAAACAGCCAACACTGCTAGCGGCATTGTGAATAAGTTGAAAACATGACATTTTGGGTTTTGAAAATATGTTTTTTTACACAAGAGACATGTATATTGTGGTATATTTATGTACTACTCCTTTCTTATGTCATTTTGGGATCTCAGACCAAGACCTCCATTTTCTAGAGATGAAAAAATGAAATAAAATCGAAGCATGATGTGGGTGGGTGCAGGCATATTACAAGAAACTCAAAGTTACATTTCAGTTGTTGAATTCAGAAGCTAAGGTACTCGTGTTCTGATGCTCAGCTCCACACTGAGGAATAAACTTCACGTTTTAACAAAAACAAAAAAAAACCCAACAAAAACCAGTTGGATATTTCTCTAGATTGACTCTCAGTAAAAGAATATATTTTAAACAACAAATTTGATGCTATTCTTCATTATACTTATGCCATTTATACTAAAAAGCCAAAAAAGTAGATAATTGACTGCAGGATTACCACACTTCACAAGTGAGTCTATTATTTTTCAGGAATAATTGTGCTTGCTCTCTTCTGCCCCCATCACCCCATTCAACTATGTCTCCTATGACCACTCAACGCTACATTCTGGTATATTATCTGAGGAACAAAAATACTTTATCTGGGCTTACTGCTTTTATTCAACACCCAGAACAATCTACGTCTGTTCCTTTAATCTCCTTTGGATGTGAAAAAATATGGTTATATAAATCTGTGTAATCCTGAGGGGAGGATAGCATATAAAGAGTTTACTGGCATTAGGATTAAGTCTAGTGTATTACAGGGCAATCTTTAATCTCCTAAAATCTACCTCACACTTCCAAGCTGTTTTGTGCTAGTAGATGAAGCTTTGGAAATAGGACACAGCTGGCAACAGTGATAGAAAGAAACGCTTAGAAAAGAAAATAAAAAGAAAGAAAAGAAACAATTGGTGAAACTGTTAATGAGCTGATTTAACGCAGTGATTTGTACACTGTTTTGGTTTTTTTTTATTAATTTAGAAATGGCAGAAGTTGGAAGAAGTCCTTGTAACAGAAATTATGAGGAAACAGAATCGCCAAAGCTTGTAACCAAGGAAGCTACAAATATGGACCAAAACCAGCCTAAAAATATCATACAAGATGCAAAAGTCTTGCTTAGGTTTGAGATTCATTGATCCAAATGAATATAACAAATGTGTCTTAGGTAACCAAAAAAAAAAAAAACAAACACCTCATGCTGAAGTAGACTTTCCATTCTCTTTTGATAAAACTGCATGGAACGAAACCAGTGCTGAAGCCATGTATTACTTGAGGCAAAAATGTAGAAAAAGGCTATTATTAGGCATATTTCTAACGAATGCCACAGTTCTACTATTTGGACTTGTGATTTCCTGGTCAAATAGTTTTCTGTTGAGCTACGTATGGCCTTTGCTGAGTTTAAAGATGCAGAAGGCCAGAAGCAACGTAGCTCAGCAACTAATGCACAGGCCTGACTGGGAGAGATACTGAAGCCCTGATTCCTACCTCTGCAACCTCAGCCGAATCATTTCATCTGCCTAAATCTTGGTTTCCTTTGGCACTGCTGTGTTTTCAGGAAAGCATATATAATTACAACACAATGCAAACATTTGTTTAAGGGCTATTGTGACCAATGGTATTTAAATATTTGATTATATAATAAACTAATTAGGATCTTAGATAGTAAACACAGATTACATGCTCATGCTCTATCTGGAAAAGAGAATTCCCTTGCTCCTCCTTCTGTGATCGAAATCCCTAAGCACAGGATCACACTTTTAAACAAAAGATAATTAAATAGATTCTTCCCCTTCTGCTCTGAAGTGATACTCAAATTCTGGACCTGAAACTGCTGTTTTGAAAAGTTATAAGTCTGAGTGCAGTAATTTGTTAGACATCAGCACAAACTTAAGTATCTACCTGGGAAACTGTCAGTGTGATTTTTTGTTTGTTTGTTTGTTTTTGTTTTGGGGTTTTGTTTAGTTTTGTTTTTTTTCAAAAAAAAGGAGATGCATACTTTTCCATGTTTGGGATTGTTCCATCTGCCTTTGTCAAGCTTTAAATATACTAGAGCTTGTTAAGGCCTAAATATGAGCCATAATACAGAGAATTATGCTTATTGATAAAGTTATGCAAATAATTCTGCACATAACTGATACTCATCAGTATTTCAACTGTTAGGTAAGTTAAGTTTTAAGCATTTCCAGCACTGAAGAGAAGTATTCTCAGAAAGCAATCATGATATTGCAGAATCTAGAAGATAGTAAAATAGCATTTCTTTCTTATTTAGTATTTCATATTTCCAAAGCACTACGCAATCATGAACAAATTAATCTAAGGCTTACATTGAATTTTACTGATAAGGACATTAAAAGCCTTTCGCAAATGTTTAATTGAAATAACTGCCACACATTAATTCCAAGCAACTTGTTTTAGTAACAGAGAGATTTAGCAAACACCTAATGAGAATGAACTCAGTATGCCCCAGTGCACAGAATCCTGTGTGTGCTCTTCTTGAGCCTCAGCTAGCAAGAAATTGCTTTGAAATTACATCTTAGAAGCAAACAAGGGGCACAATAAGAATAGAAAGAACCTAATGATACACTGTGCCATAGAGCATGAGCAGAAGCCATAGTTTTTAAAGTTGTCTTTTAGCTGAAAGCAATTTTCCAGGGAGAAAAAAAAAATTCACTTTGTCCTTTCAGTAGTTCTGAATTTGAATCCCAAACCCAAAGTTTTGCCCTCTCTAAAGCAAGAGTAACTGTCACATATTTTTCCCCTCCAGGACAGTAAGCTAATTCTAATAACTGAGTAAAACCTGGCAGAGGATGCACTGTCATGAACCCAAAGGATTTCTCAGGAAACTATGTTTCAAGAAAAAGCACCACTGCTTCCTCTTTTGCATTCTGCTGTCTCCGGATAGGAATCTGAATCCTTTGGGTTCCCCACTAAACACCACTGTCATTAAAAAAAAAAAAAAAAAAAAAAAAAAAAAAGAAAAAATAATATTTGATTTTCTGTTCTCCTTGCACATTCATTTTTGAACAAAGTGTCTGGCATTTGACCAATTGGTCTTTTTCCCCAGTAAAGGTCATACATAAAGAAAGAGGGTGTGATTCTTCACATCCAATTATGCACATCTCAAGTCACTTTTATATTGGATGATTTTCGACACATCTCAACCATTAGAATACTCCTTTTCCCAGCAAAGTACAAAACCGATGTGTTTCTGAAATCAATATCACTATGGATATTTCAATAGAAAAGGGGACAAAGAAAAAAATAAATATCTAAATATACCAAGAAAAATGGCCATTAAAATAGAAAGAGGGTAGGATGGAAGAGCGTTGTCTTACCAGTGGAGGATGTCCTGCTGTTGCAAACTTGGAAGTGCTTTTCAGATTAACCCATTTAAGTTTAGCCTACCTGAGCAACATTTTGCTGAATCTCTACCACATTCTCTGAACTATGTTTTTTGCATATCTTGCTTCAGGGTAACATCTTTACTTTCATATTAAAAACAAAACGAAACAAAATATTTCAACAAGGCATTTTTATATATGTAGGTAACATGCTGAATTTCAATGACATCAATTCTCCTTGATCAAACATACAGAAACGATAAAACGAGCATGCTAAGAAGAGGGGTGAAAAAAGTGAAACTGCTTAGGCAGTAAGTAGGTGGCAGTTCATAAAGAAATAAAGCTAGACATGGACTAGCTTATTCCAATATACCCGCCTTTAATATTTGATAAATTTTTGTTATAAGTTAATGGAATGAGTGTTATTTTACTCATTTACTAAAGAAAAGCTATGCACACTATGTATATCAGTCTGTGCTCAGACTATCAATGAAAATATAGACATAACCAAATTTATTCACTTTCAGGGCCTACAGGAAAAAGAAAAAAAAAGTATACAGTGTTCAGTCAAAGTCTGACTGGATGGATTTTCTGCAGGCCTTTCTAAATCCTTTCCAATTTCCACAAAACTAGAGCGTAAGTACTTACTTTCATGCCCTGGCAAAATAAAAATGATACCTAACATAACAGCAGAACGTACTAGGCCGATGTGAAATGGATTAATTTGTCTCAGTAGATATACAAATGCAAACATTTGCCTTAGTTCTAGGGACATGAACATTAAAGTTACTCTGCCTTGCATTATGTTAATAATTTCTATGCCAAATTAAGTCAGAGAAAGTATTTGTCACCAACTCCAATGGGACTCCAATTCCTTTAATATATTTAGCATATATAAAATTGACTGATTTCACTAAACAGAGTTCTTGAATCCATAACGAGTAATTTTATTTTCAGCATTTTTATGAAAGGAGAAAAAGAAAAAACCCTCATAATATGTATGCATATTCATAAAACACTAACACAGGAGAATTAAACTGCATAAAATGTGAACAAAATGTTGAATTGTGGGGTGGGGCTAAAGCAACTTCACATTAGTGAAATATCCTATGGTGGCTTCCATTATTGATTCTCTGTCAACATTATGTTAGTACTTTTCTAAATTAGTTCTGTGACTTGAACTTGAAAAGATCATGATGCAGAGTCCACAGGTTCATTCTAATTGCTGTTTTTCCTGGTGGACTGCACCACGCCAACCTGTCACTCATCAAGACCATTTCTCTGTGAACAGACTTAATTAAACACCTCAAATCCAATATCTTTGATCCTTTCCACTATTAAAAAAACTGAACTCACTGCATCAGCTATGAAGAGTTTTCTAAAGAAAAAAACTCCTTAACATACTCATTGGCATTATTCTCTACTGTTGAAGAAATGGAGAATTCAAAACCAAAAAGATTAATTAGGAACAGAAAATAAAGTAGTTCTAGAGACAACAAAGAATTTGTTAACTCCTAAATATTCAGTGGAAGATTAAAGAACGATTCACAGCCCCTACACATCTCTTACTTTTTTTTTCTCTCCTTCAAAGAAGATCTTCAATATGCAGTGCAGACTTGACTTGAATATAAATTTTAAGTTATCTTCCTTCAGATTTAAACAGGTAATTGCATTATTTTCTATTAAAGAGTAAGGATTTTCAGCATCCTTTTTCATGATTCAAATATCTGGCACATTGGTAGAAATGGCTAAAGTGATAAACACCTCAAATGTAACTGTTCAGTTTCAGGAGAATGATTCACAAAGGTGCTTTTGCTTTCCAGTCTTAACAAACATTCTTGCAATGTAGGCTTTATTTATTAAATTGTTTTCAAATTACATTTACTCATGTCTAGTTTTAGAATTGCATTTGCAAAGTCTTTTGCATTTTGAAAAAGATCAAATCTCAGATTATTCTGCAATTGATGGGTATTCACTGCACCATCAACAAGTACACAAAGTCTTCAATGTAAATTGCTGAGAATTATAATTTCAAAGCATTTCTTTATAATTAATTAATTAATAATTAATATCTCCTACATTAGGAAATAAGTTATTTTGTGTTCTAGAAAATGCTGTTTCCGTAAGTGCTTTTATGAAATAAAATTACTGGTTATAGCTGGTTTTATTATTTCAAGGTCCTTAATGCCTGGTATGCTAATTATCTCTTCTTGCTCTCAGCTACATATTTTCCAGAGTTTCTGTTCTCCTGCACAAAGGAGACCTGGTCTCTGCTGCCATGTCTGAAGAGGAGTTCCTACATGACAGATACTTAACTGCCTAAGTAGTATTTTACTTACTTACTCTAAGTAAGGCTGGACTAACATGCACTAAATAAATATTCAGCCCAACCTCTAAATTTGGACTGTACTATGAAAACATTTGTGCATTCATGCCCTTCCCAAGAATAGTGATAGACAAGTTTGATTAGCTTGTTATTTTATTGCTATATCCATTTGGAGTTTGGGGACATAAAGTTAGTATCATAAGGACATTTAAAGAAGACATGCACTGAGGTTTCAGAATTACTTTGAGCTTCTAAAGCAGTGCTCAGATATTGCTACAATGGGTTCTGTCATTAGAATTTAGATCCTTCATGCTGTAAAATCCTAAAGGCTTTTTTTCATGTTTGGTGCAACAAAAAATGTAACCCACAAGCCACCTTAAAATACAATAGTAATCAGTCTAGGAAAAACAAATATTCAAAACAGTGAGTGCATCTAATCTGTGTAATGCCATGCTTGATACTTCTCTTCCACTGAGTTCTCTTCGACCTTCAAGAAATGTAAAGTAACATGGCAGTGTCAAAAAAAGCAAACTAATTGATCTCTGGTGCCAGGACAGCCAGACTCATCCCTGTGTCATTTCTAGGGCAGAGAAGAGGCATTTCCTTTAATGCTCAATAACATATTGTATCTCTATAGCTGCAATAACACCTGCCTCATACAAATGCACGTATTAGCTCTTTATCACACTAGTAAGTCTTTCTGCATGTAAAAGTTTTATTAACTCTACATGCCATGGGAATTGAAAAAAAAAACAAAAAACAACAAAAAACAACACAAAAAACAAACCCCAAAATGCCCCGACTAAGTAAACTGGTTGTTTTCAGTACAGTCTTTTGTATGAATGAAAGACACTCCCTGGAGTAAGGAAGCACAAGTGCCTGAATTAGTCAAGATTCAAAGTACTATCATAGGTGATGGTTTTGCTGCACACATGCAAGACAGTTTATCTAGTATTGAGAGAGACTGGACAGTCACATGTTTCAGATATGCTCTCTTGGCACAAAGACAGATTTGTGAACCTGAAGACTAAAAATATCTATGCTGAAAGTATCAGTCTGTTCTCTCTTGTGGTGACTATCACTCTTACTATTCATTTCTCCCATTCTTTAAATTCTGCTTTACATCACACCTATGTACATCTGAGCAGCATCACCGATATAAATAGAGTTACTCAGTATTCAGCATGATATGCTTGGCAACAGTGTTTTATTTTTCCTAACTGTTCTGGCTTCCAAACATCAGTTCTCATTTTAGGGGAAGCATAATAAAGAGAAAGCAGAATTGTAAAAGTTTTGTCTGCTTAATAAGACTCTAACTTACAAGCCAAGTATGTATGATGACAGTACTGCCATCCCACATAATGATAATAAGAAAACTATTAAAAAATGCCCCAAGTCAGACCTCTTTTCCATCTGGCCCACTATTCTGTCTCTGACACGTTCAACGGGTGAAGCTATTTAGAGGCAGCACAGAAGCCTGGATGCTTTCTCTGGTCCACTCCCCTTATACTTCCCCAGAGTCCACAGCTGTAGTACAAGGGATATTAGTGGGTACGACCTGTCCCAGTGCTTTCAGCACACTTTTATAGACCCGCTGTTTGTGAATTTGTCCAAACCCTTTCTGGACCTGCTGGTCCTGTCTGCATTCACAATCTTCAGTGGTAGCAAATTCTAGAAGTTCCCTACCCCCTGTGCCTTGTGCAGAGGGATCTGGTGAACAGCTTTTCCACCATATTCAGCTTATTTACTGCTTCACCATTTTGTAAACTTTAGCTTATTACCTCCCCTTCCCTAGCAGCAGCTAAGTTTTTCAAGCATCTGACCCAATACACTCCTGCCTTCAAACACATGCTTAACTACTCTGAGTTGGAACATGGGGGTCAGAGCATTGAAAAAGTATAAATAAAAAGGCCAACAAGTAGATTTAAGCCTAATTATTACCTATATTCAGGGATAAAAAAAAGAACATATAAAAACCAGCCAAACACTGTATTGGTTTATTATTTGTACTCATCATAACTCCTGTTATGCCAGTGTTACTGCTTTACAGACATTCAGAGACATCCTGTCTTGCAAACAGAGGACACTTCCACATCACAGTTCAAATGGTGGTATTACAACTGGATTAGATATGGCCAAACTCTGAAGTAGGTAATTCATAACAAGAAGGATGTGGGTGACAACCCACCTAGCGAACATTGCGAAAAGGCTCAGGTAATTAGCATGTACTGAAGTCCAGTGATGCCTGGCAATATGAATGGGAGCTAGTTTAGAGAGAGCCAAACAAAACCTGTGCTTTCAAGAGAAGATTTACTAATGTGATATTTTTTGTCCTCACACATTGCTGCCACAGTTGGTGCTCAACAATTACCACCTTTACCTTATAATTTCATACCTTTTAAGCTCATCCTGACTCAAAAGATTTATCACTCCTGTTTCAGACTTAGCATTAATAACAAAAAGGCAGTATAATTTTTGAACATATCAAACCAGCAAAGACAGGAGGGAAAAATCAATCTATAGATAAAGATCAATTCAGTAAGTGGGTGGTCTCAAGCCCGCCAATCTAGTAATAAGTTCCAGTTCAGGATCTTTTGTTCTGTAATTGCACTTGGAAACTTTTTCTGGTTACCCAACTAAGTAGAGATCAATGTGTACAACAAGCACAACTTAAATGCCATAGTTTATGGTTTTAACAGGAGCAATAATTCCCACATTTAAGCTCTTTTGTCAACCAGAATAAGGACTGAGAGGTCAAGTTTCCTAAATCGCCTTGGGAACACTTCAGAGATGGCTTTCTCTGTAATAGTAAGGATGATTAGAAATAGATAAAAGCCATTCATTAAAACTTCATGATAAACTTTGCACATATATAAAATATTTAGTTTTCTCTTGAATTTGAGTCTGCTTCTACTATTAACAGCCATTATGGAAACTACGTACAAATGTAATTGAAGTAGAAATCTCTTTAGAGTACATTATACTTTAGTGTTTACTAAGCTTTTAAGTATCTTTAGACAATGAAATTTTTATGTGGAGAATGTAATAATTTCATATAGCCTTTTTAGAAGCATTTTTGTTCCTTTGCACAATTAAAAAAAATCATATTTATTTTACAGTATACTTTTCCTAAATTCCAAATGCATATGACAGAGATTTTTAGATTCAATAAACCAACGTAAAAAGGTGGCAGAAAGAGCCATGAAAAATACTGTAAATTCCATGTAATCTCAAAACATTCCCATTTCAGATTGCAATAATATTCATCTGTGTTATCTCTTATTATAAGAGCTACACAAACATAGCACAGTCAGACCTTGCTGTATTTCTTCCAATTGATTATTATATTACCCAGGGAGACCTTTCCAGTATCTGAAGGGGGCCTACAAGAAAGCTGGAGAGGGACTTTTTACAACGACATGTAGTGATAGGATGAGGGGTAATGGCTTCAAGCTGGAAGAGGGTAGATTTAGATTAGATGTTAGGAAGAAATTCTTTACTGTGAGGGTGGTGAGCCCCTGGCCCAGGTTGCCCAGAGAAGCTGTGGCTGCCCCATCCCTGGAGGTGTTCAAGGCCAGGCTGGATGGGGCTTTGAGCAGCCTGGTCTAGTGGGAGGTGTCCCTGCCCAGGGCAGGGGGGTTGGAAGTAGATGATCTTTAAGGTCCCTTCCAACTCAAACCGTTCTATGATTCTATGATTACCAAATTACCAACAGAGATTATTCCCTGTAAGTATGCAGCAGCAAAATGCATCTATTTTTTTCAAAATATTAGGCTTTTAGTCATTTATTCTTAAAACAAATACGAGAAGAAGGGTATTTATTTTTGTTAGATGTTTTACGAGTAAGTCTCTGTGTTATAGCAAGGCATAATCACACACACAGAGTTTCATAAGAGAGGACTTTCTTGTGGCAGATATTTCCAACACTAGAAAGCAAAGTGCAGCAACTTCTACTACTTTACAAGTTATCAGAAGAATTAGTGACAAATTGTGTTGCTCTACAAACTGCAACCTTGTCTTAAAAACATTTTTAAATTACTGTAAATACATTTTTCTTTGTACACTGAAGTGGCACATTTATGTAGTTAAACTGCTATTTATAAAATGTCACACCATTCTTAATCCCCCTATCTTCAAAGTGTTAGGATTTAATCTGTACTGCAAATAGTACAGGTCATTTTTTTCTTCAGGATATGGCTACAAACAGTTTGAGGTTATGTGCTAAAACCCAGAATGTTTTGCTCTGTTTCCAAACAGTGTGAATTGACATAATTCTACTGGATACTGAGGTGGTTTTATCAGTAGTTAAGTGTTACAAGGAGTCAAACATGGTTAAATTGAGAAAAGACTCTCATCTGCCATTTCTCAAGCAAGTCCTAAATATAGTGTATTATTAGAAGGTACTTACTGGAAAAAAAAATTCAAACAGATACCATGTCTCTTGAATCAGAATATCATAAATAACTTTTTTCAAGACAAACTAAGCAAACTTGCAGTTAAATAAACTGTTGTTCTGACCTCTATATCAAAGAGTGACTGTACTTCAAAACAGAATCAACATGACTTTTTTCTTTTTTTTTTTAAACAGTCTTACCCCACAATCCACTAGAATTTTCTGACAAAAATCACTGAAAATAAACTGAGAACAGGGGAGAGGTGGCTAACATAGACAGCTCCAATTTCCATGAAGTATTCAACTAGGGCCAGTCACCAAAGGGTCTTAAATTAAGCTGACATAAAATAAGAGGGAAGGTCCTCACAGGGATAACTAACTAAAAGAATGGAAACAAAGAGCTGCAATAAATGGTCAATTTTCTCAGTGAAGGGAAAGCACCAGTGGAATCCCACAGGAATCTTTACTGGGGCCTCAGCTGTTCAACACATTCAGGAACGATCAGGAAAAGAGAATGGAGAGGAGATTAAGTTTGCTGCTGAAGATGTTTTTCAGGGAAAGAAAAAAACCAAAAGTTGACTGCAAAAAAGAGTTGCAGAAAGAATCTGTGGCACTGAGTGATTGGGGATAAAATGGCAGATGATGTTCAAACTAGACAAATGTAAAGTAATGAACTCTGCAAAACAAAACCTCACATTTCTCACTTTATGTACCCAGGGATTGATTCTGAATCAGCTACTCCCAAAACTGAGATATCTTAGCTAAAATAACAACCTTATGAACATATCAGTTCAGTAGCTTAGGAATTATTATTAAACAGAGGAAAACCTCAGAAAATGTAATGCTACTGGGTAAAGACAGTGTTGTGCCCACACCATGATTGTTATGTGGAATGAATTTTTCATCTGAGAAAAAGCATGTAGCAGAATTTCAAAAAAGGTTGACAAAAATTGTCAAAGGTAACCAAATAACTTGCACAGAAGGAAGATATTCACAGGCTAGGACTCCCAGTCTAAAAAAGCATCAACCAAGAGCCAGCTAAAAATCATGACAGGCATGAAGGAGGTGAAAGAAAAATTAACTGCCTCTTCCACAACAATAACAAGAAAGCCTCAAATACAAATTAGCAGCTGGAGGTCCAAAATTAAAAACCAGGCAGGCACTTCTTCACTTAATGCAAAGGTATCTGTGGAACTCCCTGACACAAGATATCGTGAATGCTAAAGACATACATGGATTCACAAACTTGGGGAAATATTCATAAAAGAAAAATCTGACAGACTGTTAAAAAACCAAGATTATCCCCAATTCAAGTAGCACTTTTTCCTCAGAAGCCAGCAGAGCATTCATCACACTTACCACAACGTGTCTCCTTCTCATATGCATTTATTTTTAGCCCATGCCTGAGGTGCGATACTGACCTAGATGGGGCATTAGTCAAACCTGTTATGAATATTTTGATAGGCTCTACAGACAGGATGCCAGTAGCCAGAACAGTCACCATGTTCATAAAGCACTGTAGTGCCACAATCCCAAGGGTACCAATTTCAAGCTCCTGTCTCAGTACGACTAATTTTGAGTATGCAATATTAACCAGGCAGTCTGTCTACCTTCAGCAATTCTCCTTAGCTTTTGTTTTAAAAAGACATTTCTAGAAACAAACATGTTTGTTTTAGAGGACAGATTTCCATTCTGGTGGCAAAAAGAATTTAAAATGAGAAGCACATAATAATACACATTCTAATGTCATCAGTAGGTTCTAAAGTCCTTTATAAAGGAAAGGAAGATTAATAATCCATTCTGCAGATGAGAGGAATAAATAGCAGAGCAAGCTGTACATAAAATCAACCTCGTGCTGGTTCAGTGTTCTGTACATTGAGCAATGCAGTCTCCTAGGACATACAGGAAAACTTCAGTGAGAGTTAGAACAGGGATTTTATTCCATACATTATAATAAAAGGGGTTTTTCTTCATTGAAACTGATTTATCCTTCAGTCTTACAGCTAGTCTGAACTGCAAGAAAAGTGTCATAGAAGTCTGAAATGTATAAAATAGAAATAAAATTGTAGAAAAAAAAGACAGCTGCGTCTCAGTTCACTTATGCTGCTACGTATAATGAATTCAAAAGTTTTTAACAGTAATTTCTGGTAAATTTGAAGAAGTCCCTGTTCACAAAGATGTGGTTTGTTGTTTTTTTTCCTTCCCTCGTAACTGTACTTTTATCTGTCTTGCAACTCTAGGAACAGAAAACAAAGGTTACAGTCTTACAAAACAAGTGTTTATTTGACCTTGAAGATTGAGTGAGCTACACATTCTGTATAGAGTGTTTAAAATCCTAGCAAATGAATTTTGGTTTTAAGAGTCCTTTGAACCACTATTCATGACCTAAAACTAAAACTTGCAAAACGGTTAACTGGTTTTATTTATTTTTTTAATTCAAGACAAAAACCACATAATTGCACTTAAAGTTTCAGGTTTTTTATCATAATGTTGAGAATTTAATGATCTATGAAAACATATCTTATGCAGTCTATTCTCTTTACTGAAAAAGGTTAGCATCTGAAGTTGAAAATTTTGAACAATGGGTGAGTGTTCCTCAGTAAATATGGAGTTATTTCTCCTCACCTCCCATGGCAAGATTAAAAAAACCAAAGACAACTATCCATACCCTCTGAAAAATTAGACGTGGCATTTAAATGCTGTGGTTTTCTAAAAAGGCCTGATAATGTTCTTCCTCTTTGGCTTAATGGTATTTTTCAAAGTGGCCAAAAAAGTCCAGCATAGTTCAGAGTAGGAAAAAAATCTCCCCATCAGTTTATGAATTATAACTCATTCTGTTTAGCATATCATTGGGTTTCGGCTCCAGGCAATAGCTGTTCTATTGTTTGTAGTAACATTTTTAGCTTCATCTCCACTGATTTTACAACAGCATAATCAACAACTAGTATACTAAAAGACCTGAACAAAACATCACAAATTTTACATCAAAGTCATGTTAGGGACAACATAAAAGTAATGGAATATATAATGAGAAGTGAGCTGAATTTCAAATATTTCACACCCAAATGCCTTTGGCTACCCAGTGTACACCCCAATAGAACAGGCTAGTAGGAATAGTAGGATAATAGGCAATGAAATTCTACTGTAAGACCAGCATCTCCAAAGCAATAGCAAAAAGCTAACTTTGGGAGGTAAGCACAAACAAGAATAAAATAAGATGCCATAGCATTTCCTTCACTTTCTAAACAGCTGAAAAGGAAACTGTCAGGTAATCCTAACATGTAGGCTCATCAACATGCAGACTGTGCAGAGATCAGTCAAACCTCTCTAAGCCTTGGCCGCTGATCATGTCTGAGTTGTGATGATTCATTTTAAAGATCAAAGTGAACAGCCTCTTGAAGGAGCGCCAACTAAGTCCATTAACATTCCTCCTCCTGAGAATCTCTTTTTGTACAAAGCTCAAAATGCAGCCAAAGTCGTCATGCATTCAGATGATCAGCAGGTTAGAAATATATATGGCACTGAGATAATCATTTAGGGGTTACAAAGATAGGTATGGAAGGAAATGTATTCTGCGCTCATGTTAACACATTTAATATTGGAGAGGGATTCCAAACAGTTTGAAAACAGAAGATTATGCCAGAATTTTGCAGAGTAAGAGGAGTTTAAATGTAAGAGCTAACAGGAGTTTAAATTTTACATGCAAATCCTCATGAGAAATGATTCATAAGTGTACTCTACCTTTCTGTTGTTGCATTACCTTCATTGGCATTAATTTGTGTTTTCCCCTGATATCCAAGACTAAAAACTGACTGCAGGTAAAAGATTAGAAGGGACAGAATTAGAGTTCCTTTACTGGCATTAACCCTGCCCTCATTTATTTATGGGTGAAGCTTTGTGGTTTAACAAACACAGGCATTAGCAGGTTAATGAGTAGATACTCAAAGTTTTCTTGTGTGGTCTGATATTTGCTGTACAAAATTCAAATTGTGAGCTGAAGATGCAATAATTAATTTTGTCATAGGTTTTTCTAGAGCACTCATCATCTGGATTCTAGATTGGGGGGGTATTTTTTAAGGAAATGGAAACTTTAGATTCGCTTCATTATCATTTGCCTCTTGATTACACAGAGTTAACTGAAGTATTGTCTTTTTAAAATTTTCCTAGTCAAATTAGCAATAAGGACTCACTCATTTTGGCTGTGAACTATTTTACTTTTCAAAGTAAGGATCGTGACACTTATTGAAGAAGAATATGATATTAATGAGAGTACTTTAACTTACGAAAGTAAAAATTTGTGGGATTTAAGTAATATAGCCAGCTGATTTGAGAGACCATCCAACATCTGAATTAATATCGGTGATAAATTATTTCACAGTAAAATTATTCATACTCAGTAGGAAATTAAATTGTGATAATATGATAAAAGCTTTAAAGAAACAGATCTCTTATCTACGCCTACATATGTTGTATGAAATCACTGAGTAGTTATTTTTCATAGTGTTATCTATAACTTATTCTACTCTATACATGGAATGAAGTCATGTTGCTTATTTAGTACAAGTTACAGACTTCATTAACTTTATATTAAAAGTTAATACCCTATCCTACCCCCCTCAATAAGTGAATAGTGAAGGAGTGCTAGAACAGCTGCTCAGTGATAGCATTATCTGTAATAAGCAACTCACTCTACCAAGATTCAGTTTTATAAATGTAGATTAATTCAGTTAAATGATTGTATAGTACAAACTAAGTATTGTTTGTAAACTAAGAATGAGTTTGCCGTTTTCTGTCTTAATCGAGGGTTTGGGACTGTATTATATAGAAATACAAGTTGGTCAGGAAGGTCAAATACATTATTAGTTACACCTTGACACAACAGGAAAAGGCTATAAATACAAAGTGAAAGTGAGAGATATGTGGGGGTTTTATCTCAGCTTGGTATTATGTTGTATAAATAATGTAGAAGGTTGAGATCCCAATCCAGTTATGTCAGATAAGCATATCTAAAGTGAACTGTCTATGGCATCGTGTATTACCATCGCACAGAAATGAATCACAGTGGAGATACCTAAGATGTTTCTTAGTGATCTTAGTATCTTCTAGTGATTATTATTGTACCTGCTGAATAACTTGGTTTTTTCTGCCAAATTCATGAAGAACTGCCTAAATTGGAGATCCAGTAAACTAACTAAAAGTGCACTTAAGTAAGTAACTACAGTCCTTCAAGTCTTAGCATGAAGCATGAGCATAAATGCAGACAAAAATCTCTTGCTGTTTCACAAACAGGTCCATCATTGCTAACAGACAGATAATCCTCCTTTTTCCAGGAAGGCAGAAAAACCAAGCAGGTCTTTGAGACTTTTTGCCAGCATTAAGATACTGAAATAGATGTGCAAGGATGTTAAATGAGATGGCCATGTTAATTTTGGCCATGTCACTTGGCCAAAATTAACTGTCTGTCCCTCAAATTATCATAACTTTAACCTGTAGAAACAATTCACTGTTTTTCTTTAGAAACCTGTAAACAAAATAGAGAAAATGTGTGCAATGTCAGAACATTTTCTGCTCAGCCTCGGGAGACATGATTCTGAAGAACTAGAAATTGATTTAAAAGATAAAGTCCAGTATTCACACATTTCCAGGAAAAATAATGCCATATTCTGCCCTGTGCAAGTCTGTATATCGGAATTTAAAAAATCTTGTCTGTGTACACAAAATTAAGAAACATGCTCTGTACAAAATTGTCATTAAATAGATCTATAACGTAACTTTTCTTCAGTATAATTTTGCTAAAGAAACAAACCCATTTAAAAGCAAAACTCACAAAGGACTGAAGGCAACGATGTGGGAGTTTTTCTTGTGTTTCATAATTCAGGTGTTGGGTTAATGACATTTTTCTACTGAAGAAATAAGTAGAATTAACTTGGGATTTGGAAGAGGTGTAGAATAAAATTTTGTTTCAAAGGCCTGTTTTTCAGTCCTTGATATAACAATTTAACGTGGTCCTAGTCTTGTTATTTTCTTCCTAATAACTAAAGCACTCACTGAAAATGTGAAAGAGCATGAAGGACTTTTAGCTTAAGGCATCTGTTAGTCAATCAGTTTTGCTTTACTAGGTAAACAACACTCTCAATGTAAAAAAAAAAAAAAGGAAAGCAAAAAGGTTTATTTCTATGTTATAAACACCTCTTGAGATAGGAAAGTCATCACTACAATTACATTTGACCTTTACTTCTTGAACTCCAGGGAAAATAATCACAATTCATAGAGTTAATTAAAAATACACAATGTGGCAGAAAATTGAAAACTGTTTGAAAATAAAGAGAGAAAATTTTATTTGGTAAGTAAAGCTCCAGGTGCAGCTGTTTCTCAGACAAATAGAATTTTTAAAAAAATCCCTGCTGTTATGATTATAGTAATAGCTATTATTCTGCAATTTCCCAAATTTTCCAGTCTCTTCATTACTATGGTATAACCCTACTGTTAAAATTACATCTGTTGATAAACTAGATGTTCCAGAGATTGGCCTGAAGTGTAAGTTGATATTTTGCAAATATGATAGTTTTTTCCTGATATTAAAATACAGGTATGTATATACACACATAAAGATACAGAGTTTGTGTATGTCCATCTTGAAATGTAACCATCAGGCTTAATGTAGACCCCAATGCAACACTGCTGATTTGATTTGATTTCTCTTAAGAGATTTAAAATATATTAGTAGAATTATCTATTTGCCCATATGGGGAGGTTTCTGATTCTTTTATAACATTGTTACTTTAGCATTCATTGCTCATAATAAAACAGACAGAAGAGCTACAGCCAAAGGGCTTAGTCAGAATTGGGATCTCAATAAGCTATTCACTAAATAAACCAGAGACAGTGCCTGTCAAGGAAATTTATAACTGCAGATTGTGTGCCTTATATCAAAGCGCAGCGTACTCATAGCACTCTAATAAGGAAGTAAACAACACTGAGGGTCAGATCAGAGGGCTGCAACATTCTGCTCTCTACAGGGAAAATAAGGGTTGAATTAAATCCTCTATTGGTAGTACTGCCACAGGTAGGGGTGTGTTTTACTCTTTAGACATACAGCTGTTCTGGAAAACCATTTCCCAGCTTATTGTCACAGAGGCCTCCTATTGATCACAGCAAAACAACACTGTGATTGATCCTTCTTGTCTGTAGTATTTCCAATATGCTCATAAACTAAAAGTCTGGGTACCATTTATGTGGAAGTTAATGGGACAGTATGCTTGAGCCTAGGTTACTCAATATACGTACAGTGTTATAGAACCGACTCCAGCCTCTTTAAGTCTACTCGTTTTACTGCAAAGGATCAGCAAACAACTTAAATAGTATTGCACATAAAAATATTACTTGATAAACCTATCACAATATATACACATCTCCATTGAATCATACTGATTTTATACCTTTTTCCATCCTGGCCTTAGGAGTATAGTAGCTGTCATATTTATCACCTCAGTGTTCAATGCCGTCTTCTGTTATTTCAAGTCTTACCTCCTTTTCTGTCAGGCTGTGTTCCAGATCCTATATTTATGCTTGCCCTTGAGCTTCACGGCAGCAACTGGGAGGCCTTTATTCCTCTTAAGACTGTAGCTCTCCTGCTGACACATGTTCTATGCAAACATGCAATCTTTTCTCTAAATAAAATCAGTCTTTGCCTGGCAGAGCTTACCACATTAGCATGTAACTCAAGAAGTGGGAAATTTAGCAAGGAATGGAGGACAGAAAAAAAAAGTAAAACTGATGCTTGGCAAGGCAATAGAATAAAGTTTGTACGTTATGTAGTCGGCTGCTCTTGTACTTCTTGTGAAATCTGTGCTTAGTTCTCTGAAACTGTCTTTCTGTTACCACGAACCATTTTATTGAGAGTCATGAACTTTCTGACAGGTCTGCCACATCAAATGTTGATAGAAGACAGGACAAACCATCTTCATCAGCAGCGTAAGGCTGAACTCTTTCTCAGAGCTTCCACTTTTTGTGATAGCTTGGGCAACAAGGTTAGGAAAATGAATTTCACATCAAAAATGCCTCTTGTTAAGTGAAAGAAAGGAATATAGGAAAAAAAGAGTAAAAATTAGCTAATATTTGTCAATATTAATGATGAAGAGGACACAGAAAATTAAATGAAATAGTTATGGAAGTAGTATTATCTAGAATTTGTTCTGAAGGAATGACAATATATTTTTCTTAATGTTGCTGATGCCCTGCTTGTTGGATGTGTGTAGTGTGCTCATGCATCTACCTGCACTAATGCATACATGAAACGTGAAAAAGCAACATCTAACACAAACCATAGGTACAGCACAGATATTATTTGAACAGGAAGGGGCAAGGCAGCCATCACTTCATATAAGTTATGCAAAATTACATATGGCTTCAGGCCCTACCAATTAGCCAGTGAATGAGAGGCCCTTTAATTTCTTCCTCTCTATTCCTCAGAGATCCACCCTTGCAAACACACTTGAAGTAAAGAGAGTGTAGAAAATGAAGCCAAAGGAGGGAAAGATGAACTGTGTAGAGATAAAGAATAACACCGAAGTCAATATGGAGCAGAATTGTCCACAATTTTACCGTAAATTAATGTTTTTATTGAATGAAGCACTCCCTGTAATTTGAGGTCGGTTATTCCAACCACATACCAACTCTTGAAGAAGTTACAGAAATGACAGGAATTATGGTTGTACTCGATTCTTCCCTGAAGCAAACTCCTTCACTTTTAAAAATTAAATCTAGAGGCAAAAGAACACTTCTCCGTAGCACTAGTTTCATTTGGTTATTCACTTATTTCACCATGTCATTTTTTTTTTAATCAGTAAAATCATATCTGTTCTAAAATAAAAGAAAATGCGAACACTGTCACAATCTGTTTTTCACAAACCAGATATGATGAGGACCCCAAATATTCCTGTTACCGAAGAATAAACTCTGGGAATTAGAATACAGTCTAAGTTTTTCTCTGCATCATTAAGTCAACTTGCAGAGACAATCCAGCTGTATTCTGCAGCACTGATGAACTTTCCAGGGAAAGTAATGTATATGAGTTTAGTATGTTAGTTTTTCTTGTAAAATAGAAACAGCAATCTGTTCACCAAGCACAAACTATGATTCTCATAACAGACAGCTGTCCCAGTCCAAAAGAGGTTGCAGGGATGGACAGACAGAAAGGACAGAAGAACATCTAACGTGAAGAGTTCTCTTCCAGGGAGCAATGGGCAGTGCCTAGATGTGCATATGCCATTACTAAAATGGTTGTAAGAAGTGCCAACTGTAGAAATGACTAACTTTGGGTCAGAAAACACCCCTTTTATGGTACCTTCACGGTTTGGAAAACAATATTTGGAACTTAGAATAAAATCACAACATGTATACTTTATCAGTAAGGAATCTCGAGCAGACTCCCAAACAGCGTAAGCAATGTTTCTATGAATGTTCAGTTAAATCCTGAACCTGAATTCTAGTCTTACTGTCTTCACACTGCTTATCTTGATTTTTAACAGACTTCTAGTTAAGGAGTCAGTTAAGAGGAATATTATAGCATTGGTGAATGTAAAAAAAAAAAAAATATATCTGGAAAGTTAATAATTTTGCTTGTATTATAAACTCGCTTCTGAAAGAACAGTTGTTTCTTTGATGCAGAGAAACTTACTTGTTGACTTAGAAGACCAATCCAGTTTACTCACAACAAATTTTGAGCAGAGTCTTTGCTCTTAATGAGCTGTATGCATACACATAATCTGCATATTAAGTATTATTCAGAAGTAACGTTTTGAAATGTAGGTTCTATACAAATCAGCCTACAAGGAATAAAATATTGATTAAATATTTGTCTCTAGCAATTCACTGGTGTGTTTTTTTTATTAGTCATTACCTACATTTTTCCCAGACTTTAATCTGATACCATACCTGTGACAAAGGGAGTCATTCCAAAATGTTGCTGCAGTTGCTTCTTTTAAACTCACCTAATTATTAGTTCCAAACTTCTTCCCTTTCTGAAGACTCAAGGAAGTCTCTTCATCTCTTGCAAGCTCAGCTGCAGAGTGTGACAGAGCTATGCTGCTGGAAAGAAGACGACAGATGAAGACAATATTATTCGGATCTGAAAAAATTAAGTTGGACTTGCAACAGATGTGTTCAAAGCAGTCATTTTAAAAGTAAATGCAAGTCACTGTTCTAATACAATCACTTCAACATTAAACAGCATTGTTTAATCACAGCATTAATGGTATTTGTGACCCTCCAGATTCTGCAGTAACTTCCACTTCTGGATTGCCTTTCATGTTAAAAATACATGCTTTTTATAACAGTGAAATATAACAAATATTTAGTAAGAATAGAGAAGCAATGTATAAAAGTGGGGCACACTATAGATAAAGATTCTATAGCAGAAATAATTTTTTCACTGAGAAAATAACAAGAAAAAAAAAAATCTGTTCTACGTTCTATCAGGCCAAATCTACTATAGCTCTGTGTGATTTACATCAGTGGAGCTGCAACATCAAAGTCCCCTTCTCTGGTACTTCATAACATGAACTGTGTCCATTAATTAATAGAATTGGACTTGGCCTTAAGAAGCACCAGTTTATACAAATTTTGAAGGCTGAGACATTGTCTGGAAAGGAATTCTCTTGCATTAATATATTTATACAACACAGATTAACTCGGCTGCAAGATACTGAAAAATGAATAAAGGTAGTTATTAGCACGTACTACTTGTCTAGGAATTGTGGATCAGTCTACTTTGCAATACCCTTCTACACAGGAAAAAAAAAATTAAAAATCAAGCTTTGTTTACATTTGTACCATTGTATAATTTTTTATTGGTTTCTTCATATGTATTAGAATACTCTATTCTTCATGCTATGAAAAGGAAATATATTCAGAACAGCTGCAAAACATTGCAATGAATTATTGTCTTAAAGCTGGCACTGATTTCAATCAGATAGAACATTCTCTATTTCATCTAACAACCAGCATAGCTAAGGATCAGGAAAAAACCAACCAGGTAAACATTCCAGATGCATTACTTTATTTCAGCACCCCATTTTGGTGAAAAAATAGCACACATGTTCATATACATCAGAAAGCATACATAGTGATAAGTAGGGAAAATTAATTCAATAAACAGGATGCGGGAACTGTCACATTTGGTCATTTTAATTTAGATCAGCTTATTTGGCAGGAAGCTTTCACTAAGATGTCAAGTTGTAGCATGTGCTTTGCTGGTGACAACTGGAATACGTCAGGTACATGGACTGGCTTTTCCTCTCCTTAATTTCACTTAGTTCCACAAAAACAAAAACATTATCTGCTTGTTTTGCCAAATGACACTTGCCTTCTTGCCATTGAACGACAATTAAATTTCATTCACAGAAATAACATTTGAGTGTGTGCCCAATATAGATTGTTTCTTCCTGGATAAACTTTCATAAAATCATATAAAGAAAGCTATGGGTCTTGTATGAAGATTGTTCCCTATTGAGACTGTAGGACAGACCCTTAGACAATACAAGAGATGCAAAAAACTAAACAAATACTGAAAGACACTTGTACCACAATTGCCTTTAGCAACCTAAACCTGACTCCTGTTTTAGTATGTCTTGTGGTCTTGCTTCCACTACAGGTGTTCACAGGTCCAGAAAATACAGAATTAAAACTGATTTTTCTCCAGCCAAGGAAATCTGGTAGCATCACTTCTTATAAAAAACGTGACAGAGGTGGCAAACCTTTAAAGGTCATCTAGTCCAACTCCCCTGCAGCAAGCAAGGACATCTTCAACTAGATCAAGTTGCTCAGACCCTGTCCAACCTTGCCTGGAATGTTTCCAGGGATGAGGCATCTACCACCTCTCTGGGCTCCACTGTTTCACCACCCTTATCATAAAAAAATTCTTCCTTAGATCTGATCTAAATCTGCCCTCTTTTATTTTAAAACCATTACCCCTTGCACTATTACAACTGGCCCTGATAAAAAGTTTGTCCCCATCTTTCCGGTAGGCCTGCTTTAGGTACTGGAAGGCCGCTATAAGGTCTCCCTGGAGCATTTTCTTCTCCAGGCTGAACAACCCCAGCTCTCTCAGCCTGTCTTCATAGCAGAGGTGCTCCAGCCCTCTGATCATTTCTGTGGCCTTTTGTGGCCTGTGGACCCGCTCCAACAGGTCCATGTCCTTCCTGTGCTGAGGGCTCCAGAGCTGGATGCAGCAGTCCAGGTGGAGTCTCACCAG